>NC_037682.1:56413133-56713133 GCF_003255815.1 Theropithecus gelada
TTTCTTTCTTTCTTTCTTTCTTTCTTTCTTTCTTTCTTTCTTTTTCTTTCTTTCTTTTCTTTCTTTTCTTTCTTTCTTCTTTTTTTTTTTTTTTCTTAAGACAGCGTCTCACCCTGTTGCCCAGGCTGGAGTGCAGTGGCGTGATCTCGGCTCACTGCAACCTCCGCCTCCTGGGTTCAAGCGATTCTCCTGCCTCCTGAGAAGCTGGGATTACAACCACACGCAACCACATCCTGCTAATTTTTGTATTTTTAGTAGAGACGATGGGGTTTCACCATGTTGGCCAGGCTGGAATCGAATTCCTGGCCTCAAGTGATCTGCCCGCCTTGGCCTCCCAAAGTGTTGGGATTACAGGTGTGAGCCACCGTGCCCAGCTGCTTGTTTCTTTCTTATCCACCAGTCCCTTCCCAGGCTCTCTTTCCCATCTCCTTTCTATTCCCAGTGGGAGACCATTTCCTTTTTCTGTTACCTTCCATTGTTTATATTTCTTCTGGATTTTAGTAAATTGATATATTTGCATACGCTGTGTCCTGGATGTACATTGAAACAAGAAACAGTACATATTTTTTTTTTAAGCAAAAGCTTCTATCTGTATGTTGAAAGCCTTGACCCCCGAAATCTAAACTGATAGGTATTTCTCCCTTGCATTGGTTCCAGGGGAAATCAGCCTTATGGTCCCACCTGTTACATTATCAGGACAACCGGCAGAGAAAACTCACATCAGGAAGCCTCAGTATGTCAGGTAAGATAGTCTCTGCATTGGAGAGTCTGCCCTTTCTCCACTTTTCCATCACCCACTGGAGTGATCATTTTGAAGCAAACTATTCCAGGTCAAAGAAGCCTTTGTTCTGGAGTGTTTTCTCTTTTAAATATGGAGCCACCAGACTCTCTGAACCACAGAGCATACCAAAACCATGGCATTTGCTTTCATTATGTATTTCTGTGTGCTTTTTATTGGCAAGATAGAAAATTATATGGGCAAGAGGCCAGTCTCAAAATGAATATGGGTTTTACTATGGTACCGGGTTTGGAGCAGGCTGTTTTCAGAGTCTTTTGTTTTATTTCTCTGACATGCGCATTATGATTATCTATCCTATTAGTCAAGAGAGCTGTTGGTCAGTGTCCTTCCTTGGACTTCCTCAAAGTCAAGTCCTGGTGTGAATGATCCCTTATACTTACTTTCTGTTTCTAACCTAATAAAAATGTCAGAGTTTGTGGCAACTCCAGAGGTCATCTAGTCCAGGCCCTTTATTTTACAAAAGGAGGAAACAAGTCCGGAGAGGAATTGAATTTACTTAAGATCACAAAGTGAGCTCATGGAAGAGGCCAGACAAGAGCCAGTCATCTTGTCTCCTGCTCTGATGTTTAGACCATCCTACAGTGTCCTTTCCAGGGTAGTCTCCCTTCTTCTTTTACTTCTTGGTGCATCTCCCCTTCACATCATCCTTTGTTCTCCACTCTCTGCCAAAATATTTGTTTACCTTTCTTGGATGTTTTTATCTTAATGGTAAAGGCAAGTTAAATGGGGTAAAAAGATGGGTATGAACTCTTTGCCCTTGAACTAGTTGACCTTAACTAGCACTGAACCTGGGGAGATAATTGGCTGAAAACTAACTAGGGACAAGAGTTCTCCAGGTAGGCTTATGAGGAATTTTTTGGCCCGCTTTCTGGATGTGTAAAAGCAGGTTCTTATTAAGAATGCTATAGAAGTCATTGCCGAGAAATAAACTGTAGCCAAAAATTCTCAATAGCTTGATGAGGAAAATACTAAGTTTTAAACATTAGGCCAGACATGAGGATATAAAGGTATTATATCTTCTCTTCTCCTAGAGGTCCTATCATTCTGGAACAGAACCAGAACATTCTTGTTCTTTATACATTCTCTTGGGCTTTTGTAGGCTGCTGTGAAGCCAGAACAGGATGTGAGTAGTGGCTCTAAGTGGAAGCACTGCTTCTGTGGATCATGATGGGAGCATGATAGACTAGGAGCCAAGAGATCTGTATTCCATTACTGACTTTGCTAGTTGGTGATGTAGGCAAAGCAGCTAACCTCTCTGAATGTCATTTTCCTTCTCTGTTAAGTAGGGGAAATTGTGGTATCTTTTTTATCTACCTTATAAATTGTTAGAGAATTAAATGAGATAATATCCATAAAAATACAAAATTTTGATCTCTAGTAGGAATTTAATAAATATTTATGAAACAATCAATTAAAGTGTTACCAGTGTAACCAACTGTTTCCCATAGTAATTTGTGATTTAAGATAAGGGAAGGGTAGTCAGCTATTTGGATATTCAGATCTCTTTGGACATGACCAACTTGTTTATTCTAGGAATACTTCTTGATTCAGAACGTAGGAAGTCTGATGCCAGCTCACTCATGCCTCCCCTGAGGATCTCCCTGATTCAGGATATGAGGTCAGTATGGGCTCACATGTAATAAGCCACTAAAATCCTGTTTTCAGTTGCTGCTTAGGTGTCCACTTTAAGTAAGAAGGTCTCAGTGGCTGCTACAGCATCTCAGCTAACATGGAAGCCCTTCTAATCACAAAGTCTTGTGTTTCATAATACATTTGTAAAGCTCTACAAACAGTTGGGTTTCCTGGCATTTTTGGAGGTAAGGGAGCATAGGAGAGTATCTCAGGCCCTAAGAGCTCAGAGTTAGCCTGGCTTTTTAAGGTCTGTGCTGTCTTTTTTCCTCCCAAAATATGGTGAGCCTATCTGGTAAAGCTACATGGAAGCCCAGTATTTGGAGAATATAGAGATAGGTTCTCCTAGGTTGGGATAGGGCCGTCTCAGCAGGTCTCCTTTGGCTTTGCAGGTAAGTTTTTGGCAGTGAGTTCATCTCCCATCCCGCCCTCCACTTTCCTTTTGCATTCTTCCTCCAGGCACATCCAGAACATCGGGGAAATCAAGACTGATGTGGGAAAGGCTAGAGCATGGGTGCGACTGTCCATGGAAAAAAAGTTGTTTTCCAGACACCTGAAGCAGCTCCTCTCAGACCATGAGCTCACCAAGTAAGGCTGCTCCGCCAGGAGTAGAAGCAGGCTCCCAGGAATGGAGGGAAGAGATTGGAAACTTGTGTGGGAAGGGGGAGTATTCATTGCTGCTGCATTCAGCTAACCTCTTTGCTTATGAAGGTTTTGCAGTATTTCCTCTTCTCCCTTTTTATCAGTAGAATACTTCTGCTATATCGGTTCTCCCTGTCTTCTCAACCTGCATGCCCAAAACTAGCTTTCTTAGAGAGGTGGTGAGAAGGATGAGGTCCTCCTCTCCTTCCTGTATTCAGGTGACATGTATATCTCTTGGACATAAGGCATTTCCTTTGTCTCTTTCGTGTTCTGGGGAGCAAAGGATTGGAGAATTAAAAGGAAACTTCTGAGATGTCCTCTTCTCTCTCTTGTTCAACACATCATACCCCTCACTCCTCTCAGGATGTCTGTAGCCTTTTCTTGTCTGTACTTCTGCATGACCCTAGTCCCTGTCTGCACTCTACCTGGTAAACTTCTTCAGGGCCCAGTTTTCTTTCCCAGAGTTTTCCTGGACTCCCCAGAAATGTGGTTCATCCCTCCTCCAGGCATGTATAACATATGTTAGAATATTTGTTCATCCCCTTTTTACCACGATGTGTTGTATTTTCATTATCTGTTTGCTTGCTACTTACTGACGTTTGCTTTCATTGAAGGCATAAACCTGTCCCTTTCCCAAGGCTGAGCATGTTGCTTAGCATCCACTAGGGATTCAGCCAGTGCACGTAAAAGGTGTGCATAGCTGCAGAGACAGGAGGTGGACAGCCTGTGAAGAGTATATCTTGATAGAATGTCCCTCAATCTCTGCGATTTCCAGCTAGCCCCCAGGACTGTTTGTAGCTTGGAGATGTGGTAAGGTGGAGGCAGGGTTGTATATTCATGGGGGCTGTATATTCACGGTACCCACTGAATTCTAAATTCCAAAGGAAGAAATGAGTTAGCTCCTATATAGGGAGCCTAAACTCTTTCTCCTTAACTTGTCTGCGGTGAGTAATACCATGTAGTGCCCCCCTTACCTTGAAACTCACTTTGTGTGGCTGCCATGACCTTATACCATCTTGTTCTCTTTCTCCCCTTACTCTTTGCACAGTGTTGGCTTTCACTGTCTTCAATTCTTTGCATGCACACACTCTTTGTTGCTTTCTTGCTTGCTCTCTTACTTGGTGATCTCACCCATTCTCATGACTTCTCTCACCTCTAAGCAGGAAATGCCCACATCTGAAGTTCTAGCCCTGACATGTCTTTTGAACTCCACTCCTGCATTTATTTCCATTCTGATATTTTACCTTTAGCTCAGAGAGAACAAAAGCAAGCTTCACAGAGTCTTCACCATAACTACTTTACTCTCAGATTTTTTGTTAATGTCGCCGCTGTGCTCTCTGAAAAGCTTACCCCCACTTCTTCTCCGTACCTACATTCAAAATTTGGAGTCAGTTTTGACTCCTTGCTTTGCTTTATCTCCCACAGATTTCAGGTCTTTCACCTCTGTCCCACCTGTCTCCTTACCATTTTTACTGCACAGACTTAGTTTAATCCTCATTTCCCTTTCACTTCTCACCTGCACTAAATTTAAATTTCCTGAATTTGGTCATGGCTGTCCCTTTTTCTAGGGCAAATTGCAGAAACCCCTTACTTACTGGGCAGATTGCAAAGTCCTTAGTTTAAAATTTTAGGACCTTCCTTCATTTGAATAGCCTTTTTGTTTGTTGGTTTCATTTGACACCCTTGGTATAATAGCCTAACTTCTTAGTCTCATTGCTAACTGATCACTTCACTGAACTCTCAACTCCAGCCAAACTGGTTTCCAAACCTATCTGTACAACACTTGTCTAAATTTCTGCTGCCCTTCAGGTCCCTCTTGTTCTAGAAGGCCTTCCAGGACCACTGAAGCATATGACTCTTTAAATTCCAAGAAACAGCCTTTTGTTTGATTATTCATTGTGAGCAGTCCTATACCATGGCCTTTACCTGATTTATTCACTTAGACTGCATTTGAGGATAGGCACTTTCCAGCACCTGGACATAACAGGCCTGGGTTGATAAATTATCTGTTGAAAGTGCCTTATAAACCTGGCTAGGTAGAACCTCACAGATCTGAATTCTGTACCTCTCTGGCCATGGTGATTGCAGCTTGGGCAACCAGGACAGTTGTCTTCTTTTGTTCTTTGTGTTGAAGGCCTGCACATTTGGCTCTGGGTGTCTCCTCTATTTGGGGGAAGATATCATTGCTTTGAAGCTGCAGAGGGCCTGGAATGTCAGGCAAAGGAGTTGACCTCTGATGAATAGGCAGTGGAAATGAAGGGAGAAAGTTTGAAAAAAGCGGAAGGATATGATCTGCATGGCTCTTCCTTGCCTGTGACCTGGATCAGAGGCGGGAGCAGAAGCCTGCCCTTTATCGCTTCTGAAGCTGTCCTGGGCTTACACCCCCATTCAGAGCAGTGTTCTGACTCGTGGCTCTCAGATCTACTCAGGGTTTGAAACTAGGCCTGGTGATGAATGGTGACCACAGACCTTCATCCTCTGCCACTCACACACCGTACACTAGCTGACAGCCTAGCTAGAAGCCTGAGAGGACCTGTGTCATCCTTGATGGAATTTCATTACAGCCCTCAGTTTAGAAAAGGAGATTTCATGACTTTTGATACTTGACATTTTAGTAACGTCATATACCTTGGACACAGGCAGTTTTTGATTCTTGTTGTTCCTGCCATAGCTTAAACCATTGTCCCTCTGTCCATTAGTTACAGAGTAGATAGCTTTGTTCCTTTATAGGGTGAACCTAAGGAACTTGAGGCTTGACATCTTATGCTTCCCTTAGCTGTCTCCTTCCAGAACTGAAAATTCTAGTTTCTTTCCCTTTCTTTTGGTCGGAGACTGATGTGTTGCCTCCTCTCCAACAGAAAGTTATATAAGCGCTATGCCTTCCTGCGCTGTGATGACGAGAAGGAGCAGTTCCTCTATCACCTCCTGTCTTTTAATGCCGTCGATTACTTTTGCTTCACCAATGTCTTCACAACTATCCGTGAGTAGCCCTGTGCTCCCAGCTGGCCTTCTCAAGGCAGTCTTTATGAACCTGCCTGAGACTCACTCATTGTCCCCTTTTTAAAGAAAGAAGATTAATCCCTTGTACTTTCTATTTGTCTTTTGCTTCTGTGGGGAGAGAGGTGCACTTGCCCTCCTTGGAGGTTGTGTTTTCTCCGAAGTTTCTCATTCTTGTTCTGAACTGGAGAGCTCAGTCTTTTTTGCCATTGTGTTGTCGATGTTGTCCTAGGCACTGCTCTGGGAGCCTAAGGTGATGAAGGTAGAGTGGAGTCAGTTGAGCTGATGCAGTTTACCTCCCTCCCTGCATACCCACAAAGAATCTCCCTTTTGTTTTCACCTAAGAGTGTCACTTGGCATCACAGAATATTTCAGACCAGGCTGAAGGGAAAAAGAGCTCTTGCCTGAGGTAGCAGAAAGAACTCCAGATGCCAGTGGGAGATTTAAGTCTGGGCCCAGCTTTGGCTAACTTATTATGTGTGTGTGAGCAGAGTCTATCCTGCTGTGAGTCCCAGTCTCTCTATTTACAGAATAGGGAAGAGGGTTCAATATGGTCTAATTCCCTTTGAGCCTCTTCTTTCCCTGATGCCAGGATTCTCTGCTGGGTGGAGTTTAATCTCTGAGTTTGCCACTTGGCTAGTTCTTTGGCCAATTACTCAGCAGCATGGACTCTTGTTTCTATCTGATGCTGCATCTTCCCTTTTAGAGACTAGGGCTATGGGCTTAATAGAAGTAGCACTGGACTGGAATTTAAAAGATCTGAGGCAAACCGTGTCTCTCTCTGTGCCTTGGAAAAAGGATTGCAATACTTCCTCTCCAAAGATTGTTATGATTGTTATTAGGGTTCATGAGATGATAGATTGAAGAGTGCTCTAAAAAGCAGTTCAGTACGTTAGGAGTTGGGGATATTGTTTAACCAACAGGTTCAGTTAGCTCTGAGCCTACAGATAGGCTTGGATCTTTGATGTTTGGGTGGTAAGCCTGAGAGGAGTGAAATTGAGGAGGGGCTGTGGAATAGTTGGCTAATATTCTACATCAGCCAGGGACTAGGTCCTGGGGCCCTGTTGTTCCAGGGCTTTGCTTGGGCTAGGATAGCAGGGGCCACAGTTGTGCCAGCTTGCCTGGAGCAGGTCAGAGTCCCATCTGGTTTGGGAAGGATTCCTGATTCTCCTCAATACTTTTGTGGCTTCCCCTAAACAGTGATCCCGTACCACATTCTGATCGTACCAAGCAAGAAGCTGGGGGGCTCCATGTTCACTGCCAACCCATGGATCTGTATATCAGGAGAATTGGGTGAGACACAGATTCTGCAGATTCCCAGGAATGTGCTAGAGATGACCTTCGAGGTATGTGTTATTTGGGGCCATAGCTCTGTGGGGATCTGAGTTTGCAACAGCTGCTTTGGGGAGTTTTCTGCAGGATTTTTCAGAGGCCTTGCTATGTACAGTGTAATGTGTCAGCATAGCTGACCTTCCTGAGATGATCTGAGGCTGGAGCCAAGAACTGACCCTGAGGAGGGGGACCCCACCCTGTCTAAACAGTGTCTGTTTGGAAGGCACTTTCTTGTCTGGACTTGCACATCTCTCCATGCATAGTATGTTGAGAAGTCCCCAAGAGTTCTTTCAGCTACTCAGCCCACCTGTTCCCAGAGACCTCAGAACCCACTTCCAGAACCTCTTGCTCCCAGGCCCTATTCTTCTTCTAGGTAGAGTGTTTTCTTTCTCAGCCTTGGGCGCCCCCATGAGATAGTGCTGTACCGCAGTTTTGGCAGTATATAGAGCCATGACCTCTACCCCTGCAGATGCTGAGGGGTCATGTTGCAGGTAGCCAGTCAGATCTGTGCCTCTGAGGACTACTGTTCTTTCCTCTGATTTTCCTGACCTACCTCATCTTCTCTATTCTCTAACAGTGCCAGAACTTGGGGAAGCTTACTACTGTCCAGATTGGCCATGATAACTCTGGGCTATATGCCAAATGGCTGGTGGAGTATGTGATGGTCAGGAATGAGATCACAGGACATACCTACAAGTAAGTGTTCCCTCAGGCTGTAAGGTAGAGGGGCAAGGTGTGTCTACAGGAGCTCTTTGATGCTTGGGTATGTGGAGTTCCCAAGGAGACCCTTTAGGTTGCGATAACCTGAGGTAACTTCCTGTTTGGCTCTGCCTCATACACTTGAAAGTAAGTAGAAGGAGGGTTTCCTCTTTTTTTTTTTTTTTGAGATGGAGTCTTGCTCTGTCACCTAGGCTGGAGTACAGTGGCATGATCTTGGTTCACTGCAGCCTCTGCCTCCTGGGCTGAGGTGATTCTTTTCAGCTCCCTGAGTAGCTGGGATTACAGGCATGCACCACCACGCCCAGCTAATTTTGTATTTTTAGTACAGACCGGTTTCGCCATGTTGACCAGGCTGGTCTTGAACTCCTGACCTCAGGTGATCCAGCTGCCTTGGCCTCTGAAAGTGCTGGGATTACAGGCATGAGCCATCAGGCCTGGCCAGAAGGAGGGTTTCCAGGTGAAGATGTGTGGAATTGCTGTGCCCAGATCCCAGGCCACCCATGCCACTCAGGTCACTTCTCTGATGATACATGGTGGAACCAGCAGAGCCTTGAAGGAGTCTCTATCCTGGTTTCAGAGCCTATCTCCAGGGATTGGCTTTGTTATGGCTCTTGCTGAGCAGCAAGGAGGAGCTGGATGCTCTGACAGTCCATTGTCTGACCTTCAGGTTCCCTTGTGGCCGGTGGTTAGGGAAGGGCATGGATGATGGAAGCCTGGAGCGGATCCTAGTTGGGGAGCTGCTCACATCCCAGCCTGAGGTGGATGAGAGGCCGTGCCGGACCCCGCCGCTGCAGCAGTCCCCCAGTGTCATCCGGAGGCTTGTTACCATCTCACCCAACAACAAGCCCAGTAAGTGGGAGGAGAGGTTGGGCCCTCATGCCACACAGTCTAGGGAATGGGTGGAGCTCTGTGAGCCCTGATATGGGGAACCCAGATCCCAGCCTGTGCAGCTGCCTTAGGAAACACTTCTGCTGACAAAGCCACCTCAGGCATATGGCACCCTCCTCTTATGAATCACTGAGAGCATTTGGCAGTCTCCTTAGAGGGCTGGCAGGAGAGGAGAGAACTCATGCTGCCAAGCCTGGGTGCTGTCTGTATTCATGCATGATCCATTAAAGGAGAAGGGTCTACTTTCTGGCCTTCTCCTTCCTGATTCCTGGGCTTCACAGCCAAGGCATGACTCTCTTTTGGTTGCCCACAATTCCAAGTAAAATGGAAAATAAACTTTACCAGCATTTCTTAGAGATAGAACTCTAAGGTGTTAGCTTTTGTGTTTTTCCCCCAAGATTTGTGGAAGAGCTAAATCAGCAAAGCTGGGTGGGCAAGAGCCTCTGCTTCCTAGGGTCCAGCTGCCCTGCCTCTCCTATGGGCCCTCCCCATGTCCTCAGTCTCCTGCTCAGGCAGCTAAGCACTGTTAGCCTCTGAGATTGGTTAGGGATGTCTGCTTGATTTTTATTAGAGCTGAACACTGGGCAGATCCAGGAGTCCATCGGGGAGGCAGTCAATGGCATTGTGAAGCACTTCCATAAGCCTGAGAAAGAGGTGAGCCTTCCTGCCCTCCAATCCAGGGCCTTACATTGAGTAAGAGAGAATAATTTTGTTTTTCCAATTATCCTGTTATGCTCTTCCAGGCCCATGTGCTGTGGACACCTTCGAGTCTTGTAGAGTGTGTGCCTCAGCTAGTTGGAGATGGAGCAGACTCCTTCCTCTGGGGGCCTTTGCCTCAGATTACCCTATTTTCCCTCCATACTGATGACCCAGTAGAGTCCCTGGGCCCCTAGTGAACAGTACCCATTCCTGTCCTCTTCTAGATTTGCCTGGGTCTCCTTGAATAGTGGCCACACTGGCTTTGTCCTCCAGTGGAGAATCTCCTTGTATGTGACCCAGATCCCTCATCTCTTCTTTCATCCATTTATTCAACAACTCTTCACTGGGAGCTGCTCTGAGCCAGGCACTGTGCCAGGTGTTAGGAGAACAGATAGAGTCCTAGCCTGTCTTTTGCAGCCCTCCCAACTCTGGGCTGTGGGTTTAGGGATGCAGTGGTGGGAGGGCAGCTCGGCTGAGACAAGCCTGGCATCCTCCCCTGTTTCCTTACTTAGCGAGGCAGTCTGACGCTGTTGCTCTGTGGAGAGTGTGGCCTTGTCTCGGCCCTGGAACAGGCTTTCCAGCATGGATTTAAATCACCCCGGCTCTTCAAAAATGTCTTCATTTGGGATTTCCTGGGTGAGTTGAGCTGGAGTATGAGGGTGGGAAAAGCATGTAGAGATATAGGGGGACTCACCAACATAGCATGGGTGCTGACCACTCTGAGAGGCAGAACCCAAATTAGGTGACTCTAAGATCTCATTTGTTTGCTCTGGTTTTTCTTAAAGGGAATGACAAGAGCTCTCCTTCCCCCCTTGGTAAATGCTTACCTCTTGAGAATTGGACAGAAAAGATTCTTCTAGACATCTGTTATTTAGTATGGACTTAGTTCTGAGTCCTCACACTTTCTTCTTATAGATCCCAAAGTCCAGCTGAATGTATTGGAGCCCCAAGCCCTATGTTGCACCAATATGGAGAATTTTCATGCAAGAAACCATCCTCAGAATTTTTTGTGTCTTCAGAGTAGGGAAAAAAACATCTTTAGATCAAGGGCCACATAACTAAATTTAAAAATAAGGATAGGGAAGCTAAGGATCATTTTGAAACATGACCGGTGACATCAGAACACTTGTACTATTCTCATTAAGTTACCTGCGTGGACTTGGAGAGGCCCATGGCAAGTGGCCTGCAGGACCATCAGGTTGGTGTTGAGAGCCTTTCACTGGCAAGCTTTTCTACTCTTCACAGAAAAAGCACAAACCTATTATGAGACATTAGAGCAGAATGAAGTAGTCTCTGAGGAAAACTGGCATACAAGAGCCCGGAACTTCTGCCGATTTGTCACTGCAATCAACAATACTCCCCGGAACATCGGCAAGGACGGCAAGTTTCAGATGCTGGTGTGCTTGGGAGCCAGGTACTGCAGACCCGGGGCCCAGAGTGCACAGCGGTTAGCCTTGGTGGTGGTGTTGGAGGCCTGGTGTGGTGCAGGGGTGAGGAATGGCTCACCAGGTGCCCTTAGGGAGATGTGGCCTTAGAAGGCTTCCTAGAAGCTTGAATTTCCTTTGCGTATCATGTATGGTCACACACTACATAAAATGTGCTGCATAACAACATTTGTCAGTGATGGACTGTTTATGGGATGATGGTCCTATAAGATTATAATACTCGGCCGGGCGCGGTGGCTCAAGCCTGTAATCCCAGCACTTTGGGAGGCCGAGACGGGCAGATCACGAGGTCAGGAGATCAAGACCATCCTGGCTAACATGGTGAAACCCCGTTTCTACTGAAAAATACAAAAAACTAGCCGGGCGAGGTGGCGGGCGCCTGTAGTCCCAGCTACTCAGGAGGCTGAGGCAGGAGAATGGTGTAAACCCGGAGGTGGAGCTTACAGTGGGCTGAGATCCGGCCACTGCACTCCAGCCTGGGCGAAAGAGCAGGACTCTGTCTCAAAAAAAAAAAAAAAAAAAAAGATTATAAGACTCTGTTTTTACTGTACCTTTTATATGTTGAGATATGTTTAGATACTCAAATACTTACTATTGTGTTTTAGTTGCCTACAGTATTCAGCACAGTATTCCTTCATTTTTATTCTTCAGGCTGCTTTGGCAGGAAGCTCCAGAAGAAGTGTAGAAGAGCAGGCCTGGGGGCTGGAGACAGGGCTGTACCGATTTGTAGCTTAGGAGCAACAGACTAGACATATAGTAGGCTCTACCATCTAGGTTTGTATGAGAACCCTATAAAGTTTGCACAGTGACGAAACTGCCTAATGACACATTTCTCAGACTGTATCCCTGTCATTAAGCAACACATGACTTATGTGTGTGGTGATCTGTTGGGGTAGGGATGAGAGCGTGTATGTAACTAGGGGCAGAGGGGCCCCATTTTGAAAGGAAAGATCAAAATTACACCACTGGGGAAGTTTGAAGCAGAGTATATCTAGTTATTCCTTCATTAAACATTTAAATGGCCTTATGGAAGTTGGTAGGAAGAGAGCTGAATAAAACATGGCCCCTTGCCAATAAATTTATTTATTTATTTATTTATTTATTTTGAGATGGACTTTCGCTCTGTTGCCCAGGCTGGAGTGTAATGGTGCAATCTCGGCTCACCGCAACCTCCACCTCCCAGGTTCAAGCGAGTCTCCTGCCTCAGCCTCCCGAGTAGCTGGGATTACAGGCATGTGCCATCATGCCTGGCTAATTTTGTATTTTTAGTGGAGACAGGGTTTCTCCATGTTGGTCAGGCTGGTCTTGAACTCCCGACCTCAGGTGATCTGCCTGTCTTGGCCTCCCAAAGTGCTGAAATTATAGGCGTGAGCCACCACACCCAGCCACCATTTAGAAGCTTACTTGTCCTAATTAAATACAGAACATGGAAGAAGGTTTTGAGGGTCCAAAAATGAAGTATACATTCATACAATATGCTGAAAAGATAGAGGAGAAAAATCAGAGAAGACTTCAGGGAGGAGTTGGTATTTAAGTGAGCCTTTAATGGAAGGAAATAACAGAATGTAGCAAGGGCAGTAATAGGAAACAGGATAGGGCCCCTGAGCTGGGACAGAGAAAGATTCTTTTCATATTAGTACAAAATTGTTTCATCAGGAGACTGAAGTAATATTAATCTGATATTATGGGTGGTATGCATTAGAGTGGACGAGATTGTTAGGGGTTATTCCTATAGGTCAGGTGAAAGAGCATGAAGCTCAAATAAACTTAAGGCAGTAGTTTATTCAGGCTGCATAAAGGGAGAGAATTGGCATAGTGGTTAAATACAGACTCCAGAACTGCATTCACTATGTTCAGATCTCAAGTTATCCATTTACTAGCCATGTGGTCTTGGACAAGCTACTTAACTTCCATCTACCCCACTTTCTTCATCTGTAAAGTGGGGATAATAATAGTACCTACCTCATATCATAGGGTTATCATGAAGATTACTCTTACGTTAGTACCAGCACATGCTGAGTGCTGTGTGAGGTTAGTGCTTCTTATTATTCCTGGTGGTGGTAGCTGTGGGAGGAGAGAAGCTCTGGGAGACACTGGTGGTGGGGCTGTCTAGGCAGGGCGAGGGAGGCAGGGGAGGAGGAGGCCTGGGGGCTCATGACAGGGCTGATTTGGGTCAGGTTTGTTTGGTGTCCTGGAGCTGAAAGACCTCTTTGCCAGTCCCTGTTTGGGAAAGGGGGCTGTGGGGGAGCTGTCAGCTTCTCCAGCTTCAGACTTAGTTCATGGTTTCCCCCTTGGCCTTGCACTAACTGTCTGTCTTCCTTTTCCCTTCCCCTTTGACCCACCTGGACTGCTCCTGCTCTGCCAGAGATCACCTCCTGCACCACTGGATTGCCCTGCTGGCTGACTGCCCCATCACTGCACACATGTATGAGGATGTGGCACTGATCAAAGACCATACACTTGTCAATTCCTTGATTCGCGTGCTGCAGACATTGCAGGAGTTCAATATCACACTGGAGACGTCCCTTGTCAAGGGCATCGACATCTGACCTCCCAGGACCAGTCAGCAGCAGGACTAAGAAAGACTCACCCTGCAGCTCTGACCTTTCTTCCCAAACGGACTTAAGCGATTGTGCAGGAGGAGACAAAATGTACACTCACTGTAAAAAGAAAACTAGAGGATTTTTGGAATAAATAATCTATTTTAGAGTTTATTTGCCGATTTGCTTTTTACACACTTTCATGTGAAAGAGTGATAGGGAGAGGGAGCGAGGCCGGTGCCGCTTATTTTGAAGCTGGTGCCCTCCCTCGCCGTGGCCACATGCTGGAAGCCTGAGGCCTCCCTGGACTGAGCCTGTGGCACTGCGTGCGGGACAGTTATGTTTCCTTGTCCCGTCACATTAATGAGGCCCTTCCACATCATTTTTAAACTAATGTTTTCTATATTAACATTATTATGGTTATTTGGCTTTCATAGGCCACACACAGGTGTGCTGAGCGGGAAGCCCTATGCTCCAATCAAAGGGATTTTTAATAGTGCCTCTAAGTAAGCACTGATGAGTCAGTCCCATATCTTTTCTTTTTTGTCAGTATTATTTGGGAAGGAGACATGCCGGGATGTGTCATCGTGCCAAATATCATATTTCCTGTTGGCACAGTTTCATAGAAGTAAACATAAGCATGTTTTAACAGGTTTTTCTTTTCTTTTTTCTTTTTAAAAATGTTTTATTTATTTAACCCTCCATTGTGTGTTTTTAAGTATTTTCTTTTTTTAAGGAAAGGAAAAGCTTGTCACAATCTAACTGGCTATGTTATTATTATTAAATTTATGTTTTGCAACTTAGAAACCAGCTACAGTATGGCCCACTTAATAAAACACCTGAAACAAAACTGCATGGATCACTGATTTTTATGGAGGTTTGTCAGCAGCGGGCGGCTGCGGGTGCAGTTGGGTCCATCTGTGAGGACGGGCTTGTGGCATCACCTCTCTGTACCAGCAAGCTCGGGGTTGTGGCCTGCCCCGGATGCCCCTGAGGGCCTGGGGTCTCCTGGGTCCTTCTGCCCACAGTGCCAGGAGCTCTCCTAGCTGTTACGTGACTGATTGACAGGGATGCAGACAAGGTTCTTTCCCCACTCCACAGAGGAGGAGACAGAGGCACAGGAGGGAAAAGACCTGGCCAGGGGTGCAGAGGTTGTCACTTGACTGAGACAGGATGGGCCCTTTCTTGAGAGGGTAAGGGAGACCGGGTGTGGGAAGCTGGGGGTCGGGGGAAGCTCTTGAAAGAAAGGTTTGCTTTCCTGGGGATGGCAGGTGGAAGACCTTTATAAGAGGTCTGGCTTCCTTCATTTTTATTCTTCAGGCTGCTTTCTCAGGAATCTCCAGAAGAAGTGTAGTGTGATCAAGTCAGGGACCTCAAACCAATCAGTGCCCTCTTTTATGCTTCCCTGGTTTGCATGCACTTTCCCTTTGCCTGGAATGCCTCCCCTTCACCCACTTTGTTTGTTGTTCGGGGTTTACTTTAGCAGTCACCTGTGTGAAGTGTTCCCCAATCTCCCTAGGCAGTTAATCATTCCATCCTTGTGCTCCTTCATTTTCTTAGATGCTGGCATCTCCTCTCTGCATTGTCATTGCCTGCTTTCATATCAGGCTCAGCCCCTGCACCGTGAGCTCCCAGAGGGAAGAGGGGGATCTCTTACCTGTCTCCACCCCCTGGGCCTGGCAGGTGGTAAATGCTGCTGAAGAGATGAGGAAAGGGCCTAGAGAGTTGCAGCGCAGCGTCCTGCCTGCAGAGGGGGTGAGAGGCTGCACTGCACCCGTCTGCCTGAAGCCCACGGACAGAGCCTTAGTTCTTTTGGAGATGGCCAAGAAAAGGGGAAGGAAGGTAGGCAGTACCTCTGGAGCAGGAAGCAGGATTCTTGGCTGGGCAAGAAGGGCAGCATGGAACTCAGCTGTATGTATGTATATTGTGGGCCTAGGCCTGAGCTTACCTTAAGCCAGGTGCCTGGGACCAACTATTTCCTTGTTCTAACAGCTGATACTACTCGCTTTCTACTGTGTTTTGTTTTGTAATCTTCGGCAAATCCATTTTGGAATGACGTGTGATATAAGAGAACAGACCTGCTCAGTAGCTCAAGATTTCAAGGACACTTGAGTCAACTGCATTCTTCTGTGTAGGGCCCAGCCAGGCCTCTCCAGTGGCCCTGGGTAAATAGGTGTGTCTGGTTCACTCAGCAAGCAGCCCTGCCTGCCTCAGCTTCTGCACCTGCTCTACTTCAGTGCTTCCGAGACGCTCAGATTTCAGGGACTGGTAAATAAACAAGCAAGCAAAGGAACTCTGTGAATTACTATAAAGCAAGCACCCTTGTAATCACTACTCAGGTCAAGAATAGAACTTTGCCAGCCCCCAGGGAACATGCCAGGGTCCTCCATGTTCCCCCTTCCCCATCACAGTCCCAGCACCTCCCTTTTTCCATCTTCTTGACTTTTATAAGTAACAATTTCATTGAGTTTCTTTATTGTTTTGTCGCCCAAATGTGCATCCCTACATGCTATAGTCTTACTGTCCTTTTAAAAAACTGGATACATCTTTTAAGTCTCTTTTAATCTAAAGGGTCTCCTCCATCCCTTTCCTTTTTTTACAATTTGTTGAAGATTTTAAGCTATTTGATCTGTAGTTTTCCACAGCCTGGGTTTTTGCTAATTTCATGCCTGTGGTGCAGTTCAATATACTCCTTTATCCTCAGCATTTCCTGCAGATCAGCAACTAGATCTAGACAACTTGCCTCAGGTTGATCCCTTTGATAAGACTCTAGGTGGTGGTGTGCTCATTTAGCAAGAGGCACGTAACGTCTGTTTTTCATTTTTGTTGTTTTAGCAGCCACTGATGCTCAATACCTACATCCAGCAAGTAATTCACTGGGGATTGCAGCATGGGGATATTCTAATCTATCATTTTGTCTTCATTTATTAGATGGAATAATTTTATAAGGAGACATTGTCTCTCATCTACTGTTTGATTTCCCAGTAGAGTTTGTGTGGGAAAGGCAGATAAGTGCTTAATTCTTTCCTTTTATTTACCCAACTTTTAAGATAATGAACTGGTTCTTTGTTATCTTCAGAAGATGACTATTTTTTAAACAGTATTGTGAACTCATTGGTTTAAATGTATTTGATAGGCTTCATCTCATTGCAGTTATTATCTTTATTGTCCTACCTTTGGCCTTTGGGAGCTTGTTTAAGTTGGCTCCTGAGTTGTTTTGACACAACTCTAGTTGTCTTTGATATCTGCTTTTATTTCTGGTATTGCAAGATGTTCTAGGCTCACTTTATCCATTTTCTGTCCTAGACTTGGAATCAGCCATTTCTCCAAAAAGCCCTGGTTTCCTTAAGTGGGAAATGGTATTGCAAGACCATAATTGGACACTAGAAATTCTCATTGTTACTGGTAGATCATTGGTTCTAGGCCTATTCAGTAGACAGAGCTTTGATTAAATTTAAATATAACATGTTTATACATTTAATATAGACATCTAGAAATAAAGATATATAGTAAATATGTATATTTGAAGATAGTGAAGATCTTGGAATTATATATGTTAAATGCATATGTAAATGTGTATGTATACATGAGTGTGTATACACACATGCATCCATGGTGCCCCATGATTTTACAGTGTTATTTCTGATTCCAATTCAGCATTGTAGGGTGCCTTAGTCCGTTTAATGCTACTACAAAGGAATACCTGAGGCTGGGTAATTCATAAAGAAAAGAGGCTTAGTTGACTAATGGTTCTGCAGGCTTTACAGGAAGCATGATACTGGTATCTGCATCTAGTGAGGGCCTCAAGCTGCTTTCACACATGGTAGAAGAGGACGGGTGTGCAGAATTACATAGCAAGAGAGGGATGAAAGAGACGAAGGAGGCTGGGCACCGTGGCTCACACCTGTATTCTCAGCACTTTGGGAGGACGAGGTAGGTGGATCACTTGAGGTCAGAACTTCGAGACCAGTCTGGCCAACATGGTGAAACCCCGTCTCTACTAAAAATACAAAAATTAGCCTGGCATGGTGGCGGGCGCCTCTAGTTCCAGCTACTTGGGAGGTTGAGGCAGGAGAATCACTTGAACCCAGGAGGCAGAGGCTTCAGTGAACTGAGATTGCGCCATTGTACTCCAGCCTGGGCGACTAGAGCAAAATTCCATCTCAAAAAAAAAAAAAAGCGGAAGGAGATGCTAGGCTCCTTCCAGCTCTCACAAGAACTCATACAGCAAGAATTCATTCATTACCATGAGTACAAGAATGACACCAGGTCACTCATGAGGGGTGTCGCCGCGTGTCTGCCCATGACCCAAACACCTCCTATTAGGCCCCACTTCCAACAACAGGGATTACGTTTCACTATGAGATTTGGAGGGATCAAACCAAAGTATAACATACTTTTACTTTTTTTTTTTTTTTTTTGGAAACAGGATCTCACTCTGTTAGCCAGGCTGAAGCACAGTGGCATGATCATGGCTCACTGCAGCCTTGACTTCCCAGGCTCAAGTGATCCTGCCACAGCCTCCTGAGTAGCTGGGACTACAGGTGTGCACCACCACACCCAACTAATTTTTAAATTTTTTGTAGAGACAGGGTCTTGCTACATTGCCCAAGCTGGTCTTGAACTCCTGGGTTCAAGCAATCCTCTTGCCTGGCTTCCCGAAGTGTTGGGATTACAGGCATGAGCCACCATGCCTGGCTTAACTTTTTATATATAATGAGAACCCTAGGTCTGAAGGGTAGAGAAATTGGTAGAATTAGAAGATCCCCTAATTAACCATTTTCTTTATCCCACATTATAAACACAGCCATCTCAAAATGACAATACTAATGCTTCTACTACAATTATGATCATGGAAAACAGTTAAACTTTTTTTGGTATGTTATTCTCATCCTTCCCCCTTAAGCCTGCCCTCCCCCTGCACCCTTTTTTTTTGAGACAGGGTCTCACTCTATCACCCAGGCTGGAGTGCAGTGGCATGATCTTGGCTCACTGCAGCCTCAACTTCCCAGGCTCAAGCAGTCCCCCCACCTCAGCCTGAGTAGCTGAGACTACAGGTACACACCACCATGCACAGCTAACTTTTGTATTTTTTGTAGAGACAGGGTTTTGCCATGTTGCCCAGGCTGGTCTTGAACTCTTGGGCTCAAGCAATCTGCCCGCCTCAGCCTCCCAAAGTACTAGGACTACAGGCATGAGCCACTGCACCTGGCCAAGCCCCTATGTTTTATTTTTATGTATTTATTTATTTGTGGCTTGCTGCAACCTCCACCTCCCGGGTTCAAACAACTCTCCTGCCTCAGCCTCTTGAGAAGCTGGGACTACAGGCACATGCCACTACTCCTGGCTAATTTTTTGTATTTTTAGTAGAGACAGGGTTTCACCATGTTAGCCAGGATGGTCTCAATCTCCTGACCTTGTGATCCACCCGCCTTGGCCTCCCAAAGTGCTGAGATTACAGGCGGGAGCCACTGCGCCCGGCCAGCCCCTATGTTTTAGTAGTTGTACTCTATCTTTGAGAGATCATATATTATTTCTATCAACTTGGGTTTTTTTTGAGAAGCAGATTCCAAGACAGAGGAAACATCTGTGAGGGCTAAAGAGCTAGGGAGCAAGAATAGGCAGGGAGAGGCTTTAGATCCAGAGGCCAGGCTGAACCCTGGGAGAGGACAGAGGTAGGAAGGAGTGGGAAGGAAGTCTCAGACCCACAGACCAGCTCTGAGAAGAATCTCAGTCAAGTTGATGGGAAGTCCCTGAGCAAAAAGCTGCTCACGAGGAGTCCCCTTTGGGCAGGAGTGGGCACACCAGTAATCCTGTTGTGCTCAGTTGTTGTCTAGGAGCAGAGCCTAGAGGAAGTGTGGTTTCTGCATTCACAGGGGAAGCAGCTGGAGGCTGCCATTAATTATGACTTCTCTGGGTACTTTGTCAGGTTTTCTTGAAGGAGATTTGAGTGATGCAGCTCCACAGCCTCACAGTCTGCCCCTTACACTGCGCAGATCCTCTTTTCTACAATGTACCCATGTTTCTTTCCATGGTTTTCTGAGGGGAAGCCTAGAAGAGGGAGCCTTGGGGAACAAGTTACAATCCCCATTGATGAAGTTAGTCTTGGGGCCACGATTGGTACTTACCTTCTCCCTTCTGCGCTGTCCTAAGTTCCCGTCATCTTCAGCTATCATTTCAGTGGGGCTTGGCTTGCTGAGTAGTATAACCCCAACCTTCATTCCTGAGAGGTCCAAGCCCTTGGTCGCCGTAGTCTTCTTGACCAGGGTTGCTGCACATGTTCACTTACAGTTACAACTGGACAAGGGAGTACCAAGAGATACCCAAATGGATCATTTGGGCTTCACATTATTTTACCCCCTACCCAATGTATAAAAACAGTGCTACCACCTCCTGCTATTCAAGCTCAGTCAATCTCTGCCACGATGGTGACTCTTTTCTTGTCTCCTCGTTCTTAGACACAAGGAGTCCAAACTACCCTGGTGGCAGCCAGAGTTCTGTAGTTTGGTGGGACTTAACAGGTGTAGTTGTGTCCCTGGCAAGAATATGCCCCCTTTGGGGATTAGTGTTTCCAACCCTACAGAACCTAGAGTTTAGGGACAGGAAGCACAACATTCCCCAGTAGGTCTTTGGAAGTGATGGTAAGTGTGGCCACTCTTGCTTCTGCCCCTAGGTTCCTGGACCCATGCATTCTTCCTGTAGGGGACATAGCAGGGAGCTGTAATTTAGCTGTGATTATAGCTCTCTGATTTAATGCATGTGCTGAGTCCTGAAGGATGGCATCCAGTCCGTGCAGATTATTGCCTCCAGGCAAGTGCCCTAGCTGTGCCTTCAGTAAGCCATTCTGGTGCTCTTTAAGGTTGGCAGCTTCTGGATGGTGCAGTATATAACCAGTAGATCCTATTGTCATAGGCTCACTTGCTCATCTCCATTGTGAAGTGGGTCCCTGGTTGGGTGCTATGCTGGATGGAATTCCATACCTGTGGATCAGTTACTCTGTAAACTTCTGAGGATACTGGTGCCAGCTAAGGTTTCTGTGGGCAGAAAAGGCAAGCTGATTCCCAGGATAGGTCTCTATCCCTGTGAGGATAAACTGCTGGTCTTTCCAGTATGGAAGGGCCCTCATGCAATCGACTTGCCACCAGGTGGCTGGCTGGTCTCCTTGAGGAATAGTATTATATCTGGGACTCAGCATGGATCTCTGTTGCTGGCAGATTGGATACTGAGAGGCAGCAATAGCTAGATCATTTTTGGTATATAGGAGTCTGTGCTGTTGGGCCCATACATAGTATCCTTCATCTCTGCCACTGTGACCAATTCCATTCATGAGACTGTTGTGTCAGTTCCAGGATGGCCAGTGATGAAGTGGCTGAGTCATTTAATCTACTCAGTTGTTAGTTCTCTTTTGTGGTGGATGCTTTCTGGTGGGTGTTAATGTGTGATACAAAATCTTCACATTTTGTGCCTATTTCTAAATGCCCACCCACATGCTTCCTTGTCCCTAATCTTCCAGACTTTTTCTTCCAGCCTCTAGCTAGGCAGCTAGATCCTTGGTTGCTGTCCAGGAACATGTCCCCTGTGTAGAGTTCTCCTTCCACAAGTAGCTGCAGCACTTGCAGTTCTGCTTATTGGGGAGATTTTCCCTTGCTTCTATCTTTCAAGAAAACCCCTGACTGGGGCTGTCATGCAACCACTGTCCATTTTTGGCTTCCACCCACATGCTGAGCTGACCCGTCAGTAAACCAAGGTTGGTTACCATTTCCACCTTGCAATGAAGTACTGGAGGCCCTACCTAACTAGGACTTGGCTGACTTAACAGAACCCAGTCCATCATGGGCAGTTCTAGACATATTGTCACTTGATGGTCAAGCATTGCATCTAAATTGGAGCCTAGTCACATGCCAGGAACTGTTCGTCAAAAGATATATAATTCTCAGTTGCAGATGTCATGCTCCAGAAACCCAGGGGCCTGCTTTGTGATTATTTCACTGGGGCTTTCAAAGAGGTCTGTATTGCATCTTACCTATCACTGACACTTCCAACACCGTAGAGTCTGCTGGATCATATGATCCAAAAGATAAGCTATTTGACTAGCTGCCTGGACCTCCTGTAGAGCCCTTTTCTGCTCCAGGCTCCCTGTAAAGCTGGCAACTTTCTGTACCACCAGAGAAGAATTTCTAGGTGTGGAATGTGTGGCCTCCAGAATCCAAAGAGCCCTGCCACATGCTGTGCTTCTTTCTTTGTGGTAGGAAGGATGAAAGGGGCATCATAAAATTTGCATTTTACTTTGAAGGGGATATCCTGGCACACCTAAAAACTTCAAATGTTTTCTTTTCTATTCTGATGGAACAAGAGGATCAGGACAGTTGGCATTCATGTGAAACAGACAAAGATATTCATCTGCAGTTTTCCCCCAGAGTTATATTAACTCTCTTTCCTTCAGTCATTGTGCAGAGAGAGATAGACAATCTGGACGTCCCACAGAACAGCACACAGATGCATTAAATCAACTGCATCATAGCGACTGGGCAGGATAAGCAAGAGGTGGCTAGTGTGCTCCAGAAGGCAGATGATAAACCCTGTGAAGACTCAGGGACCTGCTCTGTGGCCGGAGACCGACTGTGCTGGGCCATGGAGACCACCTGGGGAGTTTTGTCTTTACCATTAGAGACCTGAGAAGTCATGGAAGGGTTTTCTGGAGGTGGGTGATATGTTCAGATTTGCATTTTGAGGAATGGATGGATGTGAGCATCCTAGTGAGTAGTCACAGGTGAGATGAGCACAACTTGACCTAGGAGTGGTGGTGGAGCTGGAGGGAAGGGAATGGATTCTAGATTGCTTCAGATGAAAGACTGGGAGGATCTGGTGATGGATTGCTTCTGGGGTAAGGAAGAAGAGGTATTAAGGATGTTGTATAGGCCTTAGGGGTACATGGTCTACACTTCAGTTCACAACACAGACTTGTGATGTTTGTCAAACTAAGATTTGGGGGTTGGTGTGTATATCCATGCTCACAGGCTTACAGTCACCTGTGTTTATATTTCCTATTTTCAACTTCCTTTTCTCATACTAATTCTGAGGGAGCTGGGGCTGGCTGGCACACTTAAAAGAAGTCCTGGAACTCAAGGTTCCTTCCTGCCTTTCTCTGACCCTGAAAGTAAAGCCTGCTATTGGTTCCAGGTTCTACCTGAACACTTCTGCCTTGGCCCTCAGGCTGGGGTCGTGGTGATCTCAACTTCCAAAAGGAGGTTTATTATAGAGTCTGACCTTTAACTCGAGCTAAACAGGCGGGATAGTTATAGCAACCTTAGAAGTGCAGGATTAATTGCCTTGAGCCTAGTTTCAATTGCTTGAGTTTCTCAGCCAGAGCTCTAGGCTGCTCCAGAGCTGGACCAAGGGCATCACTGGACCAAACTGTACATTTCTTGCCATCTTGGTTCCTGATCTTCTTGTCCTTGGTAAGCTCTGGCCTTAGGGACAAGTATTAGCTTCCCTACCCCTACAGGCTGTCACAGGTCTGGCAGCTCTTTGAATGCTTAAGCTTCACTTCCCCAAAATGTTGCTGCTCTCACTAATGTTAAAACTGAGAACAAAAAACAACACATTAGGGACAGGCCTTCCGATATATAAACATTTAGCCAAGAATGTGTGCAAATCTTTGTAAAAGCTATTCTTTCTGGCCTTGGACTTGTGCCTCTTTATGCAGTTTTAGGGTTTGGAGGTACCTCTGGTGAGAGCTGGAAATGTGTGACCTCAGCCTACCACTGAGGCTCACTTGGTTGTGTAATTTACTAAGCTCAATCTCTAGCATAATTGAGACCCTGTAGATTTGTACAACTTTGTAGCAAAAATCAATCTGAAGGTTGAATGAAAATTGGTGCTTCGTTTTGTTTGCAACAAATTTCAATTTACTGACTTTACAATTGTAGTTGATTCTCTTGGGGAGTTCTTTATTTAGAATAATGCTGTCGAACTTCAAAGAGGACATTAATCTGGGACACTGAGACAGCTAGGTCCTGAATGTTGCAGGACCCATACATCCAGGTAGTGTGACTTTCTGTTCCTCAGTTTTCTTGTAAAAAAAAGTAAGCACCATGTTGTTGGTGTGTGCTGAAGACAAAAAGACCTAGCAAATAAATGATTCTCAAAAAAAAGTCAGTAATAATTAGCCAAGAAAATTAAATAAGAGTCATCCAGATTGGAAAGGAAGAAGTGAAACTATATTTGCAGATGACATGATCTTGTATATAGAAAATCCTAAGGAATCTACTAAAAAACTATTAGAATTAATAAAAAAGCTCAGAAGAGCTGGGTGCAGTGGCACATGCTTATAATCCTGGCTAGTTGGGGGGCCGAGGTGGGAGGATTATATGAACCCAGGAGTTTGCAACTAGCCTGGGCAACATAGTGAGACCTCATCTCAAAAAAAAAAAAAAAAGCTTAGAAGATTTCAGGATACAAGATCAATACACAAAAATAAGTTGTATTTTTGTATCAACAAACAAAAATAAAACTTACTGCAGTAGCAATAAACTGAAAATTAAGAAAACTCCATTTATAATAGCATCAAAATGAATAGAATACTTAGGAATATTTAACAAAAAAAGTGCAGAATGTATGCTCTGAAAACTACAAAACGTCATTGAAGGAAATGAAAGAAGACCTAAATAAATAGAAAGACATCCCATGTTCATGGATCATTGGTAAGATGGTAATACTCTTCAGACTGATCAATTGATTCAGTGTAATCCCTATCAAAATCCCATCTGATTTATTTGCAGAAATTAACAAGCTGATCATAAAATTCATATGGAAATTCAAGGGACCCAGAATAGCCACAGCAAGCTTGAAAAAGAACAAAGTTGGAAGACTTGTACTTACCTATTTCAAAGCTTACTACAGTAATCAAGATGGTGCAGTATTGGCATAAGGATAGACATATAGATCAATGGAATAGAATTGAGCCCATAAATAAATCCTCACATTTATGGTCAACTAACTTTTGGCAAGGGTGCCAAGACAATTCAATGGGAGAAATAATAGTCTTTTCAACAAATGATGCCAGGACAACTGGATATCTGCATGCAAAAGAATAAAGTTGGACCCTACTTCACATTACATACAAAAATTAACTCAAAATGTACTGAAGATCTAAATGTAAGAGCTAAAGCTATAAAACTCTTAGAAGAAAATATAGGCATACATCTTTATGACTTTAGATTAGGCAAAGAGAATCATTCAAGCATGAATTCCATTTCTTCCTCAGTTATATTATCATATAACTAATATTTGATGGAGAGGCATTTATGCTTACTGAATATGCATATATTTCCTCACAATATTCCCAGTGCTCTTGTAGTTGGGCAGGGCCATGTGACTATTTCTGGTCAGACAGAAACAGGCACAGGCTCTGGTTTGTCATTACAGGTTCCAGTTTGTCCTCACAGGTTCCAGTTTATCCTCCCTTTTCCCTACTTCTATGCAGCTTTCTTCCCAACCTCCAGCCCTGCTGATCAGCAGAGACTCCAGGGCTATCACTATGTACAGAGGCAACAGTCTCCCCTAGATTTCTTCACCAGCTCCCATGATCCTTATGACAAACCCCTTTTCTAATAAACTTCCTATTTTATTTACAAAGCATTAAAGTTTCAGCAAGAAGTACCCAAGGCTAAGTCTCATCTTGTACAAAACTACAGAATTTTTTTTTTTTTTTTTTTTTTTTTTGAGACAGAACCTTGCTCTGTCCCTCAGGCTGGAGTGCAGTGGCATGATCTCAGCTCACTGCAACCTCCTCCTCCTGGGTTCAAGCAATTCTCCTGCCTCAGCCAACCAAGTAGCTGGGATTACAGGCGCCCACCACCACGCCTGGCTAGAAAAATCCCCTTTTCTGAATCACTCACTGTGCTTCTGCTACCCTGCTTAGACCCTAACTGGTACAGAGAGCCACGTGGCCACTGCTTGGCATGGGGCAGTCATCTCTGTCATCTGTACTCACATGATGTGTTTCTTTCCAGGCATCAGGAGCTGTGGCCTGAGAACTGCCATTTATCAACCTCCTCCAGCTTTGACTCAGGGTGACCAGACGGAGGGAATCACCAGGGCTGTGATCAGGAGTCTGTACTCAAGGCCAGGCAGGGCGACTAGAAGAGCAAGAAACCACTGACTCTCTTGGGAAGGACCTGCCTGCCTCTGAGCTATGAGCCCACTGGTGCCACACTATATTCTCTCAGTTACAGCCTTTAGGTGTAAAACATGTATCTGGATGTTTTATTCTATTTCCAACACAAACTCTGAGCCCTGGGGATAAAGATAAATATGCGATTCCAGGGCTGCTTTGACATAGGACACATTTGGAACTTAACATTTCACCTCATTCAAATCCCTACTTACTAGGTAGCTCAGACTTTGTGTTCAATTTTGTTTTTGTTTTTAGACAAAGTTAAACCACCCACTGCACAACTGCTGCTCCTCAATCTTCATGGTTGTGTAGTTTTTCTGCAGAGGACTGACTGGAAACAACTAGGTTGGTTTTGTAGCAAATGCTACCTTCCTATACAAAGCAATATTCCTCTCAAGATAGTCGGCTTGGGAGCACACACTTTGTCTAATAATTCTGCCATTGCTCAAAGCCCTTTTGTATCTCTGATTGGGTCTTCACTTCCTGACTGATTACCTAATACACTCGTGCTGGCAAATCTTTGTCCTACAAAAGGGGATTTAAGCGTTTAGAAATAGTTATATTAGTCACCTTGGGCTGCTACAACAAAATACCATAAACTACAAACATTTATTTTCACAGTTCTGGAGGCTAGGAAGTCCAAGATCAAGGCACCAGCAGATTTGGTATCTAGTGAGGGTCTGCTTTGCAGAGATAACCAGTAGTGGGATTGCTGGATCACATGGTAGTTCTATTTTTAGTTTTTTGAGAAGTCTTCATACTGTTTTCCATAATGGTTGTACTAATTTACATTCCCCACCAAGAGTGTATGAGTTCCCTTTTCTCCACATTCTCACTTGCATTTGTATATTTTGTCTTTTTAATAATAACCATTTTAACTGGTGTTAAGAGGATACCTTGTTGTGGTTTTATTTGCATTTCCCTGATGACTAGTGATGTTGAGTATTTTTTTAAATTATACTTTAAGTTCTGGGGTACATGTGTAGAACGTGCAGGTTTGCTACATGATGTTGAGTATTTTTTAACAGACTTGGCCATTTGTTTGTCTTTTCTTGATTTGTTTTTGTTTTTTTCTTTTTTTTTTTCTTTTCTTGAGAATTGTGCTTGTGTCCATTGCCCATTTTTAATGTGATTATTCTTCCATTGAGTTGTTTGAGTTCCTCGTGTATTCTGGATATTGTTCCCTTGTCAGATAAATAATTTGCAAATACATTCTCCTGTTCAGCCGGCTGCCTCTTCACTCTGTTGATTGTTTGCTTTGTAGAAGTTTTTTAGTTTAATATAGTCTCATTTGTCTATTTTTGTTTTAGTTCTCTATGCTTTTGAGCTCTGAGTCATAAAATCTTTGCCTAGACCAATGTTCTGAAGTGTTTTCCCTGTTTTGTTCTAGTCATTTATAGCTTCAGGTCTTTTAAGTATTTAATCCATCTTGAACTCAAGATGGATTTTTGTATATGATGAGAAATAGGGGCCCAGTTTCATTCTTTTGCATTTAAACATCCAATTTTTCCAGCACCACTTATTAAAGAGGGTGTCCTTTCCCCAGTGTATGCTCTTGGTGCCTTTGTTGAGAATCAGTTGGTTATAAATATGTAGCTTTATTTCTGGGCTCTCTATACTGTTCCATTGGTCCATGTCTATGTTTATACCAATACTATGCTGTTTCAGTTACTTATAGCCTTGTAATATATTTTGAAGTCAAGTAGTATGATGCTTCCAACTTTATTCTTTTTCTTTTTTTGAGACAGGGTCTGGCTTTGCTGCCCATGCTGGAGTGTGGTGGCGTGATCATAACTCACTGCAACCTCTGCTCTGCCTCCCAGTCTCGAGTGATCCTCCTGCTTCAGCCTCCTAAGTAGCTGGGACTACAGGTATGCACCATCATGCCCGGCTAATTTTTGTATTTTTGGTAGAGACGGGGTTTTGCCATGTTGCCCAGGTTGGTCTCGAACTCCTGAGCTCAAGGAATCCGCCCACCTTGGCCTTCCAAAGTGCCAGGGCTACAGGCGTGAGCCACCATTCCTGGCTTGCCAACTTCATTCTTTTTGCTTAGGATTGTTTTGGCTATTCTGGCTTTTTTTTTGGATCCATATGAATTTTAGGATTTTTTTTCTATTTCTTTGAAAAATGACATTGATATTTTGATAGGGATTGCATTGAATCTGTAGATTGCTTTGTGCAGTATGGTCATTTTAGCAATATTAATTCTTCCAATCCATGAGCATAAGATAGCTTTCCATTTGTTTGTATCCTCTTTGATTTCTTTCATCAGTGTTTTCTAGTTTTCCTTGTAGAGGTCTTACTTTCACTTGTTCAGTTCTTACATTCTCTGATGAGTGGGTTATGAAAGAATCTAGGTGGAAATAGTGACCATGTCTAGGGAAAGAAAACTCAGAATTTCTAAGAAGGGACGTCACAGAACTAACTAGGGTTTCAGGACAGATATGCTTGCATGTGGTTTCTCATCTGCTGCTTCTTTCCAAAGTTTAATCAGCCAGGTAGGTACTGAGCACAAATTTGGTGCTGGCACCTTTGCTGGCTGGGATGTGAACAGAAATAAATAATATCAGGCCCTCCTTCCCCTAGGCAGCCTCCCACACAAGACCAAGTGGATGTCTTGGTCAAGGGCAGATTCCATGGGCACAGTGGAAATCATAATGGTGATGGTGATGATGACTAACATTATACAGTACTAACTCTAAGCCAAGCACCGTTACAAGTACTTTACAAGTATTACTTATTTGATTCTTACAGACATTCTTATCCTCATTTTATAGGTGGGGAAACTGAGGCATGGGGGAGGTGAACTAACTTGCCATACAGCTGATAAATAGTAGAGCTGGTGAAGAAGGAGGCTGTCAGGGAAGGCTTCTGGGGAAGGCGCTGCACCTGTGCCAGGCCTGGGGCAGGTGATATCAATATGGAAGAAAGGGGAAGGCATCATGCTTAGCTGGGGCATAGTTTGTACTGGCTACAAGTCTCTTTGGAGTCCTGTTGCCCACACTGGGCTCAGCAGCTCCAGGGAACTCTGGGCCTGCTCTGGCCTCTACCTGCCACACTGCCTTAGTGAACATTCCCTCAGCCTGGCACAAAGCAGGAGGTTTAGGTAGTTGCTGGACCCTTGGGACTTGATGTTTACACCTGCTCACAGGTGGCTGCTGCTTCAGCAACCACTCCTGAATACTATTGGTACTTCTCTTGCTGAAAATAGTTGAATTACAAAAGCAATGCACAGTCATGCTAGAAAAATGCACAATCATTATGCACAGAGTGAGAAGACAACCAGAACCGACTCCTACTGCTTGTTCCACTTGGAGGAGATAACTCTCAAAAGGTTTCTTGATGAAATTTCCAACATAAAAGACAAGATCTTATTGCTGGAAGAAGCGGATTTCGTGAGGGAGGCCTCACACTCTGCATATGAAAACAAAGAACCTGAGGATTTGGTAGTGTCCTCTTGGTGGCAGGTGAGTATCCCGAAGGCACAGAGTGGAGCCTGGAGGGGGCAGAAGTGAGGCCATCCCTCTCGCTTGGTGAGAGGCAGGGTCTGAGAAGAGCGTCCAGTGAAAATCTCCCAGAAGCAGGGTCAGCCAGGACACATCGGAACAGAGATGTTCCTGTAGATTTTAAGTTGTGTACAGTACTATGTAGGGCTGTAGCCCCTCAGCAGTGCCTCATGTAAGATACTCCTTGGGGGAAATGAAAGAAAAGGGGCAGTGTTCCATATTTGGGTTAACTAGGGGCAGAGAGAAGGGAACAGCTGCAGAAAGTAGGATGCCAGGGAAATCGAGAACAGCAGGAAGAGGAAACTGGAGTGAACATGACAGCTAAGCACCAGGAAATTTGCAGTGACGTTGGGGGAGGGCCATGGACTTTGCACAAGACATAGGATGAAGATTTCAGCCATTTTTATTTCAATCTTAAGAGAAAGCATGATCCTGTTAATCTGGAAGATTTGAGGATACTGAGATGGCAGAAATGTGGGCTACAAACAAACAAATGGAAGAAAATACCCCCTCTCCACCCATCAAGAAGAGAGAGTAACTCCAAACATTTTGGTGTGTATCCTTCACACTTTTTTCTACACACACATACACTTTTAATGTGCACATCATTTTGTAGTCTGCTTTTTCCATTTAACATATTGTGAACATCCCTTCATTTTTAGTAAATGCTTATCTTTGGCATCATTTCTGGGGAGGTGAAGATACCTTAATCGACCCACCTGATCACACAGTCAAAGCATCATGTTTTGCTTTTAGCTGTGTTGTTATGAAAGTTGGACGTGCTCATAAAGAGTCAGTTCTATAAAATTCGCTCCAAAAAAATAGCAATCCTGGGCCAGGTGCGGTGGCTCACGCCTATAATCCCAGCACTTTGGGAGGCTGAGGCACGTGAATCACCTGAGGTCAGGAGTTTGAGACCAGCCTGACCGACATAGAGAAACAGGCACTTGATGGGCCCTTTCAATTTTTTTGGAAACTCATGGGCTTTAGTTCTAAGAATTTTTCTTAAACTATCCCTTGGATGTTTTCCTTCCCCTTTTTTTCTCTGTTTCTCTTTCTGGAACATCTACTATTGAGATATTATATGTTCTGCATCTCTTCATTCACTCATTTTTTCCATCTGTGTTTTTTGTTTTTGCTTTGTTTTTGGAAGATTTCCTCAGTTTTATTATCTAGCACCTTCTAATAAGCATTTTAGATTTTAAAAATGAAACATAAGACATAAACAATGAAGTGCACGAATCCCAAGTGTACATGTAGGTCGGTGAATTATCAAAGGCTGAAAATACTTCCCAACCAGGCCAAGGAACAGAACAGCACTGGGACCCTACAACCCTCTCATGCCCCCGAGCTCCACTTCCCCATTTTCCTAAACCCCAAACCATCTCTGTCCCAACTTCCAGTGATTTTCAAACTTAAATGTATAACAGAATGACCTGGAAGATTTGTTAAAACATATTTCTGGGACACACTCTCAAAGTTTCTGTTTCAGTAGGTCTGGGGTAGAACCCGAGAATGTTAATTTCTTTCTTTTGTTTTTTTTTGAGAGGGACTCTCGCACTGTTGCCCGGGCTGGTGTGCAGTAGTGTGATCTTGGCTCACTGCAGCCTCTGCCTCCCAAGTTCAAGTGATTCTCCTGCCTCAGCTTCCCAAGTAGCTAGGATTACAGGCGCCTGCCACCATGCCTGGCTAATTTTTTGTATTTTTAGTAGAGATGGAGTTTCACTGTTGGCCAGGCTGGTCTCGGACTCCTGACCTCGTGATCCGCCCGCCTCGGCCTCCCAAAGTGCTGGGATTACAGGCGTGAGCCACCGCACCTGGCCTGAGAATGTTCATTTCTAACAAGTTACCAGGTGATGCTGATGCTGCTGGCCCGGGACAACACTTTGAGAGCTAATGGCCTATTCTTGAACGTATTACAAATGGAATCACATGGTGTGTATTATTTTGCTCAACATTAACTTTGTAAAATTCATCCATTTATTAAAACGTAGCTGACATTCATTAATTTTATTTTGTAAAATTTTTGAGACAGGGTCTCACTCTGTTGTCCAGGCTGGAGTGCAGTGGCATGATCTTGACTCACCACAGCCTCTCAAGTAATCCTCCCACCTCGGTTTCCCAAGTAGCTGGGACTATAGGCATGCACCACTATGCTTGGCTAACTTTTGTATTTGTAGAGATGGGGTTTCACCATGTTGCCCAGGCTAGTCTCAAATTCCTGAGCTCAGGCAATCCTCCTGCCTCAAGCCTCCCAAATTGCCGGGATTACAGGTGTATGCCACCACACACAGCTGAAGTTCATTAATTTTAATTGCTGAATAATGTGAATATACCATGTATTATGAAGTTATTTTTTTCTGCTGTTGATGGATATTTGGGTTATTACCAGTCTTTGGTTATTATGAATAATGGTGCTAAGAACATTCTTTGAGAGTTTTTTGTGCAAGTGTGCATACATTTCTGCTGGGCATATATACATAGGAGAGGAACTGCTGGCAGGTTGCATGTGTCAAACTCTTTTCCAGAGTGATTGTATCAATTTTCACTCCCACCAGCATGATAGGAGTGTTCTTCTTGTGCTGCATCCTGGACAACACTTATCATCAATCTTCTTATTTTTAGCCATTCTGGTGGGAATCCAGTGGTATCTTGTTGTGGTTTTAATTTGCATTTCCATGATGACTAATGATGTCGAATGTTTTTTCATATGTGTATTGGCTACTTGGATATCCTTTCTGATGAAGTGCCCGTCCAAGTTTCTTGCCAATTTTTCTATTAGTTTTTCAGATCTTTTCTTCCGGGCTTATAATAGTTTTTTATATTTTCTGAATATTACTACTAGTTGGTAATACATATCATGGTATCTTTCACTCTGTGGTTTGCCTGTACTCGGTTAATGGTGAATTTTGATGAACAGAAGTTTTAAATTTTGACATAATCCAATCTTTTCTTCTATGGTTAGTGTTTTTTGAATCCTATTTAAGAAATCTTTCCTTACCATAGAAAATATCATAAAGATATTTTCCTATATTATCTTTAGGGGATTAATTGTTCTACCCTTCACATTTTAAGCCATAATCCACCTGGGTTGATTTTTTTTTAACGTATATGGTGTTTTGTTGTTTCATTTTTAAGTTTTTTTTTTTTTTTAATATGGATATCCAATGGCTAAAACATTGGAAGAAATAGACAGTAGGTAAAGAGAAGAAAAACTTAAAGAAAAAAGGACCTAATACTGTTTATTGAAAGAATTGTCCTTTCTCCACTACTCTGAAGCATTACCTTTTTCAAAAATGAAGGGTCCAGGCTGGAGGCAGTGACTCATGCCTGTAATCCCAGCATTTTGGGAGGCTGAGGCAGGCAGATTACCTGGGGTCAGGAGTTCAAGACCAGCCTGGCCAACATGGTGAAACCCTATTTCTACTAAAAATACAAAAACCAGCTGGGTGTGGTGTGCATGCCTGTAATCCCAGCTACTCAGAAGACTGAGGCAGGAAAGTCGCTTGAACCCGGGAGATGGAGTTTGCAGTGAGCCGAGATCATGCTACTGTACTCCTGTACTCCAGCCTTGGCGACAGAGTGAGACTTTGTCTCAAAAAAAAAAAAAAAAGGGTCTACATATGTAGGTCTCTTTCTGGACCCACAGAAAGGGGGTTGGTCTATTTGTTTACCTATGTGCCAATATCAAAGTTAACTGCTGTAGCTTTATAATAAGTCTTGATACTTCATAGTGTTTCCATCTTGTTCTTCTTTTTAAGAATGTCTTGACTATTTTTTATTCTTTGCATTTCCATATATTGTAGAATCAGCTTGTCAATTTCCATGAACAAAACTGCTAATATTTTTTATTAAGATTGCATTTAATCTCTAGATCAATGTGGGAAATGTTGGCATCTTCATAATATTGAGTCTTTGAATCTGGGCGTATGTTATGGTCATAATTTAGATCTTCTTTAATTCTCTAATGTCTTGTTTCCTGGGTAGAGGTCTTTCACATATTTTATTATATTTGTCCCAAAGGTACTCACTATTTTTTATGCTATTACAAACAGTACCTTTAAATTTTTACTTTCAGCTGGGTGCAGTGGCACATGCCTGTAGTTCCAGCACTTTGGAGGCCAAGGTGGAAGGATCACTTGAGCCCAGGAGTTCGAGACCAGCCTAGTTAACACAGCGAGAGCCTGTCTCTACAATTTTTTTTTTTTTTTTTTTTTGAGATGGAGTCTCGCTCTGTCACCCAGGCTGGAGTGCAGTGGCCGGATCTCAGCTCACTGCAAGCTCCGCCTCCTGGGTTCATGCCATTCTCCTGCCTCAGCCTCCCGAGTAGCTGGGACTACAGGCGCCCGCCACCTCGCCCGGCTAGTTTTTTGTAATTTTTTAGTAGAGACGGGGTTTCACCGTGTTAGCCAGGATGGTCTCGATCTCCTGACCTCGTGATCCGCCCGTCTCGGCCTCCCAAAGTGCTGGGATTACAGGCTTGAGCCACCGCGCCCGGCCATTTTTTTTTTTTTTTTTAATTAGCTGAGTGTGGTGGCATGCCCCTGTAATCCCAGCTGCTCGGGAGGCTGAGGAAGGAGGGTCACTTGAGCCCAGGAGTTTGAGACTGCAGTAGGTGGTGATCATGCCACTGCACTCTAGCCTGGGTAACAAAGCAAGATCCTGTCCCTCAAAAAACAAAATTTTTTTAACTTCGTATTTGTTGCTGTTACTTTATAGAAATACATTTGATGCTTCTCGCATCCAGAAACCTCAAGTGTATCCATCAGGATAAGCTAGGTTATGCTACAGTAAAAAACAAAAACTTTCACTTCTTTAAACAGTATTTGCCTTTCACTTACACTATAAATCCACTACAGATCTGCATGGAAGCCCTGCCCTTTGAAGTCACTCATGGACCCAGACTGATACAGGATTTTTCTCAGCACATGCTTCAAGATTCTCAGGGGTAGAGAAAACAGAGAACATGGTTAACCATGAGCTGACTCCTAAAGCTTCTTCCCAGAAGATACACATACCACTTAGCCAAAGTAAATCATGTAAGGTATGTTTAAGTTCAACAAGGCAGGGAGGCACATAGAATATTTGTGAACAACAATACAGTTAGCCATATTAATTGTAATGACTTTATCTGGACAATCTTAACTTGTTTTACTGTACTTTGCCTTACTGCCCTTTGCAGATATTACATTTTTTTTTTTTTTGCAAAGTGAAGGTTTGTGGCAGTCTTGCATTGAGCAAGTCTGTTGCTGCCATTTTTCCAACAGCATGTGTTCACTTCATGTTTCTCTGTCACGTTTTGGTAATTCTCGTAGTATTTCACACTTTTTAATTATTGTTTCTGTTAGGGTGATCTGTAATCAGTTATCTTTGATGTTACTATTGTCATTGTTTTGGGGTACCACAAACCGTGCCCACGTAAGCTCACAAATTTAATAAATGTTGTGTATATTCTCACTACTCCATTGACTGGCCCTTCTCCCATCTCTCCCCCTCTCCTCAGGCCTCCCTATTCCCTGAGACAAAACAATATTGAAATTATAATCCTACAATAGCCTCTACGTGTTCAAGTGAAAGGAAGAGTTGCAAGTCTCTCACTTTAAATTCAAAGCTAGAAATGATTAAGCGTAGTGAGGAAGGCATGTCAAAAGCTGAGACAGGCTGAAGACTAGGCCTCTTGCCCCAAACAGTTAGCCAAGTTGGGAAAGCAAAGGAAAAGTTCTTGAAGGAAATTAAAAGTGCTACTTTAGTGAACATTTGAATGATAAGAAAGTGAAATAGCCTTATTGCTGATGTGGAGAAAGTTTTAGTGGTCTGGATAAAAGATCAGACCAGCCACAACATCCCCTTAAACCAAAGACTAATCCAGAGCAAGGCCCTAACTCTCTTCAGCTCTGTGAAGGCTGAGAGAGCTGAGGAAGCTGCAGAAGAAATGTCAGAAGCTAGGAGAGATTGGTTCATGAGGTTTAAGGAAAGAAGCCATCTTCATAGTATAAAAGGGCAAGGGGAAGCAGCAAGTGCTGATGGAGAAGCTGCAGCAAGTGCTGATGGAGAAGCTACAGCAACTGATCCAGATCTAGCTAAGATCATTGATGAAGGTGGTTACTCTAAATAGCAGACTTTCAATGTAGATGAAACAGCCTTCTCTTGGAAGGAGATGCCATCTAGGACTTTCATGGCTAGAGAGGGGAAGTCAGTGCCTGGCTTCAATGCATTGAAGGACAGGCCGACTCTCTTGTTAGGCACGAATGCAGCTGGTGATGTTAAGTTGAAGCCAGTGCTCATTTACTCAGCCTGTGCTCTATAAATGGAACAACAAAGCTGGGATGACAGCACATCTGTTTATAGCATGATTTTCTGAATATTTTAAGCCCACTGTTGAGACCTACTGCTCAAAAAAAAAAAAAAAGAATCCTTTCAAAGTATTACTGTTGATTGACAATGCACCTAGTCACTCAAGCGCTCTCTGGTGGAGATGTATTGGGAGATTCATGTTGTTTTCGTGCTTGCTAACACAGCATTTATTCCGCAACCCATGGATCAAGGAGTAGGTGTGACTTCCATGTCTTATTTAAGAAATACATTTCATAAGGCTATAGCTGCCATACATAGTGATTCCTCTGATGGATCTGGGCACAATGAATATATTCTGTAAAGGATTCACCATTCTAGATGCTATTAAGAACATTTATGATTAATGGAAGGAGGTCAAAATATCAACATTAATGGGAGTTTGGGAGAAGTTGATTCCAGCTCTCATGCATGACTCTGACAGGTTCAAGACTTCAGTGGAGGGAGTAATTACTGATGTGGCAGAAACAGCAAAAGAACTAGGATTAAAAGTGAGCTTCAAATGTGACTGAATTGCTATAATCTTATGATTGAACTTGAAGTTGCTTCTTATGGATGAACAAAGAACGTGGTTTCTTGAAATGGAATCTACTCCTGGTGAAGATGCTGTGAACACTTGAAATGACAACAAAAGATTTAGAAAATTATGTAAATTTAGCTGATTAAGCAGTGGCAGTGTTTGAGAGGATTGGCTCCAATATTGAAAGAAGTTTTACTGTGGGTAAAAATCCCATCAAACAGCATTGCATGCTATAGAGAAATCTTTTGTGAAAGAAAGAGTCAATTATGTGGCAAACTTCATTGCTGTCTTATTTTCAGAAATTGCCACAGTTACCCTAGCCTTCAGCAACCAACCACCACCCTGAGCAGTCAGCAGCCATCAATATTGAGGCAAGACCCTCACCAGCAAAAGGATTACAACTCGCTGAAGACTCAGATGATTGTTAGCATTTTCAGCAATAAAGTATTTTAAATTAAAGAATGTACATTTTTAGACATGATGCTATTGCACAATACACTATAGTGTAGCGTAAATGTAACTTTTTTTTTTTTTTTTTTTTGAGACAGGGTCTCATTCTGTCACCCAGGCTGGCATGCAGTGGCATGATCTCAGCTCACTGCAGCCTTGACCTATTGGGCTCCAGTAATCCTTCCACTTCAGTCACCCTCCTAAATAGCTGGGACCACAGGCCACCATTCCTGCCCAAACATAACTTGTATATGCAATGCAATGGGAAACAAAAAAATTTGTGTGACTCACTTTATTGTAATATTTGCTTTATTGTAGTGGTCTGGAATTGAACCCATAATATCTCCGAGGTATGCGTGTACTTTTAAAAAGTTTCTAAATCCACATTGATATTGTTTGTGAATAATTCATTTTTATCCCTTTTCAACCCTTAGACTTAATTTCTTTTTCTTGTCTTACTGACTTAACCAGGATTCCTAGTACAATGTTGAAGTGATGATAGTAGGCATTCTACTGTGTTCCCTGTTGCAGAGGAGAAGCTTTTAAGTTTTCACCATTAAATGTGAGTTTGCTCTAGGTTTGGGGTAGATATTCTTTATCAGATTAAGAGAATTCCCTTCTACTCTTAGATTGCTAAGCATTATTATCATAAATGAATGTTGACTTTTTTTTTTTTTTTTTTTTTTTTGCGAAGGAGTCTTCCTCTGTTACCCAGGCTGGTGTAATCTCAGCTCACTGCAAGCTCTGCTTCCTGGCTTCACACCATTCTCCTGCCTCAGCCTCCCGAGTAGCTGGGACTACAGGTGGCTGCCACCATGCCCAGCTAATTTGTATTTTTAGTAGAGATGGGGTTTCACCATGTTGGTCAAGCTGGTCTCCATCTCCTGACCTCGTGATCTGCCCACCTCGGCCTCCCAAAGTGCTGGGATTATAGGCCTGAGCTACCGCACCCAGCCAGATGTTGACTTTTATCAGAAGACTTTTGTGCCCCTATTGAGATAATTATGTACTTTTTTTCTCTTTTAATAAGCCAGTGTGATTAATTACTTGGGTTGTTTCCTTGGGTTTAATTTGCTGTTCTTTTTCTTATTAGTTTTAGCTTAGATTGTGTCCTAAAACACATTTATACAATCCGTACAATTTCAATTCTTTGAATTCTTCAATTATTTTATTTTCCCCTCCTGTTAGCTTGGTAATTCTATTCCTTTACTCTTCTTTCAGTAGTGACCCATGAAATTATAATATACACTGGCTTATCAATGTCTAATCTAAATTATTACTCTTTCTCTTTCCAGACAATGTAAGGACCTTTAGAATAACTTCATTTCTTGTCTGGACTTATATGTTACTGTTGTTATATATTTTAATTCTCTATATATACATATATTTATGTATATATTATATACAACAATAAATACATGTAATAAAAATATATTGAATATTAAATGTATATATTTAAACCCATTAGATGTTGTTACATTATTGTTACTATTTAAAAAATACAATAGTTACCTAGCCTTCCCCCTTTTCTGATGTTCTTCATTAATGCCTGTGTCTAGAATGCCTGTGTTCTTCTGCTTGAAGAACAACCTTTAGTATTTTCCACTAACAGCGGTTTGCTGGAGTTAAATCATCTCATGCTTTTAGAAGGACATGTTAGCTGAGTATGAAATTCTGGGTTAGTACTTATTTTCAATATCTAGACAATGGAAGATATTCCATTGTCTCTGGCTTCTCCAGTTTCCACTGAGAAGTTACTGGGCAGCCTCACTGTTGTTGTTCCAGTCAAGGTAATCTCTCTATTCGTTACTGTTTTTGAGATTGTTTCTTTGTCATTTTAAAAAAATAATTTACCAAGATTTGCCTGAATGTGGTATTTATTGCACTTGGGTTTCACAGTGTGTCCTGAATCTGGGGTTTTGTCTTTTGTCAGTTTTAGAAATTTTTCATCCACTATCTCTTTAGATACTACTTTTTCATATTTTCTCTCCCTGTCCTTCCAGAATTCCGTTTACACATATGTTAGACCTTAGCGCTGTATTCTGTATGTCTTTTATGTTCATATCTGTATTTTCAATCCCTTTGCCTCTCCATGAATCTGGTTATTCGTTGCGGATATTGTCTTCCAATCTGTTTTCCAATTCACTTTAGCTGCTGCTAAACCCATTAATCAATTTCTCTCTATATAACTCTAATATAGAATTCAGGTAAGGTTTGACCAGGGCCCAGTTCTATTTCTCTGAGATTCCAGGCTCTTCCCTCTTATGTGTATGAGCTTTGTCCTCAGGTTGGCTTCATCCATGGTAGCAAGACAGAAGCAAGGACTACTTGTTTTCTTGATTACATCAAGCAGATATGAGAGGGCTTTTGTGTCAACAATTCAAGTAAGATTCTTGAATTCTTGCTTCTCATCATGATTCTTCTGGTTTTGTTAACATGCCTGCCCTTAGACCAATGTCTGTGACCAGAAAGATGGAATGTGCTCATTTAATTAGGTTCCACCCCTGGAACTGGAATTGGGGTCAGTTTTCTGAAGACACGTGTTGCTTAGAGAAGAAGTAGATACCTAAATGAAATTAATAAATTAAAAGCAGGGCATTGTAAGAAAGAGAGAAGGAGTGATGTATACTTACAAGGCAGCCAAATGACTACTACATCTTCCAATGAGCGTAATGAGCATAAACTCATGACTACTCTTGGAGCCTATGCAGACAAACAGGTGTTGGCTGAGGTTGCCCCAGTTTCCAAGAGAATGACTTTCTGTGATAACTTTGTTTCTCATATGCCTTTCTGCACTGAGAACCTGACAAGCTAAAAAATGGCATTTCTAAGCTCCCTTGCAGCTAGGGTTCTGGACATGACTTTCTACTAGTGAAATGTATTTGTGTGAGATTTGAAAAGTATAGGTGAGGCAGAGGCTGTTTCCCAATTGGTTTTAGCTTTGTTTGTTTTTGATTAAAAAAGATTGTGGTGATGAATCTATTAACCAGATTGTAGGTACAGAGAAGCAATGGCTATGATGCCAGCTTCCTTGTCTTGATTCTTGAGAATTCAAGCAATGTGTTCAAGGTTACATAGATAACAAGTGACAGAGTTCAAGTTCAGGTTTCTGAACTACTCAGTGAGTTCTTGAAGTTTGTCCCGTGGTTGCTGAGAGGTAGTGGCTTCCCAGCTCAGTCAGTTCTGTTGTCTCCTAAAAATCCTTCCTGAAGGTGAGTCTAGAGCTCACCCCTCCAGCTCTTCCAATCATTTCGTAAGCTCTTAGTTCTCTCTATTGTAGACCTTTCTGCTTACAATATCTACAGCCATTTCCATTTCCTGCACTGAAACCTTTTCACTAGCATAATAAGGAAAACATCCTTCTGGGACCTGGACAGAGCTAGTTTATCTCCAGAAATTCCAGGTGTCCTAATTACAATCATGGAATGGGTATGGATTAATAACCAGGTTTCTTCCAACAAGCAGGGACAAGTACTTGTTCTTTGACATGACCACAGAATAGCCTGAATGGAGAAACTCAGGAACGGTGGTCCAGGTTGGGCTTGACTTCCATGGGTCTTGCCTCCACTGGGTGGGTGGGGGGTGGGAATCCTTTTTACTGTGTGTCTACTCTGTGCCACAGCCTGCACTCAGTGCTTCACAAACATCATTCATCCACAGCTCACTACAGCCCTAGAAAGCCAGTATGATTATCCTTAGTTTACATGTGGGAAAACTGAGACTCAGAGAGGTTAAAGCAACCTGCCCAAGATTCCATAGATAATAAATGACAGAATCAGAGTTAACATCAGGCCTGTCTGCATGCTCAGCTTACACTTGTTTACATTTTAAAATCTCTTTTCTTTTCTTTCTTTTTTTTTCCTGTATTGCTCTGTCACTCAGTCTGGAGTGCAGTGATATGATCATAGCTCTCTGTTGTCTTGAACTCCTGGGCTCAAGCAATCCTCCTGCCTCAGCCTCCTGAGTAGCTAGGACTACAGGCACATACCACTGTGCCTAGCTTTATTTATTTATTTATTTATTTAGTTAGTTAGTTAGTTAGTTAGTTATTTAGTTAGTTGAGACAGGGTCTCATTATGTTGCCCAGGCTAGTCTCAAACCCCTGGGCTAAAGCAATCCTCCTGCCTTGGCTTCCAAAATCTTTGAGATTATAGGCACAAGCCACCACACCTGGCCTCTTTTATTAATTATAAAGGTAATGCGTGTCAACTGTAGAAACTTTGGCTTCACCCCTTTGGAGTCAAGGTAGCAAGATAAAAACAGGTGCTATTTTTTCTACAAATATATTTATATAAAGTCCCTGCTGCTTTTGTCACATATGATGCCTAGTTTTTGATACAAGATATATGAACTCTGTATTAGTCCATTCTCATGCTGCTATGAAAAAAATACCCGAGACTGGGTAACTTATAAAGAAAAGAGGTTTATTGACTCTCAGTTCCACATGGCTAGGGAGACCTCAGGAAACTTACAATCATGGTGAAAGGTAGCTCTTCACAGGGCAGCAGGAAAGAGAATGAATACCAGCAGGGAAATGCTTATAAAACCATCAGATTTTGTGAGAACTCACTCACTATCTCAAGAACAACATGTGGGAAACTGCCCCCATGATTCAATTACCTCCTACTGGGTCCCTTCCATGAGGGGATTATGGGGATTACAATTCAAGATGAGATTGAGGGGGGACACAGCCAAACCATATCAAACTGTATTTTCTCTTCCTTTTCTTTTCCCTTGATCACTGGTATGAACAGTATTTCAGAAATAACTAATTAACAAGCTGGCTTTGTGTTGACCTATTAATAAATGAAAGGGTAGACAATTACCTGCAATAACTGAATTGTAGATAACTATAAGGACTCACAGGTCGCATCTTAACTCGTTATCTCATTAATAGGCTCTGTGAGCTAATTTAAAAGGATTTTTTTTTTTTTTTTTTTGAGACAGAGTCTTGCTCTGTCGCCCAGGCTGGAGTGCAGTGGCGCAATCTCGGCTCACTGCAACCTTCACCTCCTAGGTTTAAGCCATGCTCCTGCCTCAGCCTTGCAAGTAGCTGGGATTACATGCACCCGCCACCATGCCTGGCTAATTTTTGTATTTTTAGTAGAGACAGGGTTCACCACGTTGGTCAGGCTGGTCTCGAACTCCTGACCTCATGATCCACCCGCCTCAGTCTCCCAAAGTACTGGGATTACAGGCGTGAGACACCATGCCCAGCCAATATCAATAATCTTATATGATGATTTTAACCATATAGAATCACACTGGCCAAAGTGTGTGTGTGTGAGAGAGAGATTGTGTGTGTGTGTTTGTGTGTGTGTGTGTTTTGATTGCCTATTCTTTTCTCACAGGCTGTAGGCAATAGTTACCAATGTTGCCACAAAAATTTAAAAGATGTTATCTGTTGCCTATTTAGCCCAAATTTGTCAGGAGGATAATTCACCATAATCATGTCAACAATTCTAAGGCAGCAGTTGAAAGTCAGTGTTATACTCTGTGGCTGAAAATGAACTATGAGCAAATCTCACATTGAAAAATCCCACGTGATGAACATTGAGATTCTCAAAAGTGACTGTGATCTGGACTTCATTCAATTTTAAGTACTTTGGTAGTCATGACAATAAAAATCACCTCTACTCCACTTCTCCTTCTCCTCCTCCTGCTTCTCCTCCTCTCATGATAATATAGTTACAATGTCAACAACTATAAGTATAAGGAGAAAGTCCCCCTCCCATCCTTGACTCCCATCTATCCATTCCCATCCGTGCCTTTGGTAACCATCTTCTTTTACTTATGTATCTTTCTAGATATTCTTTATGTATATACAAGTGAATACAAGTATATATTCTTGTTTTTCTTCCTTCTTTACACAAAAAGTAGCAAAATATATGCACTGTTCTGTACTTTTTTTCAATTTAAAACTGTATCTTGGAGATCTTTCCATATTGGAACATATAGAGCACCTTCATTCATTTTTATAGCTACTTAATGTCCTATTTTATGAATGTCATGTAATTTATATTTCTAGTTCCCTAGTCACCTTGATGGCCATTTGAATTGTTTCTAATATTTTGCTACTACAAACAATGCTGTGGTGAATAGCATTGTACATATGTCATTTTGCACATAAGAGTCTATCTGTAGAATAAATTGCCAAAAGTAAAATTCTTGGGTGAAAAGACAAATACTTTTTTTTCTTTTGAGACAGAGTCTCACTCTGTTGCCCCGGCTGGAGTACAGTGGCACAATCTCGACTCACTGCATCCTCCATCTCCCAGGTTCAAGTAATTCTTCTGTCTCAGCCTCCCGAGTAGCTGGGATTACAGGCATGCGCCACCACACCCGGCTAATTTTTGTATTTTTAGTAGAGATGGGGTTTCACCATATTGGTCAGGCTGGTCTCGAACTCCTGAGCTCATGTGATCCACCCACCTCAGCCTCCCAAAGTGCTGGGATTACAGGCGTGAGCCACCGTGCCTGGCCAAAAAGATAAATACTTTTAAAATTTAAATAGATAATTTGAGATTTATCTTCATAGAACTTATGTCAATATACACCCTCACCACCAATTTTTGAAATGCCTGTTTTCCCAGTCTCACTGTGAGAGTGTTATCAAACTTTGGATTTTTGTCAATGTACTAAGTAAGTAAGCATTTCTATCTTAGTGTTTTATTTTGTATTTTATTCATTATGCATGAGGTTAAGAATATTTCCATGTGTTTAAAATTTATTTATATTTCTTGTCTACCCATGTTCTTTGCCTATTTTCTATTGGGTTACTTAGAAGTCTTATTGACTGCTGGTGACTCCTGTTATATGTTAGGGAGATGACTTCTTTGTGATTTGATATGAAAACATTTTCCCTGGTTTAATATTTATTCTTCAACTTTACTTACAGTATTTTTTAAACATGCAGAGTAGTTTTTCATTTTGGTGTAGTTGAACTTCTTGATCTTATATGACTTCTGGATTTTGGGTGATAGAAAGCTTTCCTTACTACAAGATGAAAGTATTTTTCCATTTTTCTTTTAGTATTTGTGAGGTTTTAAAAAAAAAGTTAAATGTTTTACACATTTGAAGTTAACCTAGAGAGCCTTGAAGAGTGGATTCAACTTTACTTTTGTCTAGGTGGCTGCTTATTTGTCCCAGTACTACTTATTTAGTGGTCAGTAATTTCTCCAATGACTTGAGATGTCAACTTTATGATACTGTATCCTTATATGATTTTGAGACTATTTGTGAATGTGATGTTCTACTCCATTAGCCTCTATCTGTCTCCAACTTACAGGCCAGCACTACATTGTTGTGATGACTGAGGCTTCATAACATCCTTTTATATCTAGGAGTGCTGACCCACCTCCCCCTTGCTCCTTGCTCTTCTTTATATTTTTTATTGCTACTCTTGCTTCTTTCTTTTTCTATATGAACTTTTAGACTCAACTTTTTTAGCCAAAAAAGCCTATTTGTATGTTTGTTGGATTACATTAAAATTTTTAAATTAAGTGATGGAGAATTTACAGCTTTATGATGTTGAGGATTTCTATCCAAGAGCATGTTATATTTCCATTTGTTTAAATTTTTTGAGGGGGGTTATATTTAGTAGCATGTTATAAACTTTTCTCACAAGGGCTTTGACTATTTCTTGCTAAGTTTATTGCCAGGTATTGAATTTTTTTTTGTTTGTTTCTAATAGAAATAAGGTCTTTTCTTCCATCACGTTACTTATATTGATAAAACTTGATGTTTGTAAATTAATTTTGTTCCTGACTAATTTTGTTGCATTTTCTTTTTGTTGTAGTAGATTTTTAGCATATTTCCTTGGGGTTTCAAGACATACAATTATATTTCCTGCAATAGTTCCTCTCTTCTAATTTTTATACCACTAGTTTATTTTAATCTAGTTGATTCACCTAACACACCTAGTAAAGTATTAAATAGTGTTGACGTGACCGTCTTTGTTTTGTTGTTTCAGAATTTAATGGAGATGCTTCTAGTGTTTCCCCATTAAGTCTGATGTTGGTATTGGGTCGAGATAATTTTTTTTTCATGCTAAGAAGATATCTTTCCCTATCTCATTGAATGTTTTGATCAAGAATATTGTTTCAAATGCCTTTAGTGTCTATGGAGGTGATCATATGATTTCCCTCTCAAATCTATAATATTCAAATTTATTGTGATTAATTATGTAAGTAGGTTTCATAGTATTAAACCATCCTTGCACCCTGAAATATATCCCACTTGGTTATGATGTTGAAATCTGATTGATAATTCTTTACTGAGGGTTTTTAACTGATGGTCATAAGTGATATTGATCTATAGTTTGCTTTTTTGTGTACAGTATTAAGTTTTGGTATCAGTGGTATACTTGCTTCATATAAAGAATTCGAAAGTTTTTTTCAGTGCTTTGGAACAATTAAAATATTTGGAATATTTGGAATATTTACTTTTTAAAAGTTTGTTCAAATTTCCCTTGTGAAATTGCCTGGGCCTGCTGCTTTTTTCAGGGGTAGACTAACTCTTTGACAATCTTCTCTATCTCTTCCATATAAATTGGCCTCCATCATTTCTTTGTCTTGAGGTCAGTTTTGTGTACATGGCCCTTCTGCTATTTAGGAATCTTGGATTTTTCTTCTTGTAGATGCCTTTATAATTATAACCTTCTATGATGTCCTTTACTCTCCATTTCTTTTTTTTTTTTTTTTTGAGATGGAGTCTTGCTCTGTCACCTAGGCTAGAGTGCAGTGGCACAATCTTGGCTCACTGCAACCTCTGCCTCCTGGGTTCAAGCAATTCTCCTGCCTCAGCCTCCCGAGTAGGTGGGACTACAGGTGTGTGCCACCACGTCCAGCTAATTTTTTTTTGTATTTTTAGTAGAGATGGGGTTTCACCATGTTAGCCAGGATGGTCTTGATCTTCTGACCTCATGATCCGCCTGCCTCTGCCTCCCAAAGTGCTGGGATTACAAGCATAAGCCACCATGCCTGGCCTGCTGTCTGTTTCTTTAGGTAGTATCTATGACTTCCCAGTTACGAGAATAATAAAATGAGCTCAGATTCTAATACTTTATTCTTGAGAACCTGTATCTACTCTTTAAACAAACCTTTTCTGAGTGTCTGCTGTGTTCCAGACCTAGCTGAGCCTGGAAAATGCAGAGGTGAATCACAGACACCACATGCCCCTATGGGGCTCGAAGTCCATAAGCTGGGAAGGCAGCCATGGACATTGACGGCTATGACTATATGTTGGATGCTATGTTTAGGATTTTTGCAGCAGACTGTGGGGACACAGAAGAGAAGTGCCTGCCCCGGGCCAGGAGGGGGTTTGCTAGGAAAGACTCTGGGAAGGTGATACTACAGCAAGTCTCAAAGGATGAGCTGTGGCCAGGAAGAATGTTCGAGGTAGAGGGGCTGGACAAAGGCTTGGCATTGTGGAGCAGTTTGGGAGGGCTGGAAATGGGGTGCACTTATGTGAGAGATGGGGCTTCATAAGTCTTGGATGAAAGACAAGAGGCAGATTATAAAGGCTCTTGATGGCCTGGCGCGATGGCTCACGCCTGTAATCCTGGCACTTTGGGAGGCCAAGACGGGCAGATCCTTTGAGGTCAGGAGTTCGAGACCAGCCTGCCCAACATGGTGAAACCCCATCTCTACTAAAAATACAAAAATTAGCGAAGCATGGTATAGTCCCAGCTACTCGGGAGGCTGAGGCAGGAGAATTGCTTGAACCTGGGAGGCGGAGGTTGCAGTGAGCCACAAGATCGCGCCATTGCACTCCAGCTTGGGCAACAAAAGGGAAAGTCCATCTCAAAAAAAAAAAGGAGGAGGGGTGGGTTCTTGAATGCCATATCCATGAGTGTGGCTGGCTTTAAGAGTGTGCAGCCTGTACAGCCAGACAGATAGGGCCCTGTTCTCAGAAGGGCCCCATGTTTGGTGTTATTCCTTGCTGCTACCATCTTGAAATTTCTAAATTTCATCTTTCAACTTGTGTTTTGTAACTAAAGTCTGGTGGGACAATGGTACATGCACATGAGTAGTGGAGACACACCGGGTGACAGCACTAGCACACATAGGCACAAGCCTGACTGCTGGCTGCACGTGTGTATGTTTCAGGAGAAGTCCACGGCACTGTAGGGCTCCAAACCAGCTAAGCAGGGCCCAGGGCCCGTCACATCAGCTAAGACAGTGGCAGCAGCCACAGTGGCTACAGAAGAAAATGGGTCTCTACATGGAGACAGTACATGGGAAGCTGCTTGCCTGTTCACTCCCAGACTGTGTTCCTTTGATAGCTACACAAATACTAACTCTCTGACCTGAGCACTGGAACAGGAATTGCTAGTACTCACACAGTAAACTTAGTCAGTAAATTATTACAAAATAAAAGCAAACACAAGGATATTGCAATAAAGCATAGCAGCATGTATCAGAATTCTTTGAAGAGTTTAGAATCTCTGGTTTTTATTTATTTTATTTTATTTTTAGAGACAAGGTCTCCCTCTGTCACCAAGGCTGAAGTGCAGTGGCTCAAGCTATCCTGCCACCTTGGTCTCCCAAGTAGCTGAGACTACAGGCATGCACTACCATACCCCCAAAATAATGTTTTTATTCTGTAGAGACAGAGGTCTTGCTATGTTACCCAAGTTAGTCTCAAACTCTGGGGCTCAAGTGATTCTCTTGCCTTGGCTTCCCAAAGTGTTGGGATTATAGGTGTGAGCTACCACGCCCAACCTCTGATTTTTAAAACTGCTGCAACATCACAAAGCAAATATCTGCAGGCTTAGAGACAGAAACCAAATATAAAAATCATTGCATTAGATTGAAAAGAGCCTTGTTTTCATAGGAAGTTTCAGATTAAGCAATCATTAACAAGGAAGACAATTTTAAAATAAATTTTTCCTTGTAATTGAAGATATAGAAATATATACATAAACAGGCCTTCTGAATTATATACAAATCATGAAGCCACTTTCAGCTTCTTATTTAACCTCCACATGTTACAAGAAATGTCAAAGAAAACATTAAAATGATATTGTATAAGTGTACATTAAAATTAAATTCAGATTTACACAAAAATGATTTGTATGAAGAGTTAAATCTTTTTAGAAAAATAATTCCACAAGAATTATCAGTTCTAGATATACTAAAACAGATCCAGTAACAGGTAGATCCAATAACAGATCCACTAGAAATTACATCCCTAGAAAGATCCTTCTGAAAATTAAAAATCATAAAAAATTATCACCTTTAATTTGCCAAGAACAATTGATATCCCTTCAATTATACTGACTAAAAATGAAGATCCTAAAAATATACATTTTGACAACCTTTTTTATTTTTGCAGAAAATGATTTGTGGAAATTATTTTGTGGAAAAATGAGCCAGAAAAATCTTATGATGAATCAAGATACCACAAAAATGGAGCTTTTTTTTTTTTTTTTTCCCCGAGACAAGCTCTTGCTCTGTCCCCCAGGCTGGAATGCAGTAGTGCAATCATAGCTCACTGTTACCATGATTTCCCTGGCTCAAGTGATCCTCCTGCCTCAGCCTTCCAAGTAGCTGGGACTACAGGTGGGTACCACTACACCCAGTTAATTTTATAAATCTTTTGGAGAGAAAAGGTCTCACTGTATTTCCCAGGCTGATCTCAAAATCCTAGGCTCAACTATCCTCCTGCCTTGGCCTCCCAAAGTGCTGGGATTACAGGCGTGAACCACCCCTCTTGGCCTAATGAAGCATTCTTATTTGTTGTATTACATAACATTATGACACCAAAATACTACCTTTTTGCAGTTTGTAAATTTATGTTTTTACTCATGTTACCCCTATTATGTTTTACAAGTACTGTTTTTAAAGGAAAGAACTAATTTTAGTGTTCTTAATAGCATCTTCCCCCTGCATTTTGTTAAGGCACCTTGCATTTTAATTTCGCACTGGGTCCTGCAAAGTATGCAGCTGCTCCTGCCCCTTAGGTTGGTCTACGGTACAGGTAATGTAGGTGAAGGGGCTTTAAGGAGTTTTAAACAGACATTGTCGCATTCATATTTTGGAAGAGGTGTGGAAGATGAACACCCATTATGTCTCACCTTTTTTGGTGGACTGTAAGCTCTGAGAGGGCAGCGTTTGCCTCTAATCTTTGGATCTTCCATAGGGCCTAGCACAATGCCTGGCACATGGTGGGCTGTAGAGCGCACTGGTTAGGCAGGGGGATCGGAAGCCAGGCTTCTTGGCATTGAGTCTTGGTCTGCCACTTACTAACAAATTACCTAACCTCTCTTCCCTTCACTATCCATATCTGTAAAATACAGGCTTCTATTTCACAGAGTTTTTAGGAAGATTAAATAAATACATGTGAAGTATTTAGAATAGTATCTGATATTTAGTATTCATTCAAGTGTTAACTATTATCATTTTAAGTAAATATTTATTGGAAGGATTTTAAAACTTCTGTAAGCAAAAGGGAACGTAGGTGCAGTTTTAGAAGCATTGAAGAAATAGAGGATCCTGGCATGTATGCCAAGATTGTATCAACTTTTGTGACTAAAATAATAATTTATTATTTCAGCCCCTGAGAGGATTCAACCCTACACAATTACCTTTCTCCCACCTTATGGAGAGGATTGCCTAATGGAGGCTTATATAGAACTAAATAGCAGTACTTTTTTGGCTAAAATAATAGAAAACTCAATTCAAAAAACCCACAACGAAATACCACTTCATGTCTGTTAGGATGGCTATTATTGGAAAATTGGCAAATTACAAGTGTTGGTAAGGACGCGGAGAAATTGGAATCCTTATGCCCTGCTGGTGGGAATATGAAATGGTGTAGTTGGTAAGGAAAACGTTATGGTAGTTCCCCCCAAAATTAAAAAGAATTACCATCTGATCCAGCAATTGCATTCCTGGGTATACACTGAAAAAAAATTGAAAGCAGGGACATGGACAGATATTTGTACACCCATATTCATAGCAGCATTATTTACAATAGGCAAAAGGGAGAAGCAACCCAAGTGTCTGTGGACAGATGAATGGATGAACAAAATGTGATATATACATGCAATCAAATATTATTCAGCCTTAAAAAGGAAGGATATTCTGACACATGCTCAACTCAGAAGAACCTTGAAGCCGTTATGCCAAGTTAAATAAGCCAGTCATGAATACTATATTATTCTGCTCATATGAAATTCTTAAAGTAGTCAAATTTATAGGAACAGAAAGTAGAATGGTGGTTGTCAGGTGGAGTGGGATGGGGATTTATTGTTTAATAGGTAGAGTTTCAGTTTTGCAGGATGAAGAAAGTTCTGGGGATGGCTGGGCGTGGTGGCTCACACCTGTAATCCTAACACTTCAGGAGGCCAAGGTGAGCGGATCATCTGAGGTCAGGAGTTTGAAACTAGCCTGGGCAACATGGCAAAACCCTGTCTCTACTGAAAATACAAAAAAAAAAAAAAATTTAGCTGGGCATGGTGGTGGGCGCCTGTAATCACAGCTACTCAGGAGGCTAAGGCAGGAGAATGGCTTGAACCCAGGAGGCGGACCTTGCAGTGCCGAGATCTTGCCACTGCACTCCAGCCTGGGTGACTGAGCAAGACTCAGTCTCAAAAAAAAAAAAAAAAAAAAAGTTCTGGAGATGGATGGCCGCGATGGTTACAAAGCAATGTGAATGTATTTAATGCTAATAAGCTGTGTACTTAAAAATTGTTAAAATGGTAAATTTTGGCCGGGCGCGGTGGCTCAAGCCTGTAATCCCAGCACTTTGGGAGGCTGAGACGGGCGGATCACAAGGTCAGGAGATCCAGACCATCCTGGCTAACCCGGTGAAACCCCGTCTCTACTAAAAAATACAAAAAACTACCCGGGCGTGGTGGCGGGCGCCTGTAGTCCCAGCTACTCGGGAGGCTGAGGCAGGAGAATGGCGTGAACCCGGGAGGCGGAGCTTGCAATGAGCTGACATCTGGCCCCTGCACTCCAGCCTGGGCGACAGAGCAAGACTCCGTCTCAAAAAAAAAAAAGTAAATTTTATGTTATGTATGTTTTACCACAATTTAAAAAATAAAAATAAACCCACCGATACAAACAATAAGGAAGGTATTGGCACATATAACTGGAGGTCCTGAGGTAGGGAGTGTTTCCTGGTTGGCTTCTCAGGGTTTCTCTGTACTTAACCTCTTTTGGGGAAGGGAAGGAGGTATCAAGATGGCTGCCACAGTTTTTCATTCACCACAACCACATCCCAAAGAGGAAAAGAGAGTCTTTCTATTCCAGCCTTCCAAGCAAAGGGCTTGAGAGTCACTCTGATTGGAAAGCCGTCACGTGCTTATCTTTGAACCAATGACTGTTGGAATAATAGGTATTATTGTCTTAAGCCAACTCCAGAGCCTGCAGTTAGAGATGGGACAGTTTCCCTCCTAAGGACACAGGCTGCCTGTGAGAGGGGTGAGTATCTGTTAGGAAGGAGGGAAAGAACAGATGGGGATGGGTAAGCAACCAGAAAGATTTACTACCTCATAGCCAGCTCAGACATATTGAAAAGGTTTTTCTAGGAGTTATGGAAGCCATTCATGGAGGAGAAATTAATGTGTGTGCAAGAGCAGATAGTCTTCCTTTATTTATTAGTTTTTTGTTTGTTTTTTTTGTTTGTTTGAGATGGAGTCGCACTCTGCTGCCTGGGCTGGAGTGCAGTGGCACAATCTCAGCTCACTGCAACCTCCGCCTCCTGAGTTCAAGCAATTCCCCTGCCTCAGCCTCCCGAGTAGCTTGGACTACAAGCACCCACCACTAAGTCCGCTAATTATTATTATTATTATTGTTGTTGTTGTTGTTGTTGTATTTTTAGTAGAGATGGGGTTTTACCATGTTGGCCAGCCTGGTCTTGAACTCCTGACGTTGTGATTCACCTGCCTCGCTCTCCCAAAGTGCCAGGATTACAGGCGTGAGCCACTGCGCCCAGTCAACTCAAATTTTTTCATGCATGCCTCATTGCTTTTTGGGAGGACGTCTCAACAAATGTATTTTTCCTTGGAGTATAGTGATATTTATTAATCAAGATGTTGTTGCATTTTATTTTTTCAAATATTTATTGAGACCAACTTCTTCATGTCTTTCAGGCAAAGGGAACAGTGTCAGCAAAAGAAGAGATGTATAAGGAGAAAAATGATAAACTGCTAGTATGTGAAGTTTGATGTCGCTGGAGCATAGTCTGTGGGTAAAGGAGTGACAGGAAAAAAGGCTGGAAAGATAAAATGGGATCAGATCATAAAGGTCTTGAGCTAGGCAGTGCTTGCTTCAACTTACTGATGTAAAACATACATACAGTCAAGAGCATGAAGTGCATTAAGCTTAAGCCAACATTCCAGCAGATTTTACATATGTATAAACCCATACAATCACCATGCAGATCAAGATCTAGAACATTTCCAGCACTCCAGAATGTTCCTTCACATTCCTTCCCAGATAAACAAAATGTCAATATACATCCCCGGAGGGAACGTAGTAGTAATTCTGACCTCTGTCACTATTAATTAGTTCTGCCTGTTCTCTTTTCTTTTTTTCTCTTTCTCTGAGACAGGGTCTTGCTCTGTTGCCCAGGCTGGAATGCAGTGATGCAATCTCAGCTCACTGCAACCTCTGCCTCGTGGGCTCAAGTGATCCTCCCACCTCAGCCTCTGGAGTAGCTAAGACTACAGGCATGCATCAGCAAACCTGGCTGATTTTTTATTTTTTATTTTTGGAGACGAGGTCTCACTCTGTTGCCCTGGCTGGAGTGCAGTGGCACGATCTTGGGCCACTGCAACCTCTGCCTCTTGGGTTCAAGCTATCCTTCTGCCTCAGCCTCCCAAGTAGCTGGAAATACAGGCTCATGCCACCATGCCTGGCTAATTTTTTGTGTATTTTTAGTACAGACGGGATTTCACCATGTTGGCCAGACTGGTCTCGAACTCCTTACCTCAGGTGATAAGCCCACTTCGGCCTCCCAAAGTGCTGGGATTACAGGTTTGAGCTACCCCACCTGGCCCCTGGCAGATTTGAAAAACATTTTTTGTAGAGATGAGGTCTCACTGTGTTGCCCAGGCTGGTCTTGAATTCTTGAGCTCAAGCGATCCACCCACCTTGGCCTCCCAAAGTGCTGGGGTTACAGGTGTGAGCCACCACACCCAGCAGAACATCATAGAAGTGAATAGAATTGTTATGGGCGGGTCTTTATTTTTAGAGCTCCCAAGACGTGGCGGGCTGCTCCCAAGATGGTAGCAAGTCTTTTGTTCTCTGACCTGGGGTTTTTGGCCTCACAGATTCCAAGGAATGGAACCTTGGGCCATGCAGTGAGTGTTATAGCTCTATTAGAAGCCGTGGGTTATGGAAGAGAACCATGGAACCCAGCAACTAGTGTTCAGCTCCATTAGGACGAACCCTGGGCCCTCAGCCATGCGGGAACAATGGTGTGCCTTTAGCCAGATTGGGAGCGGCAATGGGTGCCTGGCTGGATCAGGAGCGCAGCGGACACCCTGCTGGATCTGGAGGGGTGGAAGTAAGTGGTGGGTCTGCGATGGCGGCAAACAGCAGTGGTGGACAGCAAGCGAAAGCTCAGCTCCAGCTGTAACAAACACGGACCAGAAGAATGTGCAGTTGCAAGATTTAATAGAGTGAAAACAGAGCTCCCATACAATGGGAGGGGACCCAAAGGGGGTTACCGCTCCCTGCTCAAATGCCTGGGTTTATATCCCGATCATTGTCCCTCCCCCTGTGCTCTCAGGAGATATATGATTTGACTATTTCTTTACTTCCGGCTTTTGGCCTGATTTGTATTTTAGTGAGCCCTCTTTACTACCTGACTGGTTGGGTGTGAGCTGAGTTACCAGCCCTGTGTTTAAAGGTGGGTGTGGTCACCTTCCCCAGCTAGGTTTAGGAATTCTTAGTCCGCCTAGGAAATCCGGCTAGTCCTGTCTCTCAAAATGATACAACTTACACCCTTTTTAACCTGGCTTCTTTAGGCCTAATGTTCGTAAGATGCCTCTGTGTGGTTGCCTGTATCAGAGTTTGTTCATTTTGTTGCTTGGTGTAGTATTCCATTGAACAAATATCCCATGATTTGTTCATTATCTAGTTGATGGACATGTGGGTGATTTCCAGTTTAGGGCTAGTGTAAATACAGCCGTTATGAATGTTCTTGTATATGAATTTGGTGGACATGTACACTCATTTCTCTTGGGTATATTCTGCGAAGTGGGCATGCATGATCCATATTAGTGGATACTGCCGAACAGTTCTTCAGAGTGATTGTACCAAGGGAGCTTGGATGTTAGCCTGAGGAAGACTGGGAATGATGTGATGAAACTTATATTTAACTCTGGCAGCCACTGTGTTAGATGTGCTGAATCGGGATGAGATTCTAGACAGAGACCTGTAAGAAATCGCAGACTAGGTGCAACCAGAGTGTCTCCTGGTTGGCTTCTCAGGGTTTCTCTGGACTTATCCTCTTTTGGGCAAGGGAAGGAGGTATTAAGATGGCTGCCACAGTTTCTCATTTACTACAGCCACATTCCAAAGAGGAAAAGAGAGCCTTTCCATTCCAGCCTTTCAAGCAAAGGGCCTGAGATTTGTTCCCATTGGAAAGCCGTCACGTGCTCATCCCTGAACCAATGACTGTTGCAGGGGGAATGGAATGAATGATATCAGTTGTCTTAAGTCAACTCCAGAGCCTGAAGTTAGAGATGGGGAAGCTTCCTTCCTAGGCACACGGGCTGTCTGCAGGAGGGGTGAGTATCTGTTAGGAAGGAGGAAAAAGATAGATACACAGCCCCCAGGGGTGATGAGGGATGGTGAATCCCTAAGCCCAGGCAATGGGCACAGAGGAAGAGAATGGTTTTAAGAGATAGTAAGAAGGCAGAATTTTTGTAATTGTTCAGATGTGCTGGGGAGGGATATCATGGAGTCCCAGATGACCACCAAACCTCTGACTTGGCGTTCACAGGATGGTGGTGCTCTTGTCTAAAGGAGACAGCGCTTGAGAAGGAGCAGGTTTGAGGAAGATGAGCTCCATTTTTTTGTTTGTTTTGGACAGTTGGCAGAGCTAGCTGAGGTTTTATTTTGGGGGAAAAAAAAGCAACAATTGAATTGTTTTGTAGCTGGAAGCATGAGCAAGGGGGGTGCCTCAGGCAGTAAACTCCCTCAGCAGGTGGGCCGAGGGCTAGGGCTGACCCTCAGGTGGGTCTCCTGTTCCTGTGCTCCAATGCACAGTGGCTTCCCCCACAGGCCCTGGGGCAGCTGCAGCAGGGGCAGGCTGGTAGGGGCTGCCGTGGCCATTCACTTGGGCAGGACATCTGAGGACTCGGACACCAGCTTCCCATGTCGTGTTTCCACCTTCTTCACAACCACGGCCCTGGAGGAGCTGGCACGGCTGAAGGAGCTGGAGCCTCCACCAAAGCCAAAGCTGGAGTCCAGGCTGTAGCTGAGGCCAGGGCTTGTGAGGTGCCCATAGGCCGAGCTCAGCCCATCTGAGAAGCCACTGGTGGTCTTCAGATGGATACTCATGTTCTGCATCCCAGACCCCAGCCAGCTCTCCTTGCCCTCCAGAAGCTTCCTGTAGGTGGCGATCTTGATGTCCAGGGCCAGCTTGATGTTCTTCAGCTCCTGGTGCTCCATGGCACAGCTGCCGCACCATGTCCCGCTTGGCCCACTACAGGGCGCCTCTAGCTCAACAGCTTTGTGTTGGCATCCTTAACAGCCAGCTCCCCACACTGCTCAGCATCTGTGATGGCAGCCTCCAGGGAAGCCCTCTGGCCTTTGAGGCCCTCAGTCTCAGCCTGGAGCTGGCTGATGTTCCTGTTAATCTCAGAGAGCTCCATCTTTGCATAATGCAGGTCATTCCCGTGCTTCCCAGCCAGCGTCTGCAGCTCCTCATACTTGATCTGGTGCATGCCCTCAGCCTCAGCCCAGCTGTGGTTGGTGATCTCCTTGTACTGTGCCTTGATCTCAGGGATGATGCTGTCCATGTCCAGGGAGTGGCTGTTGTCCGTGGACAGCACCACGGAAGTGTCCGAGATCTGGGACTGCAGCTCCCGGATCTCCTCTTCATACAGCTGCCTGAGGAAGTCGATCTCGTCAGTCAGCCCTTCCAGGTGAGACTCCAGCTCTACCTTGTTCATGTTAGCTTCAGCCACATCCTTCTCGATGAGGACAAATTCATTCTCCATCTCCGTACTCTTATTGATCTCATCCTCATACTTGTTCTTGAAGTCCTCCACCAGCTCCTGCATGTTGCCAAGCTTCAGCTTCTCCTGGCCCAGAGTGTCCAGCTGCCACCGAAAGTTGTTGATGTGGCTCTCGAACATGCTGTCCATGTTGCTCTGAGCTGTCTTCTGCTGCTGCAGGAGGTTCCACTTGGCCTCCAGCATCTTGTTCTGCTGCTCCAGGGACCGCACCTTCTCGATGAAGGAGGCAAACTTGTTGTAGAGGGTCTTGATCTGCTCCTTCTCCTGGGTGTGCACAGCCTGGATGTTGGGGTTCACCTCCAAGGGGACTCAGCAGGTTCTGGCTAACCATGATGGCTGTGATGACCCCCATACCACTGGCCCCACCAAAGCGTCCACCCAGACCCGTGGAGGTGCCCAGGCCACCCTGGAAGCTGCTGCTGCTGCCTACTCAGGAGAAGCTCCAGGAGCTGACACGGGCACTGGGCCCGCTCATGTAGGAGTGGCTGCTTAAGGCCTAGGGGCCAGAGGTGGACACCTTGTAGGACTTCTGGGTCACTCTGATAGACATGGTGGAGGCAGGAGTGGAGGCAGGTGGCCTGAACCAGGCAGAGATTCGAGAAGGAGCAGAGAAGCTGCTTCTAGGTCGTGAGCTTCCTTTTGAACATGATGAATTGGAGGGATCTAGGGGAGATCAAGGTGGTATCTAGTAGGCAACTGGATACATGGGATTGAACCAAGGGGATAAATCCAGGCTGGAGATTGATGTTATGGAATCAAGGAAATGAGCAAACCATCCAGGGAGAGGATGTAGAAAGAGGATTCCTAGAAGATGGTGGAGAAGGCATTTCCTGAGAGGTAGGAGGAAAACCAGGAGTTTGCCTGCCACATTGACAACCAAGGGTAGGGAGAGTTTCCACCAGGGAGAAGCAGTCCACATTTCAGAGGCTGCTGGGGGGCACTGAATGGTGTCCCGTGAGTGCAGAGTGGCACCTACTTATGTGTAGTTCAGGGGTACACACAGCCGGCCACTACCAGGCTTTCTTCCGCCTCCTCAGAGGCCCACACCAGTGAGACTGGGCTGGCTGGGCTGCCTCTCCGCACCCTTGAGACCTGGTTCATGGTCTCTCAGCCTGTGGAAAGGAGACAGGGAGAGGAAGAGGGAGCTTTAGCCTCAGTCCAGGAATGGTGTCTGAGGCCTTTCTGAGAAGTTTGTGGGGCCCTCAGCTGGCCAATAGAGGGCAGCCTACAGCCAGAGTAGAGCCAACCAAGTCCCTCCTGACACCAAAAACACTGACATTTGGACACAGTTTTCCCCTGGAGCCTTCCCCCTATGGAAATTCCCAGTTGTAAGCCATATTGACTTTAATCTCAAGTGTCAGAAAGGTTGCCCAGGAGTCTCGGAGCCAACAGCTGAAAGCATGTTTGTAAGGATGTCAGGGCAAACAAAATAGGATACAGAACATTTTTTGAGATCTGTGCCAGTGGTGGACTTTTCTGGAAAACATGACAAAAGCTGACCCTCTTAGGCAAAAAGGCGCTGAGTCTTATCAGTATTAATTTGTGTCCTTACTGAAAGATCAAGTTAGGGAAAGGTAAAGGGGAAGAACAGCACATGTGTGATTTCTTCACCAGGCACAAGGGCACTGTAGGAGGCTCCCCCCAGAGTTTAATGGACAGCTTTATGTATTTATATGCTTTGGCTGGAGCTAAAGAGGTCTGTGCCACACAATGGGCAGTTTCTAGTTGGATTTTAAAAGAAATAACTTTGATCATTTCAAAAGCAATGAAGCCTGATGCAGCGGAGAGAAAAGAAGGCAGTAATTTATGGCTACCATTAAGGACACAAAGACAAAGGCAGAGAGAACGTTTCACTAACTGCAGATTTACAAATGTGTAAAAACCACCCTTATGACCAGAAATAGCTGAGTGTCTCTCTCAGCACCAAACAAAAGGGAGTGGGAGGGAGGTGCAGACAGAAAGAGGGATGCAACCTGCCTGTCTTCACTGAAAAGGTCAAAAGAAAAACAACTACAGAAAAGTTGTTTTCTCAGATAGCTCCATCAAGCAGCTGCACTAGCCACAGCCCAAAGAGGCGGGCTTAGCCTGGGCCCCGTGGGCGTGTTCAGGGGCCGGGGTGGCAAACGATGGGTGCTGAGGGTGCAGAGGCTGGGAGCTCTGGGCTGTGGATAGGCCCCAGGAAGACACAAGTGTTTTTGTGTATGAGCTAGGTGGGGATTTTTTGGTGACATCTATTTTTTTTTCTGCTCTCCAAAGGAATGGTGTGTGTGTGCGCGCGCGCGTGCATATATACATATGTGTATGTATATATTCACAGGAGAAAATTGAATAAATACGAAGAAGCTCAGCGAAGAACTTTACTATCCCTGAGTGTGATGTTTAGTTGCCTCTCGAAATTGTTACTATATTTGTTCCTGGAGTGATATTGAGTGTACTGGGCTCCAGCCTTCCGTGGCGTGGGTGATATGAGAAGACCCTGTGTGTACCTGTTCCCTTGCAAGGACTGTCTTGCATGGAGGGCCAGGTGTCAGGCACTGCCTGTATTTGCAACTGGCCAGACCTGATGTTTATGAGTTCAGGTGATCATAAATGCCACCTGTACTCCGGGCAAAGTCGGAGCTGTCTGTTGTCCCTGGTGGCTCACCTTTGATCTCTAGCCCCCTTCCCCTTAGGCTGCCCTGAGAGATACATAAGTAGCTTGCAGGGATTCTAGGCCCAGCGTGCCCCACAGTAGGACAAGTGGACCAGTGCCCTCCGGGCTGTGGAATGTAGGATCCGAGAGGGCCTGGGGTTTGGGCAGTGTGGAGAAGGGTGCAGAGGGTATGCTGGGGTGGGCAGAGAAGCCAGGGTCACCTTCTCCATTCAAACAGCTGTTTTCCCGAATTGGAAGTCACCCCCACTCCCTTCCACTCCCACCTCCCACATGGAAAGCCCCAAGATAGCTTTGGGGTTTGGGGACTGTACTGAACACTTTCTGGGCGCCCTCCGCCCGAATATTTCAATCTAGAAAGGTGGTTTGTCCTCACAAGAAGGCCTGGGTCGAGCTGTAGGACACTGGAACAGGCGGGGCACGGAGGGCTCCGAGCGCTGGAGCGGAGCGGGGCTGCGGGGGGCAGCGGTCTGGGGGCCTGGGCTGCGCGGGGCGCAGGGCACGGTGCTGCCGACCCTGCCTGGCTGACAGCAGCACTCGGGCCACCGGGGCCGCGCCCCCTCCGCCCGGGGCCGGGGAGGGGTCGGGAGGAGGCCGGGCGGGGCGGCACTGCCCCCGCCTGCGCCTCTCGCCCCGGCCCTGGAAGGACCGTGTGAAAATGAGGCCGGGGCTCGGGGGGCGGGCGGGGCCGGGCAGGGGGTGGCGGCGGCAGCGGGCTGGGCGCCCGCACACACCTCCCCGCGCCGCCGCCGCCGCCGCCGCCACCACCGCCCGCACTCCGCCGCCTCTGCCCGCAGCCGCTGAGCCATCCATGGGGGTCGCGGGCTGTAACCGTCCCGGGGTGGCCCGGGCGGTGTTGCTGCTGCTGCTGCCACCACTGCTGCTGGCGGGGGCCGTCCCGCCGGGCGGGCGCAGTGCCGCTGGGCCGCCGGAGGGTGAGTGTCCGGCCGTGGGGGGCGCACCTGGCACAGTGGGCAGGGCCGGGTAGGGTGTCTAGGTCCCCGGCGGGGCCAGAGCCGGGCGTGCGGGGCCCGAGGGTGGCGGCTGCAGCTCCGCGGGGGTCTCCGCTCCCCCGGGGACCTCACCCGCCGGCCTGGCCAAGGCGCCACGACCGCTGGGGCCCTGAGTCCTGCGGCCCGGCCTCGGATCCGGAGCTGCTGACAGTTCCCGCCCGGTCCGGACGCCTCCAGAGCGCCTGCTAGTCAGACCGTCACCGGCGAGCAGGCAGGAGGGTGCTGACCCGGGCCTCCGGGTCCCGCGCCTCAGTGTAGGCGGGGAAACTGAGGGCCGGGCCGGGCACATCCGCGAGGCCGTGGCAGCTTTGCCCTTTCTTTCTTTGGGGGCCAGGAAGTTCTGCTGCTGGCTTCGGGGTGGGCTCCAGAGACTTTTCTATCAGCGGAACAGCGCCTGTTCTCATCTGGGAATTACCCTGAAGCAGCAACAAGCCTAGGTTTTCAGCAGAGAACTCTGGTTTCCAGAGAGGACTCTTGACGTGCTGTGCTAACTGGACTTGCAATACTTTCAAAATGCTTTTGTTTTTAATTAACATCCTGGAGTAGTGTCAACCCAGGACACACTTCTGCCAAGGCGAGTTTCCAGGTTGAGACGATGGGCAGGGGTGGGAGTGCAGGGGGCCGGCCGTGGGGACACCATCCCCGCTTCGCAGAATCTGAGAGCCTGGGATGACATCTGCTCCAATCCCGGGGCAGGCTTCCCCCAGATACTCCAAACCAGCGGGGTGCAATCTTTTGGCTTCCCTGGGCCACAATGGAAGAAGAATAATTCTCTTGGGCCACACATAAAATATACTAACACAAACGATAGCTGATGAGCAAAACAAACAAACAAAAACTCATAATGTTTTAAGAAAGTTTACGAATTTGCATTGGGCGGCGTTCAAAGCTGTCCTGGGCTGCATGTAGCCCACAGGCTGTGTTGGACAAGCTTGCTCTAAGCCCTGAGAAAGCTGACAGCTGCTTGGCTTTCAGAGTTTTTCTGTCCGTTTGGTCCTTTCCTCCTTTAGCAGACATGTATGTACTGTTGCCTACTCACGTGCCAGGTACTGCACTGGCTTGGCATAAGGGGCACAGATGCAGTCTGTTGTCAAGACATTGTCTAGTGGAGAGGAAGGAAAACATTAACCCTGCCTGATGTGTACCATGCAAAGCCATACATATACTAGCACTGGTGAGGGCACCTACACTGGGGGTCATGGCAGGCTTCCTGGAGGAGGTGGATTTGAGTTAAGTCCTGAAGGCCAGTAGGTGATGGTGGGGGTAATTTCACATAGAGGGTACAGGCTGTTCCTGGAAACAGCGGCCCAGAAACAGTGTGGTTTATCCCAGGGATCCCAAGCAGTTGTAGCTTGTGAGGAGTGAAGTGGGGTGGGCTGGTGGGGATGATGCCAGACAGGACTGAGGCAAGATCACACATGGCCTGGGAGCCTGTACCAGGTGTCAGCTGTGCTCTTTTGCAGATGTGGATGAGTGTGCCCAAGGGCTAGATGACTGCCATGCCAACGCCCTGTGTCAGAACACACCCACCTCCTACAAGTGCTCCTGCAAGCCTGGCTACCAAGGGGAAGGCAGGGAGTGTGAGGGTAAGTGCCTTGGGGACCATGTGGGGGGACTGCAGGGAAGCTCCTACCTCCTTAGCTCTTGCAGTGGCCACTTAACATTGCTAAAAGTGCTGCCCCTCCTCTCCCTTTTCCCCAGCCCCTGAATCACATCACCTGCTCTCTGAAATGCTTTTCAGATCTTGGACTGGAAACATTAGGTCTTCCCCAGAGTTGCTCACACAGTTTTATCTGGCTCTGAAATGTCCTTTTGTCTAGCTTCTGGAAAAGAAAAGAGATGTGTTAGTATCTTTGGGTCCCACTCGGTTTTGGGGCAGAAAGTAAACAGCTATGCTGATCAGGAGAGCCATACCTGCCAGAGTAGGGCTGATCCTGCACCTCCCTGGGGCAGTTTGTACCTTTGCCCTGAAGTCTGAGTGCTAGAGTCCTGCCCTTCCCTTCCAGCTCAGGAGGCTCCATCCTGTCTATGGCTTTGGCCACAATGTTTGGCATTGCGACAGGCCAAGCTTCAGAGTACACCAAGGGCCTTCCTTGTTTGGAGTTACAGGTTCACTCTGGAGAGATGTGTACAGAGGGACATTTTAGCCCATAGAGCTGCAGGTCTGAGAACCTGTAGTTTGGACTCTGCCATTTTATATTCTGGACTAGAATCATGAACTGTGAAGTTCAGAGCTGGCCAGAGAGTAGACACTCGAGGCTGTCCCTGGAGATGGAAATCATGACACATTGGAGCTGACTGGGCTGTTCAGGCAGCTCTGGGCCAATCCTATTACTCATTTTACAGATGGGGACATTGAGGGCCAGAGGACTTGTGTCCATGATCACACTATTCGCCTGCAAGTGAAAGAAAGTCAGGTCTTCACTCCCAGCTCTGTCTCCAGCCCCACGTTTCTCATATTTACTCAGCCTGCTGCTGTCCCTCTTTGGATGGGTGAGAAATCCCACTGTCTATAGTCATCCCGTGCAGGAAGAAGTTAGATGAGGAGCACTGAACTTATCTCTGAGTATCCCTCCTTGCTCCTGGACTCAACCTTGACAAGTATGTTGGTGGCCCCTTCCTCTTCGAGAGGTTTTAAACTCTTTAGAACTTGGGCTTAACTCCCACGGGAATTGATCTTTTGAATACTTGCAGGATCTAAAGCTACATAATGAGTAAGAAAGTTCCTTCCTAGTCTCTTTCCACTTTGAAAAACATTAACTTCTTTAGATGAGGAGGAAAACTTTTTTGAGACAGAGCTTTGCTCTTGTTGCCCAGGCTGGAGTGCAATGGTGCGATCTCGGCTCACTGAAGCCTCCTTATCCCCGGCCAGGAGTGCGAGACCAAGCAATTCTCCTGCCTCAGCCTCCCAAGTAGCTGGGATTACAGGTGCCTGCCACCACGTCCAGCTAATTTTTGTATTTTTAGGAGAGATGGGGTTTCACCATGTTGGCCAGGCTGGTCTCAAACTCCTGACCTCAGGTAACCCACTGGCCTCGGCCTCCCAAAGTGCTGGGATTACAGGCATGAGCCACAAGAGGAGGAAAACTTTTAATGAAGTGTCTATTCTAGTGCCATTTAATGGCCTAGTGTTCAGACCCTGATGTTTCAAACCAATCTGTTTCATACTGTGGCCTCTGAGTAATAAAGATTCTAAATATTGGAACAGTGTGTAATGCCCAGCGGTACCTGGTATGTGGTAGACACTCAATAAACATTCTTATTTTTGAATAAGTGATTGTGTAAGATGGGCTCAGTCACTAGCACCTTGACACAAAGTCTTTTCCAACAAATAGACAAACCCGCAAATGAAATATCTAGATACAGAATATACAGATGACCAAATAGGTAAGTGACTGTCAGATGCTTTTGCAGTGTTGTAGCAATGATCCGATCCTCCCTACCCACTCATCTCCTTGTCTTAGCATAGCTGAGACAAGAGATGGGATTTTTAAAATGAACTTTGTTACAAAGGAAGGGAAGACCAAAAGGAAATATAGATAGCAAATATGAAAAATAGGTGGGATTATGACAGGCAAGTTTGGATCTGGTGACATCCCTTAGGAAATCATTCAGGGAGCTCCCCTTTGCACATGAGGAGTGAGGCTCCCGCCGTTCCCATCACAGAAGGTGTGCTCCTGGTCAGGTGCATAGCAAGTGGGATTGGGGATCCATCCATGAAGTAGCGCTCTCTCTCTCTCTCTCTCTCTGTCTCTTCCCCATCCCCCGCCCCATTTCATGGGAGGCCAAAAGGCTGTCTCTCCCCAAAACATTTATCTGCTGATTCCTCCATACCACACACTCTTGGTATTAAATATTCTATTTGCTGTACTGTAATTCACCCATGTTGGTACCCTGCTTTGGAAAAAAATATTCACTTCTTTACTATGTGGATAACTCACGTCCTCCAGTTGCTGTGTGCTCTCTGGTGGCACAAAACCATGCCACTAACTTTATTTAGATAAAGTACACTTTTAGTAAACGATGTTAAATGACAATTGGCAAGAGTTTCCTTATTCTTGGCTTTTGAGTTGGATACATTTCAAATGAAATTGAATTGCTAACAGTTTATAGTTGATTGTTAAAAGTCTATTATTTAGTTTAAAATAACTAACGATTGGCATTGTGCCATATATATATGTTTATTTATTTTTAAATGATATGTGATTGTTATAAAAAGTCAAATAATATAAAATGTGTAAAATAAAAAATTAAAGAGCCTCCCATCCATTTATCCACAGATAGTCATTGTTAACAGTGATCATACATCCTTTGTACTGTCATTTTGAACCCAAACCCTAGAAGAATTTGATCTTTTGAATATTTGTGGTATTTACAATACTAGTAAGTAAGGATGTCCCTCTTTTTTTTTTTTTTTTTTTTTTTTTTTTTTGAGATGGAGTCTTGCTCTGTCACCCAGGCTGGAGTGCAGTGGTGCAATCTTGGCTCACCACACTACAACCTCCACCTCCCTGGTTCAAGCAATTCCCTGCCTCAACCTCCCTAGTAGCTGGAATTACAGGCATGCACCACCATGCCCGGCTAATTCTTGTATTTATTAGAGATGGGGTTTCACCATGTTGGCCAGGCTGATCTCAAACTCCTGACCTCAGATAATCCACCTACCTCGGTCTCCCAGGTGGGATTACAGGCGTGAGCCACCGCGCCTGGCCAGGGTGTCCCTCTTAGTTTGGATTTCTTGGTATAGGAGTACAGAAATGGAAATTTTCTCCCAAGAAGGAAAAGGAGAGGAAATGAGGATTGTAAGGATTCAAAGATGTAGATATACAAAGATGTAACTCCTTTATCCATTTCTTGGCCTATTAATTTGTAAGCCTCTTGGGACCAACCTATGGTATTATTTGGGTTGTGATTATTGCCAGCTTCACTACTCATATTTAAGTTTAGGGATGAGGACCAGGTTTACTCAGAGTAGCTAGAATTTTATCCTCCATAAAGTTTTCTTCTGCCAAAATGTTGGAGAAATGTGTGAGCCCTGAATAAGTGGGTTTAAAAATAATGTGATTCAGACGTTGCTTTAGATGATCTTTTATTCTAAATGATCTTTGCTTATTTATTATATGGTTCTTACTTCTCAGTTTGAGGAACTGAATTGGCTCATGCTTGTAATCCTAGCACTTTGGGCAGCTGAGGCAGGAGGATACCTTGAACTCAAGAGTTTAAGACCAGCCTGAGCAACATAGTGAGACCTTCTCTCTACTAAAAGTCAAAATAATTAGCTGAGTGTAGTGGTGCGTGCCTGTAGTACCAGCTACTCCAGAGGCTGAGGTGGGAGGATCACTTGAGCCCAGGAAGTGGAGGTTGCGGTGAGCTGTGATTGCTCCACTGCACTCCACCTGGGCAACAGAGCAAGACACTCTGTCTTAAAAAAAAAAAAAAAAAGAAGAAAGAGATTGAATCAAGTTTAACAGGGATGAATCTAAAGTTGGCCTTTGTACAAGATACTGTATTTTTCTTTTCTTTTCTTTTTTAATTTTTTAATTTTTGAGACAGAGTCTCTCTTTGTCACCCAGGCTGGAGTACAGTGGCGTGATCTTGGCTCACTGCAACCTCCGCCTCCCAGGTTCAAGCGATTCTCCTGCCTTAGCCTCCTGAGTAGCTGGGACTACAGGCACCCGCCACCACGCCCGGCTAATTTTTTTTTTTTTTTTTTTTTTTGAGACGGAGTCTCGCTCTGTCGCCCAGGCTGGAGTGCAGTGGCCGGATCTCAGCTCACTGCAAGCTCCGCCTCCTGGGTTTACGCCATTCTCCTGCCTCAGCCTCCCGAGTAGCTGGGACTACAGGCGCCCGCCACTGCGCCCGGCTAGTTTTTTGTACTATTTAGTAGAGACGGGGTTTCACCGTGTTCGCCAGGATGGTCTCGATCTCTTGACCTCGTGATCCGCCCGTCTCGGCCTCCCAAAGTGCTGGGATTACAGGCTTGAGCCACCGCGCCCGGCCCCTATTTTTTGTATTTTTAGTAAAGACGGGTTTCACTGTGTTTAGCCACGATGGTCTCTATCTCCTGACTTCGTGATCCGCCTGCCTTGGCCTCCCAAAGTTCTGGGATTACAGGCATGAACCAGCGCACCCAGCCTGTATTTTTATTTTTTAAAAACTTTTTATTTGGAAATAATTTTAGATTTCAGAAAAGTTGCAAAAATAGTGCAGAGTTCATATGTGTATATATAGGCCCTTCATTCATCTTACCCTAATGTTAGCAACTTACATAACTATAGTACAATTATCAAAACCAGGAAATCAACACTTGCATAATGCTATTAAGTAAACTACAAACTTTATTCAAATTTCACCATTTTCCCCTACCATTCTTTTTCTGTTTCAGAATCCAAGTGAAGTCCCACATTAGATTTAGCAGTTGTGTCTCTTTTCTCCTCCAGTCCGTGACAGTTCCTCAGTCTTTCCTGACATTGACATTTTTGATGAATACTGCTCACTTCATTTGTGTTATGTCATTATAAGAATTGATATGAGACCAGGTGCAGTGGCTCATGCTTGTAATCCAAATGCTTTGAGATGCCAAGTGGGGAGGCTTACATGAGGCTAGGAGTGTGAGACAAGCCTGGGCAACATAGCGAGATGCCTGTCTCTAAAAAAAAAAAAAAATTGCTGGTGTAGTGGTGTGTGCCTGTAGTCCCTGCTACTCAGGAGGCCGAGGCAGGTGGATCACTTGAACCCAGGAGTTTGCAGTGAGCTATGATGGAACCACTGCACTCCAGCCTGGGTAACAAAATGAGACACTGTCTCAAAAAACAATAATTGATATTAGAGAATGTCTTGTATTTTTTCATGATAAAACTGAGGTGATGAATTTTTGCCCTGGCTGCTGCAGAGGTGCTGTTGTGTCCTTTTCAGCGTAGCACATCATGGGCACATGACGTCAATATGCCCCATTCCTGATGATGTTAATCTTGATTGCCTGAGCAAGATGGTATTTACTGGGTTTCTCTGCTGCAAAATTACTTTTTTTTTTTTTTTTTGGCCCTTTGCAATAGATACATTTCTTAGGGGAGATACTTTGAGGCCAATATCCTGTTTCTCCTCAAGTCTTCATCTACTGATGTTAGCATCCAACTGTGGATTTTGCCTGCAATGTGTGTCTCCTGGTAATTTTGCATTTCTTGAATTCCTTAAACATCTATTAATTGAAATTATTCTGTAAGGAAGATCTCTCCCTCTTCCCCACTTATTTATTAATTTATACCACTATGTACTCATGCATATTTACTTTATTACATCTATATTTATTTTTGGCTCAAATTGTTTGCTTTAGCCATTGGAAGCTCCCCCCCACATTGTCAACTGTGTCATTTTGACATCCCTTTTTTGAGGACTTCCTAACTTTCTGGTACAACAATATGCTCATCTTATAGCTTCTCCTGCCTAGGCCTGGAATCAACCACTTCTCCAAGGAACTCTGATTCCTTTTACTGGGAAGTGGTCTATAGAAGCCAAGATCTGGATGCTTGGTGTTGTCATTGCTGCTGGGGTGTCATCATTCCTAGCTGGGAAATACATGTATGCATACTCACCCACACATATACATATATCTATATTTATTCCTTTTATTTATTCATCTGTATACATATTAAAAACAATTAGTTACACTGATACTTTGGATTCCAAACCAATACCACAAGATTCATTCTATTCTGTCTTCGCTTATTTGTAACTTTCTCCAACAGTGAGAAATCTGGCGCTCATTATCTGTAATGTGTTTACCTCTTTGTTCAGTCCTAATACACAGGTAAAGTATTCACAGAATTACGAGTCCATAACCCTGTGAGTAAAGCAGATTTGCTAACTAGAGTACAATATTTACTAGAATCTATAGCATGCAGCTATTTTTGTTTTTAGCCTTAAAGCATCCAAGCAAGGTGTTGTTTTTCACAGTGTTATTTAGGGCAATACTTTTCTTCCCCGTCCCCTTCAGTATGGTTATGCTATTAGTTTATAATACATTAGGTTCATTTGTTTCTTTTTGTATTCCATTTTTATTCACTTCCATCCCCTCCTTCCATGCATTTCCCTTATTCCTTAAACATCTATTAATTGTATGTATACAACTAATTGTATACATATTAATCTATGTGTATGTATGTGTATGTTACTTGTGTGTATTAATTGTATACATATAATCTATGTGTATGTATACGTTACTTGTATGTATTGTATGTATTAATAAACATACAATTAATACATACAAGTAACATATACATACATACACATAGATTATATGTACATATGTATGTATGCATGCATATATGTAAAACATCACCATGGTTCCAAGAGTCAAAAATATACCAAAAGGTATACTCAGAGAAGTGTCGCTCCCTTCTTATTCCTGTTCCCCTCCTCATTCTTTCCACCCTTTCTCCATGCCCTGTGGGTCACCAACCTCTGTAGTTTCTGGCTTTTCCTTTCTATATTTATTTTGCACTGTAAGCAGATAAATGTATGCTTTCTTTTTAACAACTTTACTGAGGTGTAATTAACATACTATAATATTCACCAATTTTAATTGTACAAGTCAGTGATTTTTAGTAAATCAGCTGAATTGTGCAACCATCACCATAATACAAATATTTTCCTCATCTCAGTAGTATTCCTCATGTTCTTGTACAGCGAATCCTCATTCCCAGTCCCAACCTCAAGCAACCAGTAATCTACTCTCTGTATCTGTATATCTGCCTTTTCTGGACATTTCATGTAAGTGGAATCATACAATATGCTATCTTTTGTGTTGGATTCTTTCACTTAGCAAAATGCTTTTGAGGTTTGTCCATGTGGTAGCTTATATCAGCATTTCATTCATTTTTATCATTGAATAGTATTCTATTGAATGAATATACCTTTTCTTTTTTTTTGGCCCATTTATCAGTTAATAGGCATTTTGATTTTTTCTATTCTGGGGCTATTATAAATAATACTGCTGTGAATACTTGCATGAAAGCCTTTGTATAGACATATATTTTCATTTCTTCTGGGTATATACCTAAGAGTGAGATTGCTGGGTATTTGTGTTTAACTTTTTAAGAAACTGCCAAAGAGATAATTTCTTGGATATCACACCAAAGCCACATACAACAAAAGATAAAGTAGACAAATTAGACTTCATGAAAATTTTAAAGTTTTGTACATCAAAAGACAATATCAACAGAATATAAAGGCAACTCACAGAATAGGTGAAAATATTTGCAAATCATATATCTGATAAGGGATTAATATCCAGAATATGTAGAGAATTCTTAATGTTCAACACTAAAAATCAAATACCCAATTAAGAAATGGGCAAAATATTTGAACAGACATTTCAGCTAAGATGATATGCAAATAGACAACAAGCCCATGAAAAGATGTTCAACATCTCTAATGATTAGGGAAATGCAAATCAAAACTACAAATGGGAGATACTATTCATATCCATTAGGATGGTTACTATCAAAAAAATAGAAAATAATAAATGTTGGTGAGGATGTGGAAAAATTGGAAGCTTTGTGCACTATTGGTGGGAATGTAAAATGGTGTAGCCACTGTGGAAAACAGTGTGGAAGTTCCTAAAAAAATTAAAAATAAAATTACCATAGGACCCAGCAATTCCCCTTCTGGGTATATACCCAAGAGTGGAAAGCAGGGTCTTGAGGAGATGTTTGTATGCCCATGCTCGTAGCATTATTCACAGTGACCAAGAGGTGGAAGCAACCCAAGTGTCCATTGACAGATGAGCAGATAAGCAAAATGTGTTATGTACAAAATAATGGCTTTGGTTTTTATGTTTTGAGATGGGATCTTGCTATGTTGCTCAGGCTAGTCTCAAACTCCTGGGCTCAAGTGATCCTCTCATGTCAGCCTCCCAAGTGGCTGAGATTACAGACGTGATATAATGGAATATTGGCCTTAAAAAAGGAAATCCTGTCACATGCTACAACATGGTGGAATCTTGAGAACATTATGCTAAGTGAAACAAGCCAGTCACAAAAAGACAAATAGTGTTTGATTCTACATATACGAGATACTTAGAGTAGTCAAAATCATAGAGTCAGAAAGTAGAATGGTGGTTGTCGGGGCCTGAGGAGAGAGAGGGAAGAGGAAATGAGGAGTTATTGTTAAATGGGCATAGAGTTTCAATTCAGATAAAAAGAGTTAGGGAGATGAATGGTGGTGATGATTTCACAACATTATGATTGTTTTAATTATATCCAACTGTACATTTACAGAAAGAAAAGAAAAGATACTGCCAAACTGTTGTGCAAAGTGGCTATGCCATTTTACATACCCATCAACATCCTATCAACAATGTATGTGTTCCCATTTCTCCACATCCTTGTCAACATTTGTTATTGTCTGTCTTTTTAATTATTACCATTCTAGTGAGTGTGAAATGGTATCTCATTGTGGTTTTAATTTGCATTTCCCTAATAACTAATGATGTTGAGCATTTTTTCATGTGCTTATTGGCCATTTGCATATCATCATAGCTGAGATGTCTATTCGAATATTTTGCCCATTTTAAAATTAGGCTGTTTATTTTCTTATTGAGTTGTAAGAGTTCTTTTTCAGTTCTTCATAAGGTATGTGATTTGCAAATATTTTCTACCAATCTGTGGCTTGTCTTCATTTTCTTAACGATACCGTTTGAAAAGCAAAAGTTCTTAATTTTGATAAACTCCAGTTTATTAATTTAAAAAATTGTGATTGTGTGTTTGGTATTATATCAAAGAAATTTTAACCTCATCCAATGTCCTAAAGATTTTTCTCTTTTTCTCCTTTTTTTTTTTGAGATAGGGTCTTGCTCTGTCACCCAGGCTGGAGGACAGTGGTGCGATCTTGGCTCACTGCAGTCTCAATGTCCTGGGCTCAGGCAGTCCTCCTGCCTCAGCCTCCCAAGCAGCTGGGACTACAGGCGTGCACTACCACACCCGGCTAATTTTGTTTATTTTTTGTAGCAATGGGGGTCTCACTATGTTGCCCAGGTCAGCAACTCCTGGGCTCAACTGATCCTCCTGGCTTAGGCTCCCAAAGTGCACCCAAACATCATGCCCAGCCATCCCAATATCTTAAAGAGTTTTCTCACATATTTTTTCTGAAAAGCTTTATATTGTTAATGCTTACATTTGGATCCCTGATCCATTTTGAGTTGATTTTTGTGTATGGGATAAGATAAGGGTCTAAAATCATCTTTTTGAATATGGATATCCAATTAGCCCAGTGCCATTTGTTGAAAAGGCAAGCATTTATCCCAATGGATTACCTTAGTACTTTTGTTTAGAATGAAGTGGCCGTAAGTAGAAGGATTTATTTGTGGACTCTTAGTTCTGTTCCATTGATCTATACATCTGTCTTTATGCCTGTACCATGCTGTCTTGATAACTGTAGGTTTATAGTAAGTTAAAGTCCCCCAAATTTGTTTGCCTTTTTCAAAATTGTTTTTGCTCTTCTAAGTCTTCTGTATTTCCATATAAATTTTACGGTAAGCTTGTCAAGTTCTGCAAAAAGTATCCTGAAATTGTGTGTGTTTTATATCTTCTTATTTCTTACATGAAGATAACATATTACAGATACTCTCTTAATTTTTATTTTTTTCATTTAATAGTATATCCTAGAAATTACTCCAAATCAGTTCATAGAGATCTTCCTCTTTCTCTCTCTTTTTTTTTTTAATAGCTGCATGGTAGTCCATGGAGTAGAGGTACCATAATTTATTAAACTATTCTTCTATGTATGGAAACTTAGTTTGTTTCCAGTATTTTGTCATTAGAAATAACACTGCAGTGAATAACCTTGTGCATATTTGTTTTCCTATTGTTAGAGATGTATTTTCAGGTAGATTCCTGGAAGTGGAATGGCTGGTTAAAAGGTAAGTGCATATGTTTTCACATCAAAGAAATAGCACCTGTCTGGTTTACTTCTGTTTTATTCCTCAGACATCGATGAATGTGGAAATGAGCTCAATGGAGGCTGTGTCCATGACTGTTTGAATATTCCAGGCAATTATCGTTGCACTTGTTTTGATGGCTTCATGTTGGCTCATGATGGTCATAATTGTCTTGGTAAGGAAGGCATTTGGAAATGGCAATTCTCCTTCGCTCTCCCACCCCTTGCTTTCCCTTGGTGAAGACCTCCTCATGAAGACAAAAACGGGCTCAGAGCCTTGTGTTTTCTGCTTCCTTGGAAGTCAGACTCCGAGATAGAAAATGAGGTAAAATGTTTTAGTTTTATGTGATCATTCATAACATAAATCTTCTGTTAGTCCAAGGAGATGGGTGACATTGTCATTACTATTTATTGACTTTCTAGCATTGACTTGTCACCTTTTAAGATCTTTGGTCTTGTGTTGAGAGTCCTGACTTATAACCATTTTTTTTCAATGTTGTAAGTGTTTCTATTTTAGAATTTGGAAAAACTCCTTGTCCTGAAGACTCCAAATGTGTGCTGGGGTTACAGCCAGCTAGACCCCCCTTTTTTTCTTGAAAAAGAGAGAAACTAAAACAGAAATCTTCCATGAACATCTTCCTAGTATTCCACAAAACAGAAACATCTGTTGGAGTTTTAGTCCCTGAGTTAGAGACTACAAAGGGTGTTGTTTACATTCATTCCTTATGCCAGGAATAAAACAGAACTTAGAAGCAACTAGCAACTGCACGGGGTTGAGTGTTGGGATAGTCTTAGAGGCTGCAGCACTCCTGGCAGGTAGGTATTTGTGGTTTGCTTTTTAAGGCTGGTATTAGTTGTACAGGAGAACATCACGGGAAAATATGGCATCAGCGTCCTTTGACACTCACGACCCTTCGTATGGATAACCTGCTGAGGTCTACTTGGCCAACTAAGGAGCAGTGGAGCCAGGCCCTGGCTCTGTGGGGACAGCGATTTGGACACCCCCTTATAGTGTGGTAGGAATGGCCCTTTGATTAAATGCTTTGAGATATGCATAAAAGGAACTAGAAAAAGTCCAGGCAGAACTTGTGTGTTGCATGTTGGGGCTCTGGAGTGGAGGAGAGGTTATTTCCATTTGGGACTTAACCCTCATATGACCTTTATCCCACGTCAGTGTCACCTGGAGCTCCATCCTGATGGACTCTGTTATTTCCTGTCTGTGCCCTGTGTGAGAGATCAGGCTTTGGGTGACACATCACGTGACTTTCCAAGCCTGCAGCTGTCAGTAAGACTTGATTGCAGGCGAGGGAACCAGTAACCTTCTAGGCAGTGAGTACCACAAAAAGGCATATTTGAAAGACAATCATAAGAGCAGGAATCAATATTAATTAAAAACTCAGACAAATGAAATCACTTTCAGTGTGTGATTTGTTGGGAGGCATACCACATGGGTTGCTTTTTTTTTTTTTTTCCCCATTTTCGGGGGGAAATTTCCCTTTGATTTGTCAACAAGGGTATTTGGAGGATGCATATCTGATGGCAGACTTCGTCATTACTGTGGTGCCGTAATCCACAGCCCGGGGTCGGGGAGAAGGATGAGGTTCCTAAGAGCAAGAAACATCCAGGGGCTAGGAATCTGGGCCAGGGCTGGTGGGTGGCTCTGAGTATCGGCCTGCTTGGAAACCCTGAAGGCAGAGTCTTTTCTTGCCTTTGCCAATAACACAGATATTATTAACACAGAGTATCTCCATTTCCCCTCTGTGGGATCTCTTTGTGGACTCAGTAGCAAGGATCTGCCTTGTGGAGAGACCTTGAGCATCTACTGAGTATTTCTGAAGGGGGTAAGGACTCTTTAAAAGGAAGGAACAAGAAAATGAAGTACATTTAGAAGAGTAGGACCAGCACACATAGACACTTCCCCACCATTCAGACTTGAAAGGGCTGAAAGTGGCAAGAAAGAAGCTCAGAGCCCTAATGTCTCCTGAGTTCTCTGGGATGACCCCTTCAATCTCCTCAGCCTCCTAACCACACATTAGCCACAAATATATTAGCTAGAAGACACAAGGTACAAACACCACTTAGCTTTGGCACTAAACACAGAGCACTTCAAGATCCTGAATGCCTGCAAGTCTGAAAAACGAAAGGCAGCTCTTCTATACAGCTCACCCCATCTGCATTCAGTTTATATTTTTGGAGTATCTGGGATCTCATCATAGCTATTTGGCTTTGTAGCAGTGGTTCTCAACCCTGGCCGCACACTGGAATCACCTGAGAAGCTTAAAAAACACCATCACCTAGACTTCATCCAAGACTGGCTCTGTCAGTATCTCTGGAGGTGGCATCCAGGCATCAGGATTCTGACACATAGCCAGGGTTGGGAACCACTGTTTTATGGTCTGGAGAAGCTCACCGGCTTAGTGATAGATATCCGCGTACATGGACACACACTTTTGTATTTATCCAACCAGAGAGCATCGGCCAGCTAAATGACACACTTCTGATTGCTTTGGAGAAAAGAAATTGGGGGTTAAACGTGGGATGGGGGTGTGGCAGCTCAGAGGGGAGCACACCTTTACTCCCAGCCAATCCAGGAGTTGGTGTTCAGGGAGACTGACCTCTCCTACTCACCTTGAGTCTTGCTGTGGAACACCTAAGCCAGGTGTATTCCAGCACAGCTCATCCTCTGGAATGTGCTTCCTTCACCCTTTGGCATAGACAAGGGCAAGTTTGTTAGGCTTCAAGCGATGGCTTGAGTCCCATCAGTTTAGTCAGACATCTGCTCAGTAGTGTGGGAGGACAGATGACTATAAGATCTGAAGCTTGAAACCAGATAACAGATATTTAAATGTGAGGTGTTATTATTATTATTATTATTATTATTATGGATACACACAGGAGCTAGTGATTGGCACATGAGAAATTAGACTGGAGAAAATAAATTGCTTTTATATCAGCCTTTGAGCCTTTATTGTCTGAAACTTTTCTGGAAGTTTCTCTTCTTTGACTCGGGTGATGCTATCCTCTCCTGCTTGTTTGTTCATGCATTGAATAGTTAATGAGCACCTGCTGTCTTTCAGGGCTGTGCTAATTGAAATAAAAATCTCTGTCCTCAAGGAGTTTGCAGTCTAGTAGAGGTAGATGAGTAAAGGATTTTGAGGCTGCAAGTCAGTAAGTGTATCAATATAGCTGTGCACAGGGTATCACAGGCAGAGTGGGAGGAAGGCCCCCTAAGGCCACCCTGACAGTGTGGCAGAAGGCTTCCTCCCTCCTGACCTCTCTGCTGGCTCCTTCCCTAGAGGCTCTTGGGACTCCTGCCATCTCCTCTGCCTCCTCCCTGTGCTAGCTGTGGCTGTTGCAGATGCATGTGTGAAGCTGGACTCCCAGACTGCCCATTCTTCCCCTCCCTCTGTCCTGCTCTCAGCCGCCGCCTTGTATTTCTCAAAGTGAAAGGCCAGACTCTCTCCCCTACTCTAGTGGTTGCCAGCTGCTTCCCAAATTAAGTACGCACTTCTTTGCCTGGTGTTCAGGATCCCGCAGTGTGACCACAGTCTATCCTCCCAGCTGTATCTCCTGTAACCTCCCTCTATGTGCCCTATGCTCTAGCCAAATGGGCTGACCTACTGGTATCTGAATGTTCTCCATGCCTCCCAGCCTTTGCGCTACTGCTCACGCTGTCTTCCACCTATAATCGCTTCTCTCCTGATTTATAATTGGACAATTCTAAGGGCCCATCTTTTATTAGCTTATCCTTGATTCATCCTGATACCCCACGACCAGATGTGATTTCTTTCCTTTGCACCAGCTTTTACCTTATATCAGAATCATTTGTATACTTGTCTCTTGCTGAAGTGCATGCTCCTAGAGAGAAGGATTTTTTTTTTTTTTTTTTTTTTTAGATGGAGTTTCACTCTGAGGCCCATACTGGAGTGCAATGGCATGATCTCGGTTCACTGCAACCTCCACCTGCCGGGTTCAAGTGATTCTCCTGCCTCAGCCTCCCAAATAGCTGGGATTACAGGCATGTGCCACCATGCCCAGCTAATTTTTGTGTTTTTAACAGAGACGGGGTTTCACCATGTTGGCCAGGCTAGTCTTGAATTCCTGACCTCAAGTGATCCACCTGCTTCAGCCTCCCAAAGTGCTGGGATTATAGGCGTGAGCCACCACACCTGGCTGAGGAAGGAGTTTTATCTTCCTTATCTATATTTTGCTGTCTCCTCTAGCACCATGCTTTGGAAGGAGAAGGTGTTCAACAAATATTTACTGAGCTAATTGATCTTGTGTCCATGTGGTGGTCCTGGCCAAGTGAGCCCCAGACCCATAAGGACTGGGTAATTGTCTGTGGACCTCACTGGCTTTGATTCAGAAAGCTTCTGTGGTGCAGGGACATGAAGAGGGACCTCATCTTTGCTTAGCAGGGCCCCTGAGCTGCTGGGTGAGGTGGGGCATTTGAAACAGTCACCAAAGCAGAGGCTAATCCCTCTCTCCCTCCAGATGTGGATGAATGCCTGGAGAACAATGGCGGCTGCCAGCACACCTGTGTCAACGTCATGGGGAGCTATGAGTGCTGCTGCAAGGAGGGGTTTTTCCTGAGTGACAATCAACACACCTGCATTCACCGTTCAGAAGGTACCTCTGCCCCACTGTGGATGGGGACGGAGTCACATCTGAGACCCCCTCCCTTGGCGCACACGCACACACACTGACTCTAGGGGGGAAGCACAGGGTATAGAAAGTCTGGAGGCCTGAGTCTAGATGCCACTGCCGGCTAACTGTGGGCAAGTTATTCGAACTTCAACTTCCTCACCTGGCAAAATAGGTGCACTGGACTGGGTGAGCACTGAGGTCCTTTCAAACTCTCACATTCTCTGATTCTAATCTTTACATAGAATACATTTCAAACATGACTAGATGTCTCAGGAGCAATATGGAGGATGATCTGCCAAGTTTTTCAAAAAGGTGCTGAAAACCACAGCACCAGTATGATCCTGCTCCCTGCTCTGGGTGGGTGGAGAGGAGGCTGGATCCTTCCCATGCAGACTTTCAATGAAGTGCCCTGCTTCCAGCCCCAAGCTAGATCTGGCCCTTCCATGGTTTGCATTTTTGAGCTCCGAGGGGCAGAAGGGCTCCTTCCCTGGACTCTCCGTGCTGTGGTTTCCTTCACCTATGTCACCATTTACCATTCCTCTGTAAATTTGCCAGAAACTCTTCTCTTCTGATGTCCTTCTTTTCATTCTCTTTGCTTTGAGTTTATACCTTTTTTCATTCTTCTGTTACTTAGTTGATTCTTGAGAGGAAGATGCATTAAGTACATGTGGCCAATCAGTTATTTTTAACTGAATGTCATCCTTTTAACTCTTCCCTGCTCTTTCTTAAGTTGAAGAGTCACATTTTGGTGGCTGTGTTTCTCTTGGAGTTGCATCTGCCTGTTTTTAGGGGAAGAGCCCTAAATACTAGCCTATTAACCCCTTTGGCCATGTGCTGCTTATTCTTTCCCATTACTTAAGAATGAGGTCATTTTAAGTTCTTCTACTGCTTAATCACAAATTTGTAGATTGTTTTAATCCTGGTCTTGGTAACTTTTCAAGGGTTTCTTTATGGAAGATGATTTTTGTCTCATTTTCCAAGGATGGTGGCTCACACCTTATACCTAACTGGAATACCTGTTTGGGTACTAAGAAAAATCGTCAGAGGAATCCCCAGGGGCCAATGGATTTGATGGTTATCATCACCCGGAGTCTGCTCATTCTCAGTGTTTGGAGCAGGGAAGTCACACACACTGGCTTTGATCAGGCAGATTTCTTATCTTGTACCAGGTGTGGCCCTTGATAAAGTAGCAGTTGGGTTTCATTTTCCTGCCAGGTTCTCTGGGGTCATTGGTGTGCCCTGCACTCTTGTCCGATGCAGGCCAAATTCGAAGTGGGAATGAATTAGGAGGCCAGTGGCACAGAGTGATCCAAATCTCAGGGCATCTCTCCTTTTGATTGCTCCCAGCTGCTTCCTGGGAAGTCACTTTGGCTTCTTCTGCAGGTGGCTGGGGAGGGAGGTGGGACCTGCAGGTTAAAGCCATCGCTTGCGCCCTCGCAGTCTGGGTCCCACCCAGTTACAAAGCAACTGGTAGCGATTAAGATCACCCCTTATCCTTGCACTTCCAGAGCCCTAGCTCAGTCCTGCAAACCCCTGGACTATTAGAGATACAGGCTCCTCATAACATAAGCAAATACAAATGCAGTTCCTTTCTGCAAACTGTGTTTTCTAAATTTTCTACAATTCAGACATTCTTGGATCCCCTGAAGAGTATTTAAAGTGAACATTTTTGCCTGGAACTAAAACCAAAATCCAAGAATTTGAGTTGTGGTCTGGAAGTGTTCTCTATGATTTTCTGTTGTGTTTCAACCTGACTGCTTGGCAAATTCATGGGAGTGTCAGCCAACAGATTGTAGCAATTGGTAACGGAGAACCTTTGCATCCTAGCATTTTGATTCGTCAAATAGAACAGCCTGTAAAAAGTTTTCTTCTAGGATTTTCTCTTTGATGTGCACATTAAACTATGAAACTGTAGGCTTAAAACCCACAGCGGATACCTTAAAAGTGATTGAAAGAAGGCAACACAGGAAGCTAGTATTTTCTATTGCTGTTGTTTTTAATAATTATTTACAAAATGTTCTTTAATATAGGGCATTGTAATCATTGACTCTGAGGGAAAGCTCAAGATATTGATTTTTTTTTTTTTTTTTATCCTTAGAGACTCCAAAGCTGTGATAAAGAGACTGTGTGTTTTCACGCATATAATGAGGGTAGGCTGGAGAGAAACACATCACCCCCGGCCTGCCTTTGTTCCTATTCATGGCTGCTCAGGCTCTCAGAATGAGAACTCCTCTTTTGTTTTGTGTGTTCTGAGAATATTTAGATGGTGTACTGATGCCTTTTCAGGGCGACAGGGAAGGTGTCAGGGTGGCAAAGTGGAGGCTGTGCTTTCGGCAGGGCCTGTTACCCGTTTTAGGTCACGCTTTCCTCCCAGTTCACACGGCATATTTTTATTGGGTTTCCAGAAATAATCTTCAGTGGGGCCCTGATCTTGGGGTGCACCAGAATGGGGGATTTCCAATGTTTCTGAGCTGTTTCCCTTATGGTGAACAAACCGTCCTGGACGTGACAACCAGGCCAGTTTTGGAAAGAGCTAGGGCCATTTGCTGGGCTGCCTAGTTTGGAACAAATTAATGTGCTCTCCCCAGCAGTGGTCTTGCTTTAAGTCAGGGTGCTATGAAAGGCTTTGAGGTCACCTCTTGAAAAGCCATCAGCAATTCCAGAGCCATTTAAGTCTCTATTACCTCTTGGTAACTTCAGGTGTAGCTTGATGTGGTGGAACATCAGGTGGCAGCTTCTCTGTGTATCACATTGGCATCTGGCACACAGGCGTTCTTATGAAATATTTCTTGTGTAGGTGAATTACTCTGAGGCAGTAAAGGTCACTTTGTAAAGGTCTTAACGGTCTTGTAAACAGAGTGGAAAAGCAGCAGCAGCTGGCCTGTTTGGGGGTATACTTTCCAGGTGTTCCTGCCCCCGTTTCTTGGGCACTGTTATATTTACACCTGAGCACTGGTTATTTCCCATGCTTTGCTGACCCAAGGACAAACACAACGCTTTCTGGGCCTTCTCAGAAAGACAGGACACTGCTTCTAGAGGCAGCTGTCACCTCCCACGCCATCTCAGTTCTGGGGAGCAAATCACATCTTCGGAAATTACCAGTCAGAGCAAGAGAAAGTTTTCCACCAATCCAGTGCAAGTCTCTTTCTGTGTTAATTGACAGCCACCCTTGGCATGGATGAATGAATCCCAGCAACCAGCAGACTCAGTGCTGGAGTGCAGACAGCTCATAACTGTCAGGCAAAAGAGCAAGAGGATTTTAAGAGAGACTCTTGAAAGTATGGGATATATTAACTCTTGCACTGTCTTTTGGAATGGGAATGGCATCTGTTTGTATTAAAACAATTGTTCCAGTTAAGCACAGTTTGACAGCTCTGGCATGGGAGCTGCAGAGAGAACTTTGACTTCATTAGAACCTGTTGGCTAAGGTTTTAGGGGCATAATATAGAAGAGTGTTGGATTCTAGAGAAGTGAAAGCAACCTTTTTGTACTCGTGTTGAAACCAGTGCCTTTCTAGCATTAGAGTGTCTCGTCAGTAGAGAGCCAATGACAACCAAGTCCCTACTCTCAGAGATGTTTTAGAGTTACATTGCACAAATGCAAAGAAGCAACATAGGAATAGGTAATTAATAATGCAGTATAAACTGAGCAGATGTCTTGAAAATACTGTAGGGTATGAAAAGAATTCCTTCAGGATGCTGGCAGGCAGCAGGATCTCGAAGAATTGGTTTTGAGATGAGGCAGAATGCTGGTAAACCACACGGGCAGTTACCTTGCTAGTGCCCCTCATGTAGATGTATGCCGGGCCCTGCGGGAACAGAAGCAGGTGTTCCCTGCCCACCATCGTACTACAAGGTTGAGCCTAATCGAAATTTACTGTATACCTCAAAAGAATTGTACAGCAGCTACCACACACATGAGCACACTCCCTCCTTCTCTCTCTGTCTTCTCTCTCCCTTGCTCTGTTCTTGCTGCTGTTGCTGTGTGATACTGTCTGTCAGAGGCTTACGTCCTGAGGGAAGGACCAAGGGAGTGGCTGAGGGTGGTCACAGAAGACAGATCCCTGGGCATGTGACCCATATGAGGATGCCAAAATGCCGCAGTCACACTCACCTCTGAAGGGCAGGATTGGTGGGGGTAGAGAGGGGTGTTGAAATGTTTTGAAAATTATCTTCAAGAGTATGTGAAAAATTGAAAATCTTGATCATTCTATCTGCACATTTCTTAGGAGGATTCTCCTTTTCTCTTTACATTCTTGATCAGCTCTTGGGTAAAGACATGGCAGAGATAAGACCATGAGTACCAGTTCCTGGGGTCAGCAGGCTCTGATCCTGCACCCAGTAAAGAGCTCCAGTGTATTGGGAAGGCTCCCATCTCGTTAGGAGAGTTGAGACATCATATCTCTTGGGTGACAGAAGAAATTTTTCATGTCTATTAATTGGCCTAGGTTGACTTTAATGACATATACTTTTCAAATGTGGGGCTGATGGAGACCTAGGCAGACAGGTCTGTGGGCCACCCCTTAGCCCTTTGCCGCTCTCCCAGGTCTCAGGCTTCTGACCACAGCCTAGTCACCTGTTACACACTGCTGTTTTTCAGAGGGCCTGAGCTGCATGAATAAGGATCACGGCTGTAGTCACATCTGCAAGGAGGCCCCAAGGGGCAGTGTCGCCTGTGAGTGCAGGCCTGGTTTTGAGCTGGCCAAGAACCAGAGAGACTGCATTTGTAAGTATGGGCGGGTGCACACCTGCCATGGGAACCATCGTATTCCACAGGCTGCCTTCTGTGGCCCAGTTCAGAAACACCACCTCATGACACGGCTGCAGCAGCGGGGAAGACAGTGAGCATGGGATACCGACCTCTACCAAGTACTTGTTCACTGCAGAAGGGTGGTCTCCCTTAGGGAAGGGAAATGATATTTTAAAAGGAACTCATCAGGAGAAAATGAAATTCAGGAGTAAGGAGCGTGAATGTTGGGGGGCAGTTCTCCCTGTTCCCACAGAATAAAACCAAATTTCCTCAACTGGCAATCACAGCTCTTTGCCACTGGGCCCTGCTTCCCTTATAAACCTCATCTGCCTCCTTTCTGCAGACACTACTCCCCTTACCTTTGGAGAAGAGCCCAAATTCTTTGATGCCTCCAGGCCTTTCCCAAGCCCTTCTTCCTTCCTGGCATGGTGGACTCTCACTCAACCTTCAATATTCTGTTCAACTTCTAATAAGGATAAGCATAATAGCTACCTTTTGGTGGGGAATTTATTGTGTGCAAAGGCTTGTCTCAAGATGTGCCATATCCCATTTAATTCTTCCAAGCACCACCCTGTGAGTTCAGTATTATTACACTCATTTCAGTTGGCAAAGTTGTGCAGAAGGTGAAGCAACAAGGTCACACAGGGAGTTAGTGGCAAATGAGTGTTCAAACCCTGGTCTGTTTAGCTCTAAAGCTGTGCTCTTAATCCCTTGCTACCATCCTCTGCTATCAGAAGCCTCCTGGGTGCTTCAGACAGGGCAGCCATTTTGTACTTTGGCTCCCACAGCACTTTCCTCAGCTGTATAGCTCTGGGTTGACTTGCGTGTTGATGTGTCTGTCTCCCCAGCTATGAGCCCCTCCAAGTCAGGGACCTTGTCTCATTTTTCCTCTCAGTCCTCCCCTGGTGCCTGCTACGGAATGCGCTCAGTACACTTGTGTTTAATGAATGGGTGAATGAGTGGTCTACACCATCGGGCTGCACCCCTGCACCCGATTGTGGTAACAAAACTCCACCTGGGAACAGGAAACCACTGGCAATTCATGGTGTTCCTAAACCACAATTTATGCTGAGGGAAGCACTGAGGGGTTCCCTTTAGGAACCTTCCCAAAGCCATGGACAGAAGACCCCTGCCATTTGGTGGGGATGGTGGTTTATGGTGAGTAAGAGATGAGGGGACAGTTTCACTGGTGAGGGACTTCTCTCCATTGTCTCCCTCACAAAGCAGAGTGCTGCCTCAAAACTGTCCAAGCCAAGGCTGGTGCCACCATCACACTCAAGCAACAGGTTCTGACAGGCTCTTAGGGCCCCTCAAAGTCAGGCTGTCCCTGAGGGCATCCAGTGAGCTAGCAGGGTGGAGACCATTTTCCCACCTCCAGATCTTCGAAAGGAGGACCCAGGCCCTCCAAGACTCACCTGTGGGGCGAGACCCTCAACATTTCAGTCTTTCAGGGGACAGTTGCTGGGGGCGGGGGGCACCTGTAAGCTTGTTTTTAAAGATTTTAAATGTCAGTAAGATATCACTGCTCAAATAATATTGTTATATTATTAACATTTTTTAATTTTAACATTAACATTATTAACATTTTAACATTATAACATTTTTAACATTAACATATATTATTTAACATTTGAGGAAGTAACAAAGAAAAAATAAGATCTAGAATCTCACCACATAACCAGCTGTTTCAATTTTTTCATATTCCTATTTAGTTGTGGTTCATATGCATATACAATTTTTACATAGCTATAATCACAGGATACCACAAATATGTAATTAGTTCTTTTGAATTAGAAAAATTACAAAGGATCTATGTAAAATGCAAACACTCCAAAGCATATAAAGAAAACATTCAGTTTTCCCCCTCCCGTTTCCCTTGCCAGAGGTAACCGCGGTTTACAGTTTGATGAATAGATAGTTTTGTAGTTGGCTTTTTTTTTTTGGCCTATCATCAATGCATTCATATATAGTCTTGATAATTACCAGTTAATGTCACATTAATTGTGTGCAGAATCATCCTGTGATTATCCTTCCTTCTAACTAATCTAGATTGAATCTGATGAGAGAAATTCTGACATATATGTACAAATTAAATATTGTCTGTTTTATTCCAGCATAAAGTGCTATAGCATTTCCCAAAGCCCCAGTACAGCTGTATTAATAGGTAAAGTTATCTAAATAGAACAAAGCAGTAGTCTAGAATCTCTTGCTATGATTTCCCTTATTAATAAAAATCTCTCCCCCAATTCTCCCATCTCCCTCTTCCTGTATGACTTTGTTTAAACCCATGTTTCAGCATTTCTATGATTTGTGTTGTAACTATCTGCCTACACAGACACCACAGGGTCTGCCTCGGAGTTATGTCTTCTGTGCACCATGCCTGGCATGCACTAGGTGCTCAAATACTTGCAGAATGAAAATCAGTTTCTCTGGAGCAAACACAGCCCTGTGTTTGTGGAAATCTCAGTGCTTTATGTATTGATTCATTTTACTGTCAGTGACCTGTAACCATGGGAACGGTGGGTGCCAGCACTCCTGTGAAGATACAGCTGACGGCCCAGAGTGCAGCTGCCATCCACAGTACAAGATGCACACAGATGGGAGGAGCTGCCTTGGTGAGTGGTAACCCCAACACTGAGTGAGGGTCTGCCCCAGCCTGCCCGTCCCTACCCCTGCCCCTTAATGGTGTTTAGCACAGATGCAGGCTGTTTCCGGTGCATTTGCCCCCACTTCGCATGCTGCAGTGGGAGTGGTCTAGGTCTGTGGGGAAGGCCCCTCTCTCTGTATGTGACCTTGGAAAGCCCTTCCTCCTCTCCTGGACTAGGCTGCTCCTAACGCTGGTATTCCAGAGACTGGCACAACACATCCCAAGAGGCCAGGGCAGCATGAAGTTAGAGCTGTTTGTGATGATGCAGCACTTCTGGCCAGCAGGAGCCAGGGCTGCATATTTCTGGTGGGATGCCTGCCTTGCCCTTCATGGTGTATCCTTCACTACCTCCATTTTAGAGGTTTCCAGGCCCAAGGCTCTTTTTGTCCTCGACTCAGGAGACTGGAGTGAATCTGAAGCTTGCATTCCCTAGTGTCTCTTTGGTCAGTGCAATATACCTCCAAAATCTTTTCCATGTTTAATGTTTGCTAAGGATCTGCGGCCCTTCAACATGCTGTGTCTCCCACAGAGCCTCATTACAACACATTTTTATTGCGTGAACAGAGTCACATATCTTACATTGCTCTTGTGTCTGGGATTTCAGCAAACACGGTTGTACAGGGAATGAGCAATCTAACTCATTCAGTCTGAGAACTGTGCTCTTTTGCTTCTCTTGTAGAGCGAGAGGACACTGTCCTGGAGGTGACAGAGAGCAATGCCACATCAGTGGTGGATGGGGATAAACGGGTGAAGCGGCGGCTGCTCATGGGTAGGCGCCTTCACTCCTCTTCCTTGGCGACTGCCATTGTCCCTTTCCCTCCCCAACTTATTGCATCAGACCTGAACTTGGGAGCCACATGCCCTCAGACCAGCTGGACTGGGGTGAGCAGCTCCTGTGAACCAGGATGTGTGTCTGTTCTTCACTAGTGTTGTTGCTTAATCACCAACCAAGCAAGACCCCTGGTCTCGCCATCAGAATAATCAGGTTAACATCTCAATGCAGCCCCCACCTAGCTGTGAGGCTTGGCAAACTGCCCTGAGGCTGTGTCTCTTGGTCTTTCTACCTCTTAGGGCCAGTGTGTCGCACATTTTCATACTGCTATAAAGAACTGCCTGAGACTGGGTAATTGATAAAGAAAAGAGGCTTAATTGACTCACAGTTCCACATGGCTGGGGAGGCCTCAGGAAACTTGCAATCCTGGTGGAAGGCAAAGGGGAAGCAAGGTACCTTCTTTGCAAGGTGGCAGGAAGGAGAATAAATGCAGGAGGAACTACCAAACACTTGTAATACCATGAGATCTCATGGTCTCACTCCATCATGAGCACAGTGTGGGGGAACCGCCCCCATGATCCAATCACCTCCACCTGGTCTCTCCATTGACACGAGGGGATTATGGGGATTATAATTCAGGATGAGATTTGAATAGGGACATAAAGCCTGACCATATCAGTTGGGATGCTCAATTAAAATAATAATATGGAAAGGTGCCCAGAGTCCAGTGCCTGGGACTGAGTGGGTGGTCAGTGAAGTCAGCTGTCCACCTCTGAAGCAGCCTTTAGCTCAGAATGGTGGCTAGCCTTCTTTTGTGTCCACTGACTCTTCTATTTCTGACTCAGCTGATGATAATGGTAGAAGAGATGAATGGAGAGGGGCAGCACGTGGCTGTGGGACAAGGGAAGTCCTGCCTGAAGGTCCAGCAGTTAAGCTGGAGATGAGCAGAAATAGAGGTGGCCGTGGGGGTGGGAGTCAGACAGATCCTTTGGCGTGTTACTCCTTCTGGAGAAAGTTTGGCTCAACCTAAACAAAACCCATCTTTTGACAGTTTCTGAATTCAACAGTCAGGCAACATATCATACAGCCTTTGGTTACCAAGCAGGTAACCTTTCTGAGCTCTTTAGAAATTATAATTTTTCATTGTCTTAAGTGAAAATAGTATATGTGAATAACATAGAAACTTAATTACTTCTGGGCTTGTAATGTAGCGCATCATTTCCTTGTCTCATAACTTCCCATTTCCTCATCCCATTTGCCAGAGGCAACAACATTCAATTCTTCGAGCTGTTTCTTCTTCTGACTCCTCCTCCCCCATATTTCTGAAAAATGAAGGGCATACAGTTATTATTTTCTTCTTTTTTTTCTTTTCTTTTTTTTTTTTTTTTTTTTTTTTTGAGACAGGGTCTCACTCTGTTGCCCCCAGGCTGGGGTGCTGTGATGTGATCACATCTCACTGCAACCTCCGCCTCCCAGGATCAAGTGATTCCCTCACCTCAGCTTCCTGAGTAGCTGGACTACAGGCATGCGCCACTGCACCTGGCTAATATTTGTATTTTTTGTAGAGACAGGGTTTCACCATGTTGCCCAGGCTGGTCTCAAACTCCTGGGCTCTAGCCATCTGCCTACCTTGGCCTCCCAAAGTGTTTTGATTACAGGTGTGAGCCTTCATGCCTGGCCCTACAGTTATTTCTTGATGTGTCTGTTATAGATGTCTCTCATCTGGGCGTTTACTATTAGCCTACAGTTCCCTTTGCCGCTCTCCTGTTAGGTGAATCCTATGTCTTGCCTCTCGTTAGTTTATCTGGCGAATGAGATAGAGGTATTTAAAAATTTGCATGCCTGAAAATACCTTTATATTCTACCTGCACCCTTTATTGAGAATTTGGCTCAGTGTAGAATTCAGAGTTGGAAAGAATTTTCCATCACTGTTTGGAAGTTAGTGCTCCATTGTTTTCAAGAATGCAGGGTTGTTTTGAGAAGTCTAAAGTCATTTTTATTCTTGATCCTTTGGGAGAAACTTGTGAAAGCATCTCTCTGAAAGCTTCTAGGATCTTCTCCTCCCCAGTGATCTGAAGTTTTACAATAATGTTCTTTATTGTGGGATTTTGCCCACCTGTTGTTAGTACTTTTCTTTTTTCTTTTTTTTTTTTGAGACAGAGTCTTGGTGTGTTGCCTAGGCTGGAGTCTAGTGGTGTGATCTCGGCTCACTGCAAGCTCCACCTCCTGGGTTCACGCCATTCTCCTGCCTCAGCCTCCCGAGTAGCTGGGACTATAGGCGCCCGCCACCACGCCCGGCTAATTTTTTTGTACTTTTAGTAGAGATGGGGTTTCACCGTGTGAGCCAGGATGGTCTCCATCTCCTGACCTCATGATCCGCCCACCTCGGCCTCCCAAAGTGCTGGGATTACAGGCGTGAGTCACCATGCCCGGCCTAGTACTTTTCAATATGAACATTCAAATCCTTTAGTTCTAAGAAATTATCTTACATCTTTTTCTTTGATAAATTTCTTTTTATTTCTTTTTTTTGAGACAGAGTCTTGTTCTGTTGCCCAGGCTGGAGTCCAGTGGTGCGCTCTTGGCTCACTGCAACTTCCACCTCCCAGGTTCAAGTGACTTTCCTGCCTCAGCCTTCTGAGTAGCTGAGACTACAGGCACATGCCACCATGCCTGGTTAATTTTTTTTTTTTTTTTTTTTGGTATTTTTAGTACAGAAGGGATTTTGCCATGTTGGCCAGGCTGGTCTCGAACTCCTGGCCTCAAGTTATCCACCTGCCACGGACTCCCAAAGTGCTGAGATTACAGGCATGAGCCACCGCGCCTGTCTTTGATAAATTTCTTCCCTCCATTTTCTCTGTTCTTTCCCTCTGGAACTCCTGTTAGCTGACTGTTGTAACTCCTGGATTGACCCTCTAATTTTTTTTTCTTCTTTTCTCTCTCTTGTATTTTTGTTCTTTTTCTTTTCTCTCCTTTGTGTTTTTGTTCTACTTTCTAGAAGACTTTTCATTTTTTTCTTCTAATCTTTCCACAGGATAAAGTTTTCATTTTCGTATTTTAATTGTTCAAGAATTTTACTTTGGCCTTTTGTTTTAGGAACCTGCTCTTATTTCATGGATGCTTTTCTTATCTCCCTGAGGAAATTAATTATAAGATTTTAACTCCTCTTCTGTTCTCTAGATTATCTTTGTTTCCTCCAGGATTCTTTTTCCCTGTTGGTTTGGTCTGGTGTATTTATTCCATATTAGAGGCTTTCCAGAAATGTCTAGTGATTCTTGACTGATTTTTCATGTTTAATAGTAAAATACTAAAAAGCTAGTTGGATTTTCTATTGACTTGTGGGCTCCATGTTTGGGTGATGAGGCAGTGACTTAGCCATTTCATCTGGAGATCCTCGAATGCTAATATCGTTAGGTCTTTTTGCTTGGGTAGGTCAATTTCGCTGGCGAGGAGTCCTTCAATCACCTGTCTGTAGGCTTAGCTGCTGGCATCCTGGGTTGCAGTGTTGTTTCAACGTAGCTTTTTGGAACTTTCAGTGGCTGTTATTTTAACATAGCTTTTGGAATTTTCAATGACTTTAAATCTGCCAGTAGGGAGCTGAAGGAGCTGGGGGAAGAGGGATGAGGGTTTGAGATCTCTTTTTCAGGGTATAGACTTTCACCTGACAGTGCCTCCCTCTCCTCCTCTGTTGTTCCTGGTACCCTTGAGCCTGGTGCCTCTCTGGTCCAGACTTCTCTGCTATAGCCAGAATAGGAGAAGGGTAGTCACATGGCTATGTGGAATTAAGGAGGAGCTCTGGGGTTTATCTTTTTCATATGTAGATTCTCCATAATCTTCCTGTTTTTAACTCCGTCTGCATTTCTGCCTCTAGAATAACTTGATAATCCCAATTCCTGAGTTTTTCTGGGATTCTGGGGCTCACATGAGTTTACCAGCTGTTGGCACCCCCTCTGTAGACCGCTAGGATCTAGCTTTCTTCTACGCCAGATATTGTTCTCCTGCTAACATGCCACTTCCAGAATGTTTGACATCTCTCATCTATTGTCTTTTCTTCCATTTTCTTTGTCTTTAAGGATTTATACTTTAAAAAATCAATTTATTCTCATATTCATGAGATTTTGAAAGGAACAGAGATAAACATACATGTACTATCTGCATATTTAATTAGGATTAAGCTTGTCCCCTTCAGGGTTCCTTTTTTTTTTTTTTTTTCTTTTCTTGAGACAGGGTCTCTCTGTGTTGCTGAGCCTGGAGTGCAATGGCACAAACATGGCTCACTGCAACCTTGACCTCCTGGACTCAAGTCATCTTCCTGCTTCAGCCTCCCGAGTAGCTGGGACCACAGGTGTGCATCACCAGGCCTCGCTAATTTTTTTAAATTTTTGTAGAGATGGGGGGTCTCACTCATCTTGAACCCTGGGCTCAGGCGATCCTCCTGCCTCGGCTTCCCAAAGTGTTGGGATTACAGGGGTAAGCCACCCCCCCACCCCCCCACCCCCAGTTTTTAAAATGAAGTAGCTATGGAAGAAAAATCACGTTTCTGGAGGCCTAGATGCTAACAGTTCAATGAATGTTGAATAGCACTTGTCTATTACTTGGACTAACTGTATGAGATACAGAACTAGAAGACTGTTTGCTTATTATTCCTCATCTCCACAGTTGCAATTTAACAACGGTGGCTTATTTTTCATGTGGTTATGACAGGGTTTTCTCCTTTCAGGGAAAGTGAAACTTCAAATTTGAGTAAATTGGTGGTTGCCAGGATGAAGCCAGTAGTCTACAACAAGGCAGTGGTTGGGGTGACGATGCTTACCCACTCTTGCTTTGCCCACTACTCATATTGAAAGGAGAAGGTTCAAGATTAAGGAAGGACCATCCCCTTTGCCCTGTTCTGCACTCACCTCTAGCCTGCCAGACGTGGTCCTACTTAGGTTGCTGGCTGCAGATCAGCAAGAACTTTCAGTGGCTTTAAATCTGCCAGTAGGGGGAGTGACTGTGCAGATTGGAAGACATCTTTATCCCTCTGGTCACCCTGACAATCTTCCTCAGGAACTAGAACTCATTTAGGTGGGTGGGAGGAGCTGCACCTGCTCTCCCTCTAGCCCATCTACAGGTAGCAGAGACTTGGGGTGTAACTATGAGTACCCCACAATGCTTCTTGGCTTCTGTGACCTTCGTCAGCTGTATTAGCAATTCTTAAGGAAGCTAATTGTCTTTTCTTACCTCCTTGCCAGAAACGTGTGCTGTCAACAATGGAGGCTGTGACCGCACCTGTAAGGATACTTCGACAGGTGTCCACTGCAGTTGTCCTGTTGGATTCACTCTCCAGTTGGATGGGAAGACGTGTAAAGGTAGACTTCACCTCCCCAGGGAGGCTGGGTGCCCTGTTACGGAGGGAAGACCCATGCTGCTAACGTATGGGGATAAAGGCAACATACCCTCCATACCCCACGTGACTCCAGATTTGCTTATGATTCATATCAATGGAAGCTTTTTCCCCCTGGGCTAGTGGAAGGTTATAATTGAGTAAACTTAATTAGAACCAACACTTAATTACACTAATTGTTGAGGAGGTCAGCCTCTACAAGCATCAAATAATTCATTTCAGACAGTGGCCTTATTAGAAAAAGGCAGTTAAAGGAAGCATTCATTTTCAGGAGATAATATCAACATATCATACATAATAGCCTAAAGATTATTATGTAAATAACAGTCAAGATGATTATCCAGAGGACTTAATGGATAACTGTACCATTAACTTTTACTGATGAAGAGCGACCCCAATGACTTGCTCGTATTTTGTGGGCAAGAGTACAAAGGATTAGTCCTTTAGCATGACAAAAAGTAGATAACCAATTACCAGACGAAACTGGGAAAATATAAGATTGAGTATCAGGAATCATTTTAAAACATTGAGGCTATTTGATCATTGTGTAATTTGCCAAAACAAATGCTCTAGTCCTTTATAGCTTTAATCATTAAACTTGAATACATAGTGTACTAAAGGGACCCATATTACCTTGAGAGAGCAATACAAAGATGAGAATATAACAGGACATCATCATTCTTTCCCAGAGTTTGTTTCCTTAATGCCAGTCAAGGGCACCATAAGTCAGCGTTCTCAAGACGATGAAACACTTGTCTTTCAGAACTGGTTAAGCCAGACAAGAAAACATGTGTAAGGTTAAAAACATCAGCAAACATTCTTAAATGCTTTTGTGAGTATTTTTCTTAATTTCAGAGACTAATGAACACACACAATGGCCCTTCAGGGAGTTGTGAGAAGTGAGGCAAGTGTTGCTCTCTGATATGCCCAATGCTTGCCTGTTGCAGATATTGATGAGTGCCAGACCCGCAATGGAGGTTGTGATCATTTCTGCAAAAACACCGTGGGCAGTTTTGACTGCAGCTGCAAGAAAGGATTTAAATTATTAACAAATGAGAAGTCTTGCCAAGGTATGTGCTGAAAACATAGCCGTGCTGCGCAATGGCCCACAGGTTGGAGTAGAGAGCACGTAACGCCCTCCTGGCAAAGACTGGCTTATCAGGCTTCTTGACAGGGCCACTAGTCCTATCTCCATCCTAGGCTTCACTCAGTTCATCTATTAGGTAGAATAAAAACACTGATGTAGCTCACAGGTGTATTGGAAATTAAGTTGTTAATGGTTAGAGAACACCTTAAAGAATCCATCTGATGTGATGACAGCAGAGCTCACTGCTGGAAATGGAATGGAAAACAGAATGCAAACAGGGTTCCAGTGGGGTGTTGAGATTATGAATAATTTTCCCTTTCTAAAATTTCCTTTAATGTTATTGAATTGATCACAAAAGTTGGTGGCGAAAGTCTGTAGATTTAGTTAACATACCTCCCTACCAAAAACTTGGAGTTAACCTGTGATCAAGATTATGTACCAGTTGGTCTCTTTCTTACAGCACTTGTTTTATTTTTTAAAAATTACTTATTTATTTTGATACAGAGTCTCACTCTGTTGCCCAGGCTGGAGTGCAGTGGCACCATCTTGGTTCACTGCAACCTCCACCTCCCTTCTTGGATTCAAGCAATTCTCCTGCCTCAGCCTCCTGAGTAGCTGGGATTACAGGCACCTGCCACCACGCCCAGCTAATTTCTGATTTTTTTTTTTTTTTTTTTTTTTTTAGACAGAGTCTCACTGTGTCACCCAGGCTGGAGTGCAGTGGGGCTATCTTGCCTCATTGCAACCTCCACCTCCCAGGTTCAAGAGATTTGCCTGCCTCAATCTCCCGAGTGTCCGGGACTACAGGTGCACACCATCACGCCTGGCTAATTTTTGTGTATTTAGTAGAGATGGGGTTTCACCATGTTGGTCAGGCTGGTCTCGAACTCCTGACCTCGTGATCTGCTTGCCTTGGCCTCCCAAAGTGCTGGGATTACAGGTATGAGCCACTGCACCCGGCCAATTTCTGAATTTTTAGTAGAGTCAGGGTATCCCTGTGTTGGCCAGGCTGGTCTCGAGTTCCTGACCTCAGGTGATCTGCCCTCCTCGGCCTCCCAAAGTGCTGGGATTACAGGCGTGAGCCACCGCACCTGGCCTAGCACTTGTTTTAAATGACCAGCCTTTGATCTTTGAAGAGAGGGAAGGCAGAGAGGGAGAGGGAGGGCTTGTGGGGAGGAGATGCTTGTTGATCCTTAGAGAGGATTTCAGACCCCTTCTCAAAGACATCCTTCCCATATAAGGGCTGCAGCAAGGAGACTTCTCTAGGTAGCAGTTGTTGTTAGCATTAGTAGCTGTTTTGGGTGGGGGAAAACTGTTTTCTATTTTTAGATGAGCACCTTTCCTTTGATATGCAGGAAGAAGTTCTCAGGAAAGATGTGCTGTAATGTATTCTTGCTCCATTTATGGGAATAAGGACTAATTTATTTTGTTAGAAATCTCAGAATTAGGCTGGGTGCGGTGGCTCACACTGTAATCTCAGCACTTTGAGAGGCCGAGGCAGGTCGATCACTTGAGGCCAGGAATTTGAGACCAGTCTGGCCAACATGGCAAAACCCCATCTCTACTAAAAATACAAAAATTAGGTGGGGACGTGGTGGAGGGCGTGGTGGCGGGCGCCTGTAATCCCAGCTACTCAGGAGGCCGAGGCACGAGAGAATCGCTTGAATGCAGGAAGCACAGGTTGCAGTGAGTTGAGATCACGCCAGTGCACTCCAGCCTGGGCAACAGAGAGAGACTCCATCTCAAACAAACAAACAAACAAAAAAACCTCAGAATTAAATAAAAATCAGAATATCAGATTTAATCTTAGATAACAAAGACTAGCATTACCTTTTTAAAAAAATATTATGGTGTGATGTTTGTTTTGTTTTTCTCTTGGTTTGTTCTTAATACATAATTTGTCAGGCAGTTCAAGTATATTCCCCTTCAAATTCAGTAAGTTAATTCTAGATAATTGTTGTGTGGTTTTCTTCAGTTTGACTTGGAAAGCAAATTTGCTGTTCCACGTAATGTTTCCTAGGGTATAGACCAGGCAATACTGTTGAAGCTGTGTAAACACATTAAAAAGGAATTAGAAAAGTGATCTCATTATTTTTGGCAAAGCAGAAGCCCATACTGAGCAGCCAAAGTCAGCTACTGAACGAGTCCACTTTCTCGACAACTGGCTGATATTAATAACAGATTTCATAAAATGGCATCAATTCCTAGGGAAGAAACTGGGTTTTTCTTATTTTTCACTGATCGGGCTTGGTAGAACAAATATTTGCACAGAACAAATTTACTGAAGAAATGCCAGGATTTCTGGGAAAAGCTAGGGATGAAGAGGTTTTGCAAGAATTTGCCCTTTTTTATTTTGCTTTTTCATTCTTCCTGTTCCTTCCAAATGTTTGTTTTTTATTAACATAGTTTCTCGTGGCACACTCGGTGTTGAAAAAAGTGGTCTAGCAGTGGTCTAGTTGGCTTCGACTAAGTGCTGCACTGGTCCTGGCTTATCCATTTGGAGACATAAGTCGTAACTCTGTTAAAATCCTCCAAAGAGTTCAGGGAGTGAAGCACTCACATTCCAGCCTACAGGAAAGAGGTTGAGGGCCAGACCCAGGGAAAAGAGATGATGAGATGGACAAATGCAGCCTCCTGAGGCTGCTGTGCATGACCCCCGCTGCAGCCAAGGAGGCTTCCACACTGAACCAGGAGGATAGCAGACGCATGGGACTAGAACATACGGGAGGAGCAAAACCCAGGCATCGGCCAAGAGGATCCAATATACAGCTGAGCTACCACATTTCAGGGTCTGCAAAGAGAAAATTAGTGAGGATATTAGTATTAATGCATTCTTTCAGTGCAGAGGGCATTAAAACCCAGGATTAACTTGCCTCTTGGGGGCCAGAAGACTAATTCCGAAAAGATAAGAAAGGGATGGGAACTAGATTTACCTCCAAACCAAGTGTTTTCTCCTTTCAGTTTGCCATGGTTAATAAATTACTATTGCTGTTTTACCAATAGTTATATGACAATAGAAATGCACAGCTAGCACCTGTAGCTTACAAAACCCTTTTTAGGTATGTTATCTCATTTGGCTTCATTTAAACATTTTAAATTAGCCTTACAAGTACACATGGGTGAAAGAGACCAACTGAGCTTTGAGGCAAGTGCAGTTTGCAACAGAATGTGGAAATGAGGGCTGCGGCAGTGAGTATACTTCTTGTGGGCTGCTCCACACTTTCTTTAACACAAGTGAGTGAGGAGAATGGATAGCTAATGTTTTTTACCCTGTGTGTACTGTTTTTGGTGTTGGTCAGCAATTGGTGTTTATCATAAACCTATTCTTCACTCATCCCTCAGCGTGGGTTTCAGCTCCCCTCTCCCTTTGACCGTTACAGATATGGATGAGTGCTCTTTGGATAGGACCTGTGACCACAGCTGCATTAACCACCCTGGCACATTTGCTTGTGCTTGCAACCAAGGGTACACCCTGTATGGCTTCACCCACTGTGGAGGTGAGCAGACTGCTCCTGTTGAGTTGGGAGGGGAATGAGGCTGGGCCTGGAGGGGAGCAGGGCCTACCCCTGAGGTTTGCTTTCCTACATCGGGGTATGAAAGGTACATTCCAGTCCCTGAGCAATAGTGGTGAGTCCATCAACTTGAGAGAAGGATCCGCTAAAGGAAATCTCCCCAAATGTATCCCTTTAACACCCTGAGCGTGAAATGGAGCAGAGAGAAGTAGTGAGCTCTTCCAGCTGTGAATTCTCTATTGACTTGTTGGACTTGCGGTTGTATTCAGAGAGTGGAAGGGTATCTCAGGAGCTGATACTCTATCTGTTGGAACATCTCAGCAGATAGTAAAGTCACAGTCCTCAGACTGTGGGCACCCACCAATTCCACGGCCCTGCCGTGCATAGGAACTGGCTGCAAAGCCTTGGTTTGAGTCCTACAACTAGGTCTTTGAGCTGGAAGCAGAACTATGAAGTTTCTCTCTCCACTCTGTGGCCATTTTGCAACATGTTCTCATGTCTGATAACCTCATGGTCAAGCAGGCTATGCCATAAACTGGATTTGGTACCACCTGACTCCCACTCTACTCCCCCAGTCATCAGATTCACCCGGCAATCTTTGAGAATACAGGTTCAGATTCCAATTCAGAATGACTAGGGCTTCCAAGGTCATCTTCCTGAGGATCTATAGGATTTGGGAACCACTGGCTTAAATACTTCCTGCCCAGTCCTTGTGTCTTGTGCTTTAGAAGAATGGATACACTGGGCGTGGTGGCTCACAGCTGTAATCCCAGCACTTTGGGAGGGAAGGCGGGCGGATCACCTGAGGTCGGGAGTTCGAGACCAGCCTAACCAACATGGAGAAACCCTGTCTCTACTAAAAATACAAGATTAGCCGGGCCTGGTGGCGCATGCCTGTAATCCCAGCTACTTGGGAGCTGAGGCAGGAAAATCACCTGAACCCGGGAGATGGAGGTTGCAGTGAGCTGAGATTGTGCCCTCGCACTCCAGCCTGGGCAATAAGAGCGAAACTCCGTCTGAAAAAAAAATTATATCTATATCTATATCTATATCTATATATACATACACTAGTGATTTGCTAGTGACAATTATCTCCCTTCTCCCTTTCAACACATCCTTGGCATGGCCAAAAACATACTCTTTCCAGTCCATCAGGAAACCTCGAGGAAATGTACCCTGAGTATGGATGTATGTCTGGGTTTAGGTGGAGCCACCTTTTGACCTGGACTCAGTCTCAGGTTGATGAGAATTAGTGCAGTCATTTCTCTTTCTCTGTGCCTCAACTGTGTAAATGGTTAAACAGGGAGTCCCAGTTCTATCTGCCTCCCTTGCTAGGCAGCTCAGGAGGATGGTAGAGTTTTAAAGTAGAAGTCTGTGCAGTATCTGAATTTGGACACTGGGTGTTGCTAAGGGAGGAATGGATTGGAAAAGAATGCAGCTTGAGGCTGGTTGTGGTGGCTCACACCTGTAATCCCAGCACTTTGGGAGGCCAAGGCAGGTGGATCACCTGAGACCAAGAGTTCAAGACGAGCCTGGCCAAGATGGTGAAACTCTATCTCTACTAAAAATGCAAAAATTAGCCAAGCGTGGGGGCACATGCCCGTAATCCCAACTACTTGGGAGGCTGAGGCAGGAGAATTGCTTGAACCTGGGAGGCGGAGGTTGCAGTGAGCTGAGATTATACCACTGCACTCCAGCCTGAGTGACAAGAGCAAAACTCCACCTCAAAAAAAAAAAAAAAAAAAAAATAGAGCTTGAGAAGGCCTTATTGAGCCTCATGCCAGGAAATTCGCTGGGTGGGGAGTGGGGTGTGTAGTCAGCTGGTGCCAAGTGCTCATGCTAAAGGCATTCAGCATCTTCCTTTGGTTAGTGAGTTTCAACCTTGTGACTCTCCTGCTGCTCCTTCCTCAAGGGAGGGACCATATCAGCCCATTCAGTGACAGGTTGCTGTGACAAGAGAGTATTTTGTTCCGCAGACACCAATGAGTGCAGCGTCAACAACGGAGGCTGTCAGCAGGTCTGTGTGAACACAGTGGGCAGCTACGAATGCCAGTGCCACCCTGGGTACAAGCTCCACTGGAATAAAAAAGACTGTGTGGGTAAGGGGAACCGAGGCACAGACTCAGACAACGGGCTGGCCACTGACCCAGAGGCAGTGCAGCTCTGCGCGCTCCCACGTCCCACCCAACCCTCCCTCCACTGACTTTCCCACCAGCTGCAGCAGCCGTTCTTTAAATAGTTCAAAAACAGGAGATACTTTGCAGGATCTTTAGTGTTTCCTTCTGTGCTTCTGTGTAAGTTGGAACTCACTTCTGTTTTCCTGGTTGCTTTTCTGCATGAAGAGATGGCATATCAGGGGCTCCTTTCCCTCGGTGGGAATCAGGCCTAGCATCTATGTTCTATGCCGGGCATCAGCTCTCCCTTCTTTTCTTGGGGACTTTGGTGCATGGGACTCAACCATCCTTGTCACACTTAGAAATGTCCTTCTCTTTCTGTAAGTGTCTGTTTTGTCCTGTCTAGAAGTGAAGGGGCTCCTGCCCACAAGTGTGTCACCCCGTGTGTCCCTGCACTGTGGTAAGAGTGGTGGAGGAGACGGGTGCTTCCTCAGATGTCATTCTGGCATTCACCTCTCTTCAGGTGAGTGGGGCCCATTTCCCGGGGCAGGTCCTCACGCCAGGGTCAGGCCTCTCTGGCCTCCAGGTGTTAGATTCCCTCAGAGGGCTTCCAGGTCCTCCACCCGATGCCCCAGCCACCATGCTTTGAGAGGTCCATGCTTCAAGACCCCGTATGCTGGGCGTTTTTCTAGTGGCCCATGTGGAGTGGGGTGGGGGGAGAGTTTAGCTGCTACCAGGATAGCCTGTGACCTTGCTTATGCATTTGACAATTCACATTCTGTCTGTCAGGACTGCAAGGGGCCTACTCTGTCACCTGTGGCTCTTCCTCTCCTCTCAGGAGCAAACAACAAAAATCAAATGACTCTGCTTTTGGGGGTAATTACCAAATCTTACCAAATCTGCATGTTCTCTCTGGGGGCTCACCATGTTCAAGGGGCTTCATTCATGGGGTGCTGTTCTTGGACGCTGGCTTTGTTTTTTTAATCTTGATTTCCTTGATGCTGTGAGCATGTTCCACATTGTTGTTGCCTGCAGTCCTGGTGCCCGGAATGTGACTCTCCCATGTAACAGATACTTACTGCGTGGCCACTGTATGTTAGGAGGCTGTGGTCAGCCCTGGTGGGTCATCATCCTGGGCAGAGGCCCACAGAACTCCGGGACCAGCGGGCTGTACTCCGGAGCACCTCAAAGGCTAAGGGAATGTGCCTGGGGCTTATGGCATGGATAGAAATAGGCAAAGCAGGGGCAGCAGGAATTCTGTGCTGAGAAAGGGGCCCAAACCCTTTCCTGTTTGTCAAAAGATGAAGAGTGAAATCCAAGGTTTTTAGGAGCCTGTGTCCTCCCGGATATAGACGCCTTTGTCCTTATGTCATCAGAACACCTGAATGAGGTTCATATTACATCCTGATGTCCATATTACATATATGAGCAAAGCTGGAGACTCAAAGCAAGACAGTACAGCTCTCATGCGTTGACTGAGCATGCCAGCCACCACAAATATGCCAGCCACCACAGTACACGTATTAACTGACTTAAGCCATACTACAACCCTCTGGGGAAATTTTATTATTATTCTCATTAACCAGATGAAGAAACTGAGGCTCAGAGAGGTGAAATAACTTACTCAAAGTGGTTTAGATGAGAAATAGGGGAGCTGGGATTTGAACCCAGGCAGTTTGGTGCAGAGTCTCAAGCACTGTCCTTCATTGCCCCTTTCAATGCATGTTTGGACTCAGCCAGGGCAGACATCATGGTCTGTTTCACCAAATCCCTCAGCAACAGTTCCTTGGTGATTTGGGCCACCCCAAGGGTGGACAAGCAAATAGCTAATAGCTATTCAGTTATTACTATGTACCAAGCAGGGAGCTAAACATTTTCCTTTTTTTAAACGCATTATCTCATTTTATCCTTACAACAGCCTGGTAATATAGATACTATAATTATGTCTATTTTACAGATGAGGACACTGAAGCGTAGGGAGATTAAGTAACTTGCTCAAGTTCTCACCACAACTTAAAAGAACTAGGGCATTGACTCCAGAAGCTACCGTGTGGTTAAGACTGACCGACCCTGGGAGGAGAACAGAATTTTGCACATCAGGCCCTCAAAGTGGGACCCTCATTCCCTCTCAGACCTCACAGCCTAGCCAGGTTTAGTGAGTGCCATCTGTGTCTGGAACGACAGCTCCCTCAGCCCTGTCCTCCCACGACAGGCTTGTTTAGGAAAATCTGCCCTTCACCATTTTGCCAAACGGGCTTATCCAGATTTGAACTGGGGGATTCTGGCCTTCTTTCTCAGGAAGGCACAAAAATGACTTCATGTTTTATTTCACCATGGAGGCTATTTTTGACCCTCAGTTTTAGAGGGAGGGAGATAGATAGATAGATAGATAGATAGATAGATAGATAGATAGATAGTTTTTTTTTTTTTTTTTTTTTGAAATGGAGTCTCATTCACTCTGTTGCCTAGGCTGGACTGCAGTGGTGCAATCTCAGCTCACTGCAACCTCCGCCTCCCGGGTTCAAGCAATTCTCCTGCCTCAGCTTCCCAAGTAGCTGGGATTACAGGCATGTGCCACCACGCCCAGCTAATTTTTGTATTTTTAGTAGAGATGGGGTTTCACCATGTTGGCCAGGATGGCCTCTGTTATATTTGAACACTGGATTTGTCTCTCATATGAGACAAATTTTTAGGAGGCTCCTGGTGGCCCCAGTCCAGGGCAATGGGCACTCCATGATCCAAGCCACTCTTGGCCTCAGGGTAGGAGAGGGGCTCAGGGTGTGCTGTGTGTGGTGGGAGCCGCCAATGGACAGCTTGCTGCTTCCCATCTGGTGTCTCCATTCCTTTGCCTCTGAAGGTAACATCTCTCACTTGTTTCTTTCTGAAGATGTCGACACCGTCAGGACAAGTGTAACCTTTAAGCTAAATGAAGGCAAGTGTAGTTTGAAAAAGGCTGAGCTGTTTCCCGAGGGTCTGCGACCAGCACTACCAGGTATGGAATCAGATGGTTGGTGTAGGGAACTTGCCTGCATGTGGGAAGGGGCCTGCAGCCAACCAAACTGGAGGTCTATGGGGGCCAGGGGCTGTCCAGCTGATCCAAGCACACTGCAGATGGGATTGAGCCATCCAGAACCTGCAGGGACTCATCCCAAGAGGAAGAAGAGCATAACCTAGCACGCTTGTGTAGTTCTGGGGTCATACTTCGGGGCTTCCTTTGCATGGTATAGTTGGTGAGGCTCTGGGGAAACCCACGAGTTCATAGAAGTCAATAAGGGCTTCAGGTGAATTAGCAATTTGTGATCATATTGGGTTAAATTTTCTAGATCTCAGATTTTGCTTGAAATATAAGCCAAAGAAATGAAAAAAAGTTTGGCTCAGAAAGGATAACTTTGATGAACAAAGATCTAATATCCAGCTTTCCTGCTGGGTCTAGTTTTTGGAAGCAGTGACCCCATTGGCTTCAGCAAAGCAAATACCATCCAAGTAGAACTGGCCTTGTTGAAAAGAGCAGAATCTAACATTCCTTTTTCTTTCCCAGCACACATTTCCAGTATTATTTTATAGAATACTTTTAGAGATTAAAAATAAAAAGGATCAGGATTCATGTATTAGGGAGGCTTCTTTTCCCAATCTACTCTCAAATCACACAGACAAATAAACCTAAAGCTCACTCTAGTCACTTTTGCCTGCCTATTTTAAGTAAGTAATTTAAAGTAACTTTGTACCTCCATTTGATGGAATATTATGCAGCTATTAATTCTATGTTTTCAAAGAATGTTTAACGACACAGGAAAATGGTCTTGTTATAATGCTGAGATGTAAAGCAGGAGAGAAACATTCTGTATATCTAATACAATCCAAACTGTGTAAGAAAAAGTGTGCTAGAAGAAACACAAAACTCATGATATCATTTAGAGTGGTTACATCTGGGTGGGAGGATGATGGGTAATTTTAACTTTTTTTCTGCATTTTCCAAATTAACCATAGTGAGCATTTATACTTTTAAATCTCAGGAGTGGAGGGAGGGAGCATTGTTTAAAAATAGATTTGAGGCCGGGCGCGGTGGCTCAAGCCTGTAATCCCAGCACTTTGGGAGGCCGAGATGGGCGGATCATGAGGTCAGGAGATCGAGACCATCCTGGCTAACACGGTGAAACCCCGTCTCTACTAAAAATACAAAAAACTAGCCGGGCGAGGTGGCGGGCGCCTGCAGTCCCAGCTACTCGGGAGGCTGAGGCAGGAGAATGGCGTGAACCCGGGAGGCGGAGCTTGCAGTGAGCTGAGATCCGGCCACTGTACTCCAGCCTGGGCGGCAGAGCAAGACTCCGTCTCAAAAAAAAAAAAAATAAATAAATAAATAAAAATAAAAATAGATTTGAACCAGTCATGGTGCCTCACACCTGTAATCTCAGCACTTTGGGAGGCCAAGGCAGGCAGATTGCTTGAGCTCAGGAGTTTGGGACCGGCCTGGACAACATGGCAAAACCCCATCTCTATGAAAACTACAAAAAGATTAGCCGGGCCTAGTGGTTCATGCCTGTAGTCCCAGCTACTCAGGAGGCCAAGGCGGGCGGATCACTTGAGCCCAGGAATTGGAGGCTGCAGTGAGCTGTGTTGACACCACTGTACTCCAGCCTGGGCAACAGAGCGAGACCCTATCTCAGTAAAATGAAATAAAATAAATAAAATGATAAAAATAGACTTGGCCTGTAGTTTACTTAATGAGATTGTACTAGTGTTAATGTCTTAGTTTTGATAAATGTATGATGTTAACGTTAGGGGAGACTGAGTGAAGGTTATGTGAGAACTCTATACTATCTTAGCAACTTTTCTATAAATCTACTTATTTCAAAATGGAAAGTTAAAAAAATACATATGGAACATCGAAAGGGAAAAAGATTTAAAATGAGAATCTGTTCAGTTTAAGATTTGAAGTTACCCTTTTGAAAAGGTAAGATAAATCTTTAGGGGAAAAATATAGAGAACAAATAAATTTGCTTCCTTTGGGTGGCCCCTGTTGACCTATGGCTTGAATGTCCTTGTAATGTTAAAGAAGAATCTGATACAGGTAATACTTCATTTCAATGAAGATTCTGAAATAGAGACAAATTCATGGAGTGGTTGATATGTGGACCTGCTCTTTGGTGAGGGTTAACAGAGTCACTGGAAACCATGGTGAGAGGGGAGACAGTCAAGTCAGGAAGAAGGATGTGCAAAGCCCTGTCTTATGCAACACTTCCACTCTCATCCTAGATGCCTTCATGATATTGTTTGGTTCTGTTAATGCTTTGTGCCATTTATTGCTCCTGGTTATTTAAAAATGAGACATCACTGCTGACGGGCGTTCCAGCTTTCCCTTCAGGTTAGAATGACTTCCAAGGTCAGATTGCCTGAAAGCAGTAGTTGGTTTCCTTTCCACTCCTGTGCTCATTCCTTATTTGCAGCCTCAGCCCCTGCTTGGCACATCCAGCTTTATGCAAACCAACTGTGAGAATGTAAGCACACGTTAGCAAACCGTCAGTAAAGAATGCAAGACGACTCCTGGTTCTTGTCTCCCACATATGTGGCCAGTCGGAAACATCTAGCATTTATTCATGAAAAGAATTTTCAAGAGCTAAATTGTAAAGTTATATAGGAGGCAATACTAGGTCTTCAAAATTAAAATGTCATTGCGCTCCAAGTTGAGGGCTTGCAGTGTCTTGGCATCTGGAGATAATCACTTAGTCCCTTGAGAGTTGTTTTAATGAAATGTTTACTGAGCTCTAGCAAATGTTCAGCTGAGTGCTTTGCCAGGATTTGGCTTCCGATAATTTTGTTTCTTCATACAGAGAAGCACAGCTCAGTAAAAGAGAGCTTCCGCTACGTAAACCTTACATGCAGCTCTGGCAAGCAAGTCCCAGGAGCCCCTGGCCGACCAAGCGCCTCTAAGGAAATGTTTATCACTGTTCAGTTTGAGCTTGAAACTAACCAAAAGGAGGTGACAGGTTGGTTTGAAAACAGTCTACATTGCCAGGCTTCTCACGGCTTGCTCCTTATTTCTTTGCCTTTCACTTTTTATCATTCTTGGGGGAAAATAATGCAAACACTGAAGTATCTCCTGTTTTTTTCACCCTGAAACTAAACTGAATTGGTTTGGAACCTGATGATTTTCTCTGCTTCATAAAAACCCAAAGCTACCATTTTGATCCACAAATTTCTGTTTGAATCAAATGCTGCCCAGCCTGCTAGGTGCCCCCTCCAGGTTTCTCCCCATTCGGTCCACAGGGAGCTCGGGGTGTTGGTAGGGCCTGCAGTTGATGTGGCCGTTGTCACACGCTGCAGCCTGACCTCTCCCGCACTGCTGTCCCTCTTGTTTCTGTAGCTTCTTGTGACCTGAGCTGCATTGTAAAGCGAACCGAGAAGCGGCTCCGGAAAGCCATCCGCACGCTCAGAAAGGCTGTCCACAGGGAGCAGTTTCACCTCCAGCTCTCAGGCATGAACCTCGACGTGGCTAAAAAGCCTCCCAGAACATCTGAACGCCAGGCAGAGTCCTGTGGAGTGGGCCAGGGTCATGGAGACAACCAATGTGGTGAGTGGCCTGGGACATTCTTGCTAACAGAATAGCCTTGGGCTCCATAAACACTCAGGGTAACCGAAAGCAAGTCTGGCCCATCCTCCCTTCTCAGGGCTGTCTTTAGAGAACACTCCGGGCAGCCCTCTGTTTCCTAGTAACTGTCACGTTTGTGTCTGTCGTCCCTGCTAGGCCCAGAGCTCCCTGGAGTGAGACTGATCTCATTCACCTCTCTGTCCTGAGCGCCTGGCATAGTATCTGGCTTGTGGTGGGCACTAAAATGTTTGTTGACTTGAGGAACAGGAAAGAAGTGGCAAGGTTGATGAGAAGAGGGGTGTTGCCCTTTACAGGTCTGAGGGGCGGCAGTCTTCCCTGGCTGGGGCAGAACTGCAGGGGCAAGGCACCCTCGAGCCTTCTCCACACTCTGTCATCACAGCTAATCTTATGGTCTTCCTCTGGCTTGGCCAACTATGGCAATGAATAAGCTCCTGTCCGTAGTTCTGTGCACAGGCAAAGCTAGGGGGCTGCTTGGCTGCCTTACGAGACCCCGGAGCCTCAGCCCAGGGCTCCTAATAGAGTCAGTTCCATTGTATGGGTTGTGTTGGTGGTGGTATTTCAGAATTAAATTTGAGACCTGGCACTTGAGCAGCATCAGTTCTGTCTCTCTGATAAAGCTAGCAAGAGGGTCCAGGACACGAGGTTCTAGGATGGTCAGTTTAGAGATTTGTCACAAGGGACTCTTCTGGGCAATTATGGGATATTTTATCTGAAAAGGCTTAGATGGGAAAAATTGGGTCTCACTTTACAGTAAAAATGATAATGATGTATTGAGTTCTTATCTGTCATAAGCATAACAGTAAGTCTCACGTCTGCATTATCTCAATTAATCCTAACAGTAACCTTCCCAGGTAGGTATTACTAACTGCATTTAACAGCTGAAGCTTAGAGGGCTAAGTTTTCTTGCTTAAGATCACACTGATGTTCTGATTCCAAAGCCTATGCTCTGGTCCCAAGCCGGGTGAATTTCAGTAACTAGATTTCTCCAGGATAAACTGATGTCCTTTTCCAAAGTGTCAGTAGAATCATGAGGCCTAAGCAATAAAGCTTAACTAAGGAGTAAGAATGTGTGTTTCTAAATAAGCCAAGCTGAATCCAGGGGCACTTGGTCCAGAGAATTGTCAGCCTTAGCCCCACAGCTCAAATTTGTTGCTTTGCCAAAACTTAGTGAAAATCAAGTGCAAAATCAAGTGGAACTGTCTGCAAGGGGCTGGTTTCCAGATAGTCTTGACTTTCATTCCAGCTGATTCTCTTAAAAAGAAACAAAGAGGGGAAAAAGTAAAAACAGCCCAGCTGGTTGATCTGTTCTCATTTAAAATTCTAAGAGTTCCAGTTTCCATACTAAAATAGTGGTGAGAGTTGGCTATGGCTGCCCTACTTTCCAGGATGAGTTGCAGAGACTGTCAGGGCCCTCCTGGCCTCTCAGGGTTCCACTGCACCCCTCCCCCATCTGCTATCCTGTTGGGGTGAGGCCTCGCAGACTGGCCAAGGAGTCTTTGTGGCCAGTTAAGAAGTCAAGAAAACCTATGTCAAGGGCTGCATGGACTGGCTCCCAGTGAGGGTATCACTAATACTACCATGGGTATGTTCCTGGGGAGTAAAGGCCCAAGGATAAGGAGCAGGAGTTACTTAACAGGGGCTTCATGACCACAACAGCCTACGAAAGATACTCAGGGCCAGGCGCAGTGGTTCACACCTGTAATCCCAGCACTTTGGGAGGCCAAGGTGGGCAGATCATGAGGTCAGGAGATCGAGACTATCCTGGCCAACATGGTGAAACCCCACCTCTACTAAAAAATGCAAAAAATTAGCGGGGCATGGTGGCGCGTGCCTACACGCCCAGCTACTCGGGAGGCTGAGGCAGGAGAATCCCTTGAACCAGGGAGTTGGAGGTTGCAGTGAGCCGAGATCGTGCCACTGCACTCCAGCCTGGGCGACAGAGCAAGATTCTGTCTCAAAAAAAAAAAAAAAAAAAGAAAGACACTCGGTAGAGGGTTTGTGTAGCTGTTGTGGTGTGTGAATGTGTCCCTGAGATGCTTGTCATGCTAAATTAGGTTTGATTTGTTTCTAGGGGAGCCAATGTGTCTTGTCTCAGGAGCTCCCTCAAACACTGGATGAATTTTGTAGCCCTCATGGCATCAAATCAGGTCCAGGTCTGACAGCAATATTGAAGATTTTACCATGTAGAGAAAACAGCTTACCAGTGACATTCCTTCTTGCTGCTGAGGGAGGAAGTGGGTATAAAGAAGTGTCAGATGTGTTAATTAGAAAGGCTTTTTATACAGCAGGCAGCATGTGGCATGGGCAAGGCGGGGTGTGTGTGTGTGTGTGTATCTTCTAGTCCTGGTCTATTTGATGGTGTTAGGACTTCATAAAGACAAGGCTTGCTGATGTTTTCTGAACTCTGGATGGTACAGACAGTGGAGATAAGCCTAGGATAGTTCTTTTTAGAAACGGTTTTCAGTATCTGCAGAAAAGAGCTCCAAAAAAATGGAGTCACTTCCATCTCTCCTTCCAGGAGAGGTTTATTTTTTTTAAATATGTTATGTTTATCTTTTTAAATACTTTAAATTTAGTTTTCAATTACAAAAGTAGTGCATGTTTCAAATGGCACAGAAATGTATACAGTAAAGATAAAAGTTTTCTCCACAGCTCCCTAATCCAACTCCCCAGCAGTAATCCCTGTTATAGTTTGCTGTGTTATTTTTCCATAACTGTTTTTATGCACATATAAAAAGGACATTTTATATATTCATTCAATAAATATTTATTGAGCACCAACTGTGTGCCAGGTACCATTCTAGATACCAGGAATCCAGCAATAAAGAAACAAGCAAACATCTCAGCCCACACAGAGTTTACAATTTTAGAGGAAGAAGGTAGACAACCAACCAATAAACAAGGAAAGATACTACTATCATGTAGCAGAGGGCGATAGGGATATGGAAAGCAGGCCTGCAGGGAAGTGGAATGGAAAGTGCCAGACCAAGGTGAGGGGTGAGGGATGAGGAGCCTACTCCCCCAAAGTGCAGACTGTGGTCAGGGAAGGCCTCATTGCAAAGTGTCATTTGGGCAGACCCAAAGGACAGTAAGAAGCAAGCTATGGAGATATCTGGGGGAAGAGAGTTTCAGGCAAAGGGAACAACAAATAGGAAAACCCCAAGGTACTGGAAGGAAGGCCAGAAGGATGAGAGCCGAGAGAGTCAGGGAGGGACAGCAAGGGCAGAGCAGTAGCAGAGGGAACTCAAAACCAGGGAGGACCCTGATCCCGAATCTGATGAGAAAGGAAGCCAGTGGAGGGCTTTGAGCAGAGGAGTAACTGACGTGTTTTCAAAAGATAACTTTGGCTACTGTGTTGAAAATTGACTATATGTTTACGTATGAATAAACATATATATATATACACACACACACACACACACACACACATAAAATTTAAATAGGCTGGGTGCAGTGGCTCACATCTGTAATCCCAGCACTTTGGGAGGCCAAAGTGGAGGATCACTTTAGGCCAGGAGTTCAATACTGGTTTGGGCAACATAGTGAGACTCTGTCTCTGTCTCACTATGTTGGTTGGTAGCACCTGTAGTCCCAGCTACTCAAGAGTCTAAGGCGGGAGGATCATCTGAGCCCAGGAGTTTGAGGCTGCAGTGAGCTGTGATTGTGTCACTGCACTGCAGCCTAGGTGGCAAACCAAGAGCCTATCTTAACAAAATAAAAAACAAATATCAATACAATTTGAATAGTGCTATGTGTTGTTTTTAACTTAGTGTAGATCAAGAACATCTCTCTAACATGATAGAAGAGCAACCTCATTTCTTTTACAGCTTCCCAGGCTGTATTTGTTTGAAGACACCAGTACTGATTAGCCCTACCCCTATTGGTGAACATAGAAGTTATTGCTAATTTTTCTATTGCGAATAGCGCTCATTCTTTTACACATGGCCAATATTTCCGAAGGATAGACTTGTAAAAGTACAATGGCCGACTCAAAGAACTTGTATATTTAAAATTTTAATAGATACTGCCAAATTACTTTCCCAAAAGATCATACCAATGCATGTTGCTTCCAACATTGGAGTGTTTATAGCCCTACATCTTTGCTAACGTGGATTATTTATCATTGATCCTTTTTGTTTTTGCAAATCTGATAAGCAAAAAAAAAAAAAAAAAAAAGTCATTTTAACTTGGTTTTCTTTATTAGTAAGACTAAGCATGCTGTCTTATGCCTGTGGTCATTTGGATTCCTTCTTCTGAGAACATCTATATTCTTTGCCTATTTTTGCATTGAACTGTTTATCCTTTGAATATCATTAAAAAATAAATTTTAAAGTCCTAACTTACACCAGAGAAAATAATCACTTCTGACCAATTGTATATTTTCTTTCTTATTGTTATTTTATATAGTAAAGTCTCATTAATTTGGCATTTGGGGACTTTGGGGACAGCCTGCTCTCCAAGTGACCTTTGTACCATCTGTGATCAATTTTAGCAAGATGGCAAAAAAGAAATGATTATAGTCTCCAAGGAACAAATTTCTTAAGCTCTACAGTACTTCATAAAGTTCTTCATGTCTAAAGAAAATTAACTATATCACATGGACGTCTAGCTATTGTACTTTCATAATACCAGCTAAAAGATACATTATTTAAGAAATACACTGGATAATATACATGTGTGTATGCATGTGTGTGTGTGTATATATGTATGTATGTATGTATGTATGTATATATACTGTATTTGGTTGTTTTTAAAACTTGCTGAGATTTTTAGAAGAAACAATCCAGACAACTGGCAAACTGGGAAGTATTTTAGTGCCTGGGTTCTTGAGAGACTAGGAACATTTAATTCGGTTTGTAACAGCTTACTGCTGTTCCTCTGTAGCAACTGAGAAACATTAATTCAACTAGTATTAATCGAGTACCATTCTGTCCACTCTGTGTGCTTGGGATGAAGCAATTAAGAACATAATAATCAAAGGGCCTATTCTCATGAAGTTCACACTGTAACAGAGGAAAACAGAAATTAAAAAGTAAAGCGATAATTTCAAAAGCTTAAGTGCTATGAAGAGAATAAAACAGAGAGGATTAGAGGGAGGATTACTCTCCATAGGGTGGCCAGGAAAGGCTCTCGGAGCAAGTGACTAGGAGCAAGTGGTCAAGCACCAAGGCCTAAGTGAGGAGGAGCAGCTGGCGTGCAACGTGCTGATGGTAGGGCCTGGGGGGTGTGGGGGAGCTCCGTAATGGGGGAGGATCAGCAAATCCAAAGGGCCTAAGGCAGGAAGGAGCTGAGCATTTCCTTCTTCTTTAAGATTATTATTATTCTATTTTTTAGAGACGGGGTCTTGCTATGTTGCTCAGGCTGGTCTTGAACTCCTGCGTTCAAGTGATCCTCCCACCTCAGCCTTCGAGTAGCTGGGATCACAGGCGTGAGCCTCTGTGCCTGGCTCAGATATTCTATTCTGAATTCTTTCGAAATTGAGAAATGATTTGGAAATGATCAGGCAGAGATTTCCTTTCTTGTTTAAACTGAGGAAAATATAAAATCTGTATTAGCACTATAGACCAGTATTTGACCAATATTTAACACACAGACTGAATAGGAAATTCTTTTAATTAAAAAAGTTTTAAAAACATGATTGAGTAAAATGTTGACATGCATTGAACACTGACATTGTGTTCAGCCCTGTGCTAAGTACTTTACCTATATTATCTCATTTAATCCTCATCCCAAGTCTGTATTAACTCATCCCTTTTTACACATAAAGAAACTTGAGACACAGGATGACAAGCATTTTCCACAATGTCACCCAGCAAGTAAGTGTTGCAGAGGCAGGATTGAAATCCAGATCTGATTTGAGTCTATTCTTTTTTCCTTTTTTCTGGAGACAGTCTTGCTCTTATCACCCAGGCTGGATTCAGTGGCATGATCTCAGCTCACTGCAACCTCTGCCTCCCAGGTTCAAGCGATTCTCCTGCCTCAGCCTCCTGAGTAGCTGGGATTACAGGTGCCTGCCACCACGCCTGGCTAATTTTTGTATTTTTAGTAGAAACAGGTTTCACCATGTTGTCCAGGCTGATCTCAAACTCCTGACCTCAAGTGATCCACCTGCCTCAGCCTCCAAAAGTACTGGGATTACAGGTGTGAGCTACTGCACCTGGCCACAAGTCTATATTCTTCTCAATTTGAATGTCCTCACCTCTCCTGGGTTCAGCCTGTGCCCTGGGATCATCTTACTCATGCTGTACTCATATGCATAGCCCTCCATGTACCAACTCTGTGGGGAGTGCTGAGGAGGCCTAGGTAAGTAAGATACCATCCATTGGGTCACACTTAACCCTCCAGGGAAGGGTCAGAGATGCCTTCCCCAAAGAGAGAAAGCCTACGTAGAGTTTTGAAGGATGCATAGATGATGGCTAAGTGGGGAGGAGTATTCAGGCCAAGGAACAGCCTTGGGAAATGAGGAAGAGCAAGGTACGCACAGGCGATTATTGACATGTCAGTGTCACTAAACCTGGAGTACCAGGTAGAATGTGGTGGACAACTGGGCTAATGGGAGGGCATGGCCAACTCATGGAGACCTTGGATATGTTGCTAAGGAGCCTCAACTTTATGTCTAGGTGACATGTTGCCATTTACTCAGGAAGTGTCCAGGTCATATGTGTATTCTAGAAAGATCTCTCTGACTATACTGAAGGGAGCAGAATTAGAGGCAGAAAGACCAATCTGGGGGCTTTTGAATATGTTGCCTATGAGATATTGAGAACATGCAGGTCCTAGATAGAGAAACAGCAATGGGTTAGAGAAATATTTACGAGGAAAAACGAGCAGCATTTGGGGATGACATGGATTGGGGACTGAGAAGAGGAAAGAGGTGGGCTGAGCTCAGAGGATTCTGATTTGGCCTGTGATCCTGGCACTTGCTTCCCATACATCCCTCATCTCACCCTGCCCTGTTTCATATGCAGGAGGCACTAAGAAAAAGGCAGGAGGTTGGTTGAATGATGAAATGAATGTGATCACTGGGGAAGAAATAATCAAAAGAGATTTATAGGAGAAGCAGGAAAAAATAGGTTCTTGAGAGAGCATGAGAAAGGATGAAAAAAGATACATAAAAGGAGGCTAAAGCCTGAGTATTGAGTCAGAGAAACTGAAAGGAGTGCAGGAAGGCAAGGCAAGGAGGTTTTTGAGCCAGGGAGTGAAGCAATCAGAAAGAGATTATAGAAAGGTGCATCTGATGGTAGAATGGAAAGAGTGGAGGCAGGGAGGGACAGAAAGTCAGAGGGAATCTTGGAAGGTTACTGCAGCAATCCAAATAAGAGATGGTGAGGATCTAAGGGACATTTGTGCTAAGGGGATAGAGAGAAGGGACACAGCTGTAGGATGCTGCCGCTGAGTGACAGGGCAGTGAGGAGAGAAGCCAGGGAGAGCTGTGATTTGGAGCCTTGTTGACTGGGAGAATAGAGATGCTGCTATAAGAGGAGTAAAGCCAGAGGCCAGGGAGAGAAGTGCTCCTTGGGCAACAAGATTTCTAGGCAGAGGTGTCCATGGGTGTCTGGGAGTCCAGCAAAACAACTTCTTCTCTTCATGCCCAGCCTAACTTGCCTAATCCTGAGTCTGTCCACACAGGCTCAGACCTGTCTCCTGTTAAAATGGATGGACAGCCCATGCCTCTAAGGCCACGCCTGTATCTTCCACTCAAGCTGGAGCCTGTCCTCTCTCAACTTCTTAAAAATATTGCCCCTGCTGTTGTCCCCATCGACCCCTCCCATCTCAGAATTCTTCTCCTCTGCTAGATCATTTCCAACATCACACAAACCCATCTCATGTCTTAAAAACCAAACAAACCCTCCATTGACTTCATGCATCTCTATAGCTACTGCCTCATTTCTGTTCCCCCATTCGTTCCCCCATTCTGTGTAGAACGAAACTCTTTGAAGGAGCCGTAGTCATACTGTCTTTGCCTCCTTACCTCCCATTTCTCTTCAGTCTGATTTTCATGCCTAACCTCTCCACAGAAACTTTTTCCAAGATTCCTAACCACCTCTGTGATGCCAAATCCAGTTGCCTTTGCTCACTCCTCATTGAGGCATTCTCTCCGCTCATCACTCCCTCTCCTGGAAACAGTTTCTTCCTGTGGGTTTCAGACACAACACACTTCTGCTTCTCCATACCTCACTGGCTGCTCCCTTTTCATTTTCAATGCTGGTTCCAGTTCCTCCCCTACTTTCTGATTATCCTAAGGCTGAATCCTTTGTCCCCTCCTCTGTCTTCATACTCTCCTTGGTGACCTTACCCAGTGCCATAGCTTTAAATGCCACCACATGCTGGCAACTCTGAAACTGCCCTCTCCAGCTCCTTTGTCCCAGAGATGTTGAACATTTAAGAACGCACACACACACTCTCTCTCTCCAAGTAAAACATATATGGATGTTTACTTGTTTATAAACTATATACTTACACTATTGGCTAGTACACTGTGTTCATCACAGAAGACAGAACAAGATAAAGATTAAATAAACACATTTAAAACTAACTGGCTAGCATCTTAAAGTAGAATCTTTACAATTGGGCAAGGTTCATTATTGACAGTGGTGGTTGCAAATCCATTTGTCATATAGTCTTTTTGACCATTGCTAGTGCTTTAGGTGAACTCTTGACAGATTGGATTAAATTGTAACTGTTTATGTCTCATGATGTAGTTTAACAAAGAGCTAATACACTAATGCCCCCTTATAGGCAGTTTTGCTTTCTGTGGTTTCAGTTACCTGGGTCAACTATGGTCCAAGAGTATCAAATGGAAAATTCCAGAAATAAACAATTTGTAAGTTTTAAATTGCCCACTCTTCAGAGTGGCATGATGAAATCTCGTGTTGTCCTGCTCCATCCTGCCTGGGATATGAATCTTCCCTTTATCCTTCGTACCCATAGTGTGTACCCTCCCCATCCTGCCTGGGATATGAATCCTCCCTTTATCCCGCGTACCCACGGTGTGTACCCTCCCCATCCTGCCTGGGATATGAATCCTCCCTTTATCCCGCATACCCACAGTGTGTACCCTCCCCATCCTGCCTGAGATATGAATCCTCCCTGTATCCCGCGTGTTAGTCACATAGTAGTCATCTCAGTTATCAGACTGACAGATCACAAGAAGGGTACAGTACTATAAGATATTTTGAGAGACCACATTCACATAACTTTTTATTATAGTATGTTGTGATAATTGTTTTATTTTATTATTATTGTTAATCTCTTGCTGTGCCTAATTTATAAATGAAACTTTATCATGAATAAGCACGCACAGGAAAACCCCTAGTGTATATAGGGTGTGGTACTCTCCGAGGTTCCAGGCACCCACTGGGGGTCTTGGATGGGAAACCTCCGCTCCACTGTGGACACGGGTGGCTGCTGTGCTAGGAGCAGAAGATGCGCCCGCGGGTCCTCTCCTGTGGTGCGGACATGGGTGGCTGCTGTGCTAGGAAAAGACGCCGCGGGCCTTCTCCTGTGGTGCGTACGCGGATGGTTGCTGTGCTAGGAGCAGAAGATGCGCCCGCGGAGCGCGGACACTCCTGTGGTGCGCATGGGCGCGCGTCATGTTTACGCCCTTCAGTCGAGTGTTCTTTCCAGGAATCCATCAAAGCTGCTTTCTATTTTGTGATGGTTAGTTTAGTTAAAACACGATAATATAGGTCAGGACATCTCATTACCCAGGCATAGCTAAGCTGTCACTGTTCTCTATGTATTGAGAGGCGAGAGCCAGTCAGTGCCTTGCGCCTGAGTTGTGGGTGCCAGTGCTTCTCTTTTCTTGGCGACCCTGGCTCTTCACATGTGTCTTTTGCCTCACAGAAATGGAGACTGGCTGAGAGGCTGCTCTTACACCATATTCTAAACCAGGGGAGCTTCGTTTGTTTCTTATTTTAGGTGAAAATTCGTAGGCATGGGTGTAGAAACGTGCTCCCACCGGTGGATCACCTTGTCAACCCCTGAGGTGTAGTATTCCGCCTCAGAGACCACCAGTAGAATCCGTGCCATCTTAGTATCTGCACTTGGATGGCCAACTGGCATCTCAAAGCTTCTTATCCTCCCAAGCATCAAATCAAACCAAACCAGCATCCTCCCTCCCAAACCAGCATCTCAGTAAGGGGCACCTCTCCTCACCCAGTTGCTCAAGTCAAAGGCCTGAGTCATCTTGATCTCTCCCTTTATGTCATGTTCCTCATCCAGTCCATGTGCAAATCCTGTCAGCTCTGCCTTCAGGTAATTTCCTTTATCCGACCAGTTTTCTCCTTCTCCGTTATTGTTACTGCTCTGTTTCAAGCCACCATCATCTCTTGCCCAGTCTGTTGTACCAGGCTCTGAACTGTTCTCCTCAGCCTTGCCTGGCCTTCGTCTGTTCTCCACACAGCAGCCAGGACATCTCTTAAAAACATAAATTAGGCTGGGTACAGTGGCTCACTTTGGGATGCCGAGACGGAGGACCGCTTGAGCCCAAGAGACCCCATCTCTACAAAAAGTTAAAAAATTAGCTGGGCATGGTGGTGCAAGCCTGTAGTTCCAGCTACTCAGGAGGCTGAGGTGGGAGATCACTTGAGCCCAGGAGGGTCAAGGCTGCAGTGAGCCATGATCATTCCACTGCACTCCAGCCTGGGTGATAGAGCACAACCCTGTCTCCAGGAAAAAAAAGAAAGAAAAAAGAAAAGAAAAGAAAAACATAAATCAGACTGTGTCACTCCCCCATTTCAAACCTCCAGCATACTTTGAGTAAGTTCTAATTTCCTTACCATGGCTTTTAAGCACCCGCGTGATCTGGCCCTTGCTTGCTTTTTAAAGTTAATCTCTTATTGCCCTACCCGCTTATGCTGTGTTCCTACTACACTGCCCTTCTTGCTATTAGGCAATCTCATTGCAAGGCTATTTCCTGTTTTTTGTTTTGTTTTGTTTTGTTTTGGTCTTTGTTTTTTAGACAGGGTCTTGCTCTGTCACCCAGGCTGGAGTGCAGTGGTGTGATTTTGGCTCACTGCAACCTCCGCCTCTTGGGCTCAAGCTATCCTCCCACTGGCGTGCACTACCACACTCAGCTAACTTTTTAAGGTGATTTTGGAGAGACAAGGTCTCACTATATTTCCCAAGCTGGTCTTGAACTCTGGGCTCAAGCAGTCCTCCTGCCTCAGCCTCCCAATGTGCTGGGATTACAGGTGTAAGCCACAGCGCCCAGCCTATTTCCCACATTTTATTCTGGTCTCTGTTCAGAAAGGCCTTTCTTGGCCACACTTCTAAAATAGCATACATACAAACTCCATCCCTACCCCTTCTTTGTCCTCTTACCCTGTTTTCCTTTTCTTCATCATACCACTACTTGCATTTGATTACATATTTGTTTGCTCATTGAGAATTATTGCTCATTTATTTACTTCCCTGAGAACCCCATTAGAACAGGGTCATATCTGTCTTCTCTGCTGTGTCTCCAGCTCCTAGAACGGTACTCAGCACATAATGAGTGCTCAATAAGTACTTATTGAATGAATGAGTAAATGAATCTTCACAGGGACAACAGATGAAATCCCAAGGATAGCAGATAACATTAAGAGAAAAGAGGGCAAAGGGCAAATCTTTGGAGAAATATTTAAATTGAGGGCAAAAGAGGCACTCTAAAAGAAGTGAAATCTCAACTCCAGTTAACTAGGCATGGAAAGAACAGTGTGCATTTGGGAACCCAATAAGGAAGAAGGCGTCAAGCTGGGCTCATTTCTGTGCCCTAACTATAGGAATGTTTTTAAAGAGCAAACCTGAGCATAGGTCAAAAACCTGGACAATGAAAAATCAATCTCTCAGCCCAAGAAGGCACTGTCCCCTGTTATCTTGGGGGCAGTCATTTAAAGAAAGCTCAAACCAGGATCCTGAGGCCAGCGCGGCCTGGGGCACCAGCGCTTCTGAACTGGGACAAAGCAGCAGCCCTGGGGCACCCTGGGAATCCGTGTAGGCTGCTTGTGGCTCTTCTTCAGAAGTCAAGGCGTGATTCTTAAGAAAACAGTCCAATGCTAGAGGGTGACCCCTTTTATTAGGTTCATCATCTGAGCCACAGAGAGACCATAGTGTTTGTCCATAGCCTGAAATACTCAAAGGCCACAGTGCTGAAAAGAGGCCAAGGCTTGAGGCGTCTTTGTCGCCATTAATCCTCATCCTGCTGGTCTGTCCCTTTTGCATCAGAAAAGCTTTCTCATATCTTTTTTAAAGAAGGAGAGAAAACAGCTGTGTGGGATTTGAGAATGAGATTTTAATGGTCACTGAAGGCAGACAAAAGCTTTGCTGTGATAGTGAAGTGTTCTGGGGGCAATTGACTCCTTTGTCCTGGGCAGCAAAACAAGCTGGCTGCTGAAGGAGAAGAGAGAAGCCACTGGAACATGTGATTGAGGTCTCCACAGGCCAGATTCTCAGCACATTTGCAAAGAGCTGTTTTCAGGCATCCCTTCATGATATTTCAGAGTCACCTTTTAGTGTTTAGCTCATTTTTACCTTGTGAAAGAATCAAATATATTTGGGAGGTGCTTGGCATGAATTATTTCTGCAGGCCTTTCTCTCTGGAAGGAAAATGGAAATTGTGACTGACAATATGATTTTGTTTATGTGAAGCAGGCCTTTCATTGTGAGGAAAAAGAACTGGTGCCCTCTTTTCCACAGGGCAGCCTGAAGGGTTTCTCAGCCCTTCGAGCAGTTAAGAAATGGCACAGAGGTGGGATATTGTGAGGTCTCTCTAAAGGTCATCTTGCAAAGGCTGTGGAGGTTGAAAGAGTTCTCAGGAGCAAGGGACAGCAGAGCAGCAGGAGCCTGTCCTGGTCCCCAGCTCAGTGAGAACCAGGCCTGGTGGTGTCCACCTGCTGAGGGCATCTGTTTTCTGCCAGAGGAACCATGATGGAACAGACCATGGTGATGTGACTCTAAGTTATGATTAACGGGGCTGTTGGAATCATTGTCACCATATGGGCACTTTCCCTTCCATGGATGAGTATTATAAAAACAGCTCTTCTTCAAATAGAAATGGCTGAGCAGAGGGGCTCTGGACAGCCTTGGTTTTACCTGCTTTCTGCCAGTCTTCATGACAGGCAGGCTCCTTAGAGCCATGAAGGAGTTATTCTCTGATTCACTGGCCCACTACAGACACTGAAAGAGTCAAGTGGGACACAGGGTAAAACGTGAATTCCTAGTACAGAATTCAGCCCAGCTTTACATGAGAGATGGGCTGGAACCAGAGTGATATGGAAACCATTATCCAGTAGGGCTGCATTTAGAGAAGAAGTCTGGAATTATACTCTGTTTGCCATCAATCTCATTGTAATATTGTTTGCCAATAAAACAAGAATTTGGTTCACTTTTAATTTTTTAAAAATATAAAAATGTGGTCAGCCGTGGTGGCTAATGCCTATAATCCCAACACTTTGAGAGGCTGAGGCAGGTGGATCACCTGAAGTCAGGAGTTCGAGACCAGCCAGGCTGGCATGGTGAAACCCTGTTTCTATGAAAAATACAAAAAGCTAGCCAGGCATGGTGGTGTGCACCTGTAATCCCAGCTTCTCAGGAAGCTGAGGTAGGAGAATCGCTGGAACCCGGGAGGCGGAGGTTGCAATGAGCCAAGATCATGCCATTGAACTCCAGCTTGGGCAACAAGAGCAAAATTCCGTCTCAAAAAATATATATATATAAAAATTGTATTTAAATGATACATGAATATTGTAAAAGAAAATCCAAGAAATATGAGTTTAAGATTTAGATATTAGGATAGACTTTATTGATTGGTTACATTGAATTGTAGAAATAATATTTAAAATGTGGCGTATTTTAGCTTACCATGATCCAAAAGCCTGATTTTTTTTTAAGATTATGGAATGAATAATGAAAAGACACTTTTATTTCTTACAACAGAGACCTTTGCTATGTTTAACCCTAAGAGTATATATACAAATTACATTTGTAGAATAGGATGAAAACCGATTTCGCTCGTTATAGACACTGGAGAGCTATAATAGTTAACTTTATCATGTAATTTTTTTCTATTTCTTGGCAGCTTACATATAGAGAATGTTTGTTCCAGTCAAACTCTCCTAGCCCCATAGAAAATCCTTGATAAAGTCTTCAACTGCACTTACATCTGCCCTTTTGTTAAATAACTTTTTTCCCTTTTAAACTCGAAGCTCTTGATCTTACAGTACCATAGGAGTATTTCACAAATTAGCTGTGGGACTTTGGCCAAATTATTAACCTCCCTAAGTCTCTGTTTCTGTAAAATGGTGCCAATAATAGCACCTAAATCCTTAGGGCTATGTTGAGGAATAAATGAAATACTATATGTAGAGCTTTTGGCATGGTGTCTGATATAAGTACTCAACAAATGTTAGTCATTAGAAATGCTACTTTGATGACTCTATTGATGATGTTTGAATAGTAGGGAGCCAAATTTGGTAAGTTTGCTTCATATTCATAGCCTAAAATAAGGTACAAATCTACGTTTAACAGTACTAGAAATAGAATCAGAAGCAACGTTTATGAATTTCCTTATTTACCAGCGTTTACGCTTTGTTGTATTGATTTTTTTTTTCTTTGAGACAGAGTCTCACTCTGTCACCTAGGCTGGAGTGCAGTGGCACCATCTCGGCCCACTGCAACCTCTGCAATTGCAGAGTTCAAGCAATTCTCCTGCCTTGCTTCCCAAGTAGCTGGGATTACAGGTGTGCGCCACCACACCCAGCTAATTTTTCTGCTTTTGTTTTGTTTTGTTTTTAGTAGAGATGGGATTTCTCCATGTTGGCCAAGCTGGTCTGGAACTCCTGACCTCAGGTGATCCACCCACCTCAGCCTTCTAAAGTGCTGGGATCATAGGTATGAGCCACTGCTCACAGCCCATTGTATTATTTATTATGAACCTGAAGTGTGCTATTTTGTAAGAGTCTTGAGATCACTACCCATCCCAGCTGGCCACCAGAGAATGAGCTTTTCAAAACACAGCTTCTGGTCATCTTCCTCTCCTTTCTTTTCTTTTTTCTTTTTTAGAGAAGGGGTCTCATTCTCACTATGTTGCCAAGGCTGGACTCAAATTCTTAGGCTCAGGAGATTCCATCTTAGCCTCCCCAGTAGCTAGGACCACAGGCACAAACCACCATACCTGGCTCCTGTCCTTTCAATGATTCCTTTACCTGTGAGAATAAAATCCAAATGCCTGGCACTCAAGAACTTTTGAAGTCTATTCCCAACCTTTTCTTTCCTCTCCTCCTGATTTAATGCATGAACTTTTAGAACCTGCCCCCTTTCCCACCTGTGAAGATCCTATTCATCCTTCAAGGCCTGATACAAATGTGACCTCCTCTAGGATACCTTTCAGGATGCCACCAAGCAGAATTAATAACACTCTGTTCTTCCAGGACTAGACCTATGTTCAGTGAATGATTTTCATCTCTATAATTGTTCCAACAGCCCTGTGAAGTAGGGAGATCCAGGATTTTTTTAAATCTCTCTTCGACCATCAATGCTTATGCTACAAAAATAATTAGAACCCCTGTGATCCCTGTTCTCAAGGAGCTCATGGTCTGGGGAGAGACAGACCTGTAAACCCCTCTTACAGGGCAATAAATATCATGCTGTGCAGAGGTGTGCAGAGAGAACTGAGGCTGGGCACACTGTGTATTCAGGGAGTTTGCATGCGGTGGGTGGTGTGGTCAGTGCCATGTATTTGCCTTCATCTCTAGAACTCACATCATCCTTCCTTGGCCTTTGTGTTCACACTGACCAGATTGTTTCCCTTTTGGCTAGTCAGTTGCAGGGCTGGGACCTATTATGATGGAGCACAAGAACGCTGCATTTTATGTCCAAACGGAACCTTCCAAAATGAGGAAGGACAAATTACTTGTGAACCATGCCCAAGACCAGGAAATTCTGGGGCCCTGAAGACCCCAGAATCTTGGAATGTGTCTGAATGTGGAGGTAAGGATGTTGTCTGTTCCTTCCTACTCCTGCCATCATTGATGTCATTGTTTAGACAGAAGGCATCTCAAGGACTCCAGACAATGCACACTCACCTGGGGCTTCCTACAAGTAGGGACCATGTTGGCTCATCTTTGGCTCACCAGTGCCTAGGTCAGTGCCTGATACATGCTGGGCAGATACTCATTCGAGCAAATAAATGAAGATGGGGTAGAATACACTAGCAGAAGAGTGTAAGTGTTGCAACTGCACGCTTTATTCACTGGAAATATGTACACCTGAAACCTGAGTGATTTCCCTGTCTATAGGTACTGTTTTGAAAGTGTTAAAATGAAGAGAGGAGGTCTGGGGTTTTCTCTAGCTTTGGTCTCAAATTCATAGCTTTTTTATTTAAAACAAATATATCCATTTATTTTGTTAAAACTGGGACCTCCTCTGTGAAGAGCTTTTAATTATCTCTTACAAAATGTTAACTTTGAAGTCAATCTCAAGCTCTGTGGGCTTTCCTATTTGTTTTATTATTAAATGTCTTCCTTTTATTAAATGGGAGAAGGGCTGGCTGTATTGACACTCTGTGGGCTCCAGTGGCAAGTGTGATCTGAATGGTGATTTGTATCTGATGGCCACGACAGAGTGAAGACCCCCTGTGCTGCTCCCACAGCTGTCCTTGGAGTGACTCCCAGCCTCAGCTTTATTTCCCACCTAAGTAACTCCAGACTCAACTGCAAGGCTGTTTCTGGCTTAAAAATCAAATCCTCATATTGACCGTGTGACTCCTATCATATCTTTGGCCTGTTATAAAACTCCAAAACTAACTGCAAGGTTGATAAGGGGGGACATTTCAGCATGTACTTACCCTTTTATGTGACATTATTATTATTATATTTTCTTGAGATAGAGTCTCTGTCACCAAGGCTGGAGTGCTATGGTGCGATCTTGGCTCAACGCAACCTCCACCTCCTGGGTTCAAGTGATTCTCGTGCCTCAGTCTCCCAAGAAGCTGGGATTACAGGTGCATGCCACCATGCCCTGCTAATTTTTGTATTTTCAGCAGAGACGGGGTTTTGCCATGTGGGCCAGGCTGGTCTCAAACTCCTGACCTCAGGTGATCCACCCGCCTCGGCCTCCCAAAGTGTTGGGATTACAGGTGTGAGCCACTGCACCCAGCCTATGTGACCTTATTAAGAAAAATTTAGGCTAGGCATGGTGGCTCATACCTGTAACCCTAGTACTTTGGGTTCAGGATCACTTGAGCGCAGGTGGCTAACCCCAACCCTAAAGACCAGCCTGGGCAACATAGTGAGACCTCGTTTGTAGAAAAAATAAAAAAAAAAAAATTAGCTGGGCGTGGTGGCACATGGTAATCCCAGCTACTTAGGTGGCTGAGGCGCAGGGATAGTTATTAAGCCCAGGAGGTCAAGCTGCAGTAAGCTGTGATTGTGCCACTGCACTCTAGCTTAGGCAACAGAGATGCTGTCTCAAAAAAAAAAAAAAAGTTGACAGCAATAAGAATATTAGTAATGATGGTTATTATAGCTAGCATGTATTGAATATTCACCTATGCCAAGCATTATGCTAAGTATATTATATGATTTATTCATAATTCATATAATCATTACAACTCCACGAGGCTAAAGTGACTCTTTTAAGGTCACACAGCCAAGTGGAGAATGTGGAATCAGAACCCAGGTCTGACACGCTCCAGGCTCCTCCCAAGGGTGTGTGCTCTTGAAATGCTATCATATCTATAACTTATGGGGGAAAATAAGACCACTATGATTAATGGAGGGAGATGATTAAGAATATAAGAGATAGCAGACTTTGATAGCATCTTGCCAATGACTAATTCCTGAGGAACATGTGCTTTTAGAAATCCTTTTGTTTGTTTATGGTTGTGTTTCTTGTCCCAGGTGTAACATGTGTAAGATCTAACTTAGTAAATATTATTGTTAAAAGAGGGGAGACTCTTTGGGTCACTTTTTTTTTTTTTTTTTTGAGACAAGGTTGTGCTGGATCACCCAGGCTGGAGTGCCATGGTGCAAATATGGCTCACTGCAGCCTGGAACTCCTGGGCTCAAGTGATCCTCCTGACTCAGTCCCAGAGTAGATGGGACTACAGACATGTGCCTCTATGTCTGGCTAATTTTTAAATGTTTTGTAGAGAGGGGATTTCGCCATGTTGCCTAGGCTTGTCTTGAGCTCCTAGGCTCAAGTGATTCTCCTGCCTCAGCCTCCCGAAGTGTTGAGATTACAGGCATGAGCCATCAAGCCCAGTCCGGATCACTCTTTATATCACTAGGATGTAATCAGCTAGGTAAAGGGGTACTTCTAGATCTCATTACCAAATTGGTTCCAGGGCAGAGAACTCCCTCTCCTGCCTTGCAGGGGATGCCTAGGCAGTGTGTAGACCTAAGCCTGAGAACTCCCCAGGCCTTCCTATACTTTGGAAGCAGTTGACATTTGACTTACTGGTTTCCATCTTTGCACTGTGCTGTGTAGCCCTGTGTGTAAACAGCAGGCACTCATGTGCCATTGACTAAGGGTCAGAAGCACCGCAGCGTTGACTGTGTGCTGTCTGACTGAGGTGGGAACTGCAGTCAGCACGGGGTGACAGGTTGGACTGAAGTTGATCTCATCTGGAGAGTTGGGGGCAAGGGTCTGCCTGAGGGCCTTGCTAATGTAAGGCTATTGGTCCTTCCAGGTCTGTGTCAACCTGGTGAATATTCTGCAGATGGCTTTGCACCTTGCCAGCTCTGTGCCCTAGGCACGTTCCAACCTGAAGCTGGCCGAACTTCCTGCTTCCCCTGTGGAGGAGGCCTTCCCACCAAACATCAGGGAGCTACTTCCTTTCAGGACTGTGAAACCAGAGGTGAGCACTTGGCAGCTTGCCTTTTTCTAGGACCGGATTTCCCTTCTAAGTATCATGGGAGTCTGGTGAGGCTCCAGTCAAGCCCAGCCTGATGCAGTGCCCCAGTGGCTGGGGGTCCCAGCTCCACTTGCCCCTGCAGGATGTGCAGGGGGCACAGGAACTCACTGGACAAGCTGTCCTCCAGCCACCTTAGCCCCTTTGGACAGGCTGACAAGGGATGATCAGGCACTGATGAGCCAGTTGGTACAAAGGTTCCCCTGGTTCCTTCCTCTAGCCCTCCTCCATCTCAGTGCCCTGACCTAGAGCATCCCCCCAATATCCCTTCTCCAGAACTCCACTCCAGCTGCCTTTTCCCAGGGAGCCCAACTCTAAACCCAACTCAGTTCTGCAACCACCTGCCCCCATACTCACAGATATGCTCTGCATGAAGACTGGAGTTGTGAACATTGATCATTGATGCCTGACTCTCCAGAAACTCTTTGGAGATACACACATATCTTGTCCCTCTGGATTTCTCTGTTTCATGAGCCCCATCCAAACTGCCTATTTAGGGATTAAGTGTTGATTAGCCCCAGATTGGTAGGAAAGCCCTACTTCATTTGCACATAAACATTTCTTTCACAAACTTTAAAATCTTTGTGCTGCATTTGATTAAAATAATCTTTCCTTTTTTCATTCTTTTCACCCTCCCTTGCCCCACAGTTCAATGTTCACCTGGACATTTCTACAACACCACCACGCACCGATGTATTCGTTGCCCAGCGGGAACATACCAGCCTGAATTTGGAAAAGATAATTGTGTTTCTTGCCCAGGAAATACTACGACTGACTTTGATGGCTCCACAAACATAACCCAGTGTAAAAGTAGGTCTCTCTCTCTAAGGCTTTTCACAGTTCTGGCTAAGAAGATATGTGTCTGGGTCCAACTCAGAGCAGGGGGCATGGGGCAGAGGTCCCAGGTTCACTCAGAACCACATAGATATTATGAGTCCAGCTCACAGCCATGCAGACCAGCGTGGAGAGAGAGCAGGGCCTGACTGTGCAGAGCGACTCATCTTTATTGATCCTGGCTACTTCCTCAGGCACACTTACAAGCTGTACTTGCCTTAATTTCCTTCCTGGGGCATAATTTCAGTCCACCCTTGCTCAGCATGCATTGCCTGAGGACCTGTTACGTGCCCAGCATTGTGCCAGGACTTGGTTGATATCAAGCAGAATAAATCAGCATCGCTGACCCTGCAGGGAGCTCAGGCAGTGAGACTGCAGAGGAAGGAGCAATTGACTCTGTCTCGAGAGATAATGAAAGGCTTCTGGAGGGTGTGAGAAGGTTTTGATGGAGACGATGGGGAAAGAGCAGGAGAAAGAGCCTTATGTTTGAGAGAGCAGCTGAGGGAAGCACAGATGGAGGAAAGCAAAAGGCCTTTTGGGAGGAGACCCTTGGATCTCAGGCTAGAATGTGCTGAAGGGAGTCTCAGGCAGACCAGGAGGCAAAGCCTCGGATAGATGCTGAGGAGACCGGTTAGTGTTTTATAGGGAGGGGGAAGCAAATCATTTAAGGACTTGCTGTCTAGGCTTTTTTTTTTTAAGCCATCATTTATAACCAAAATTACAACAAAAACTCTCTAGTAAAGGCCAAAAGTAAATCCCAGCTAATCTTTAAGACAGCAATCAGAGAAGCAAAGACGCCCCCGCTAAACCAGAGGAGCTTGGGACTGAGGGGGGCAGTAAATCATTCGAACTTTATGATTGAAAGGTCACCTGGTTTTCTATGGCAAGGAAGTCCTTTTAACAACATCTTTATAAGTAGCCTTCCATCTAGTCTCTTCTTGAATACCTGCTATGACAGGAAGCTCGCTACCTCATGATATCCTAGCTTGTTGGTGGATTGGACTTTGGAAAGCTCACAGTGTTAGAACAAGATGAATGTTCCCTTGTCTTCCACCACCTGGCCCTTGGTTGGCCCCATGGGAGCCTTATGGCACAGTTCCTAGGGCAGCCCTTCAGGACTGAAGGCAATTCTCTGCCCCATGGCTCCCCCTTCCTCCTCTTTTCTTCCAAGAAGAAAAGCCTGTTTGTTTTTTTTTCTAGTAATAATAAATCCCAGTTGTAACTAGAGATGGAAAAAGTAATCCCTTCAACATCTTCTCTTGCACAGATTTACCTGACAGTATTAAATAATGAGCTCCTTGAGAGTAAAGACTGTGTCTCTCTCATTTCTGAGCTCTCAGAGCTTTGGGTGACATTTCTGGGATAGTGGGATTAGATGAATGAAGATGCAGCTGGGTGCTGTGGGTGAGGGAGGGGTCTGTGCATGCATGTACAGCCTCTGCCTTTGGTGCCAGACATAAGTATCCAGCATGCCCTGTACCTACTGATAGCTAATTAGAATTTTCTTCCTTCCTTAAAAATAAAAAGTGGGTTGGGTACAGTGGCTCATGCCTGTAGTCCTAGCACTTTGGGAGGACAAGGCCGGGATAGCTTGAGCCTATGTGTTCAAGACCAGACTGGGCAACATAGACCTTGTCTCTACAAAAAAAATGAAGAAAAAAAATTAGCCAGGCATGATGGTACTTGCATATGGTCCCAGCTTCTTGGGAGGCTTGAGCCCAGGAGGTCAGGGGCACAGTGAGCCATGACCGCACCACTGTACTCCAGCCTGGGCAACAGAGACAGACCTCATCTCAAAAATAATAATAATTTTTTTTTTAATTAGAGGTGAATAAAAAATAAGATATGATCTTAACCAGAGAGAAAAGTGAAAAATGTATGTCTGTCTTCATCAAAGTTCTCTGAAAAAGCGTCAGATAGTCTCCACAGAGCAATGAGCTCTGTTCCCCCTAGTTTGAGAGACCTAGAAGTTCTGTCTCATGGGTTCCTCTGACACTTGGACTTGGTAAATAAAATACTGAAAGCTAAATTTATCCTTTTGTTCACAAATACCTGCCCTGACTGTGAACGCTTTCAGGCTAATGAGAAAACGGTGCCTCGGGAACTCAGAGGGGTAGACTCCTTGTGGGGAGTTTAATGGTTTGGCTCCCACAGGGGGCCCTGAGGGTTACAGGACAGACTCATTCCCAGATGGTGTCATTTTCATGCCCCATTCCTGGGTGGCAACAGGGATGCTGCAGGGCTCAGCAAGCTAGCGGTGGTCAGGACAGAGACGACAGTGTCGTGCCATAACTCAGGGCATCTCCTTTTCCAGACAGAAGATGTGGAGGGGAGCTGGGAGATTTCACTGGATACATTGAATCCCCAAACTACCCAGGCAATTACCCAGCCAACACCGAGTGTACGTGGACCATCAACCCACCCCCCAAGCGCCGCATCCTGATCGTGGTTCCTGAGATCTTCCTGCCCATAGAGGACGACTGTGGAGACTATCTGGTGATGCGGAAAACCTGTGCGTCTCACTCCCTGCCTCCCTCCCTTTCTCCGGCCAGCTGGGAAGCCTAATGACCTGCTCCCCAGGCTTTCAGTGTGAGGAGCAGGCCTAGAACGTCACCTCCATATTAGAGCAGAGGTGAACATGAGTTTATAGAGTTGGTGAGAAACAAAATTTAAATGAAAGCCACACACTGAAGCGTCTTGCTGGACCCCAGAGGTAGTGACCCTGCAGGTCAGTCTTCCCCTCTGTGCTCACTGGGGTGTTTTGGACCCTCTTCCACAAGGACCCAGAGAGCCAGTGAGGAGCATGCAGTATTGGCCCCAGACAAGGCCTCATACTGAGCTGCAACTGATGGCTTGGGGACTGACCGAGCCTGGCCAGGTGGGGACCTGTCCTCCTATCCTGATTCATGGTCCAGTGTCCATAAAGGAAGACTGCTATCAACACGGCTTACGGGCAGTGTAATGAGGGGCTCTGCAGCCAGACTGCCTGGATCTCTGTCCCAGTTCCACCTCTTATTAGTTCTATGATCTCGGGCACACATTCTGAACCTTTCTGCACTTCAGTCTTCTCATGTGTTAAAAAATGGGGCTAATAACAGTTGCTACCTTATAGGGTTATTATAAGGACTAAAGGAGTTCATAGTTGTGAAACACTTAGAGTAATAGGCCAGGCACAGTGGCTCACACCTGTAATCCCAGGCTGAGGGAGGAGGCCGAGGCAGGAGAATCGCTTGAGCCCAGGAGTTTGTGACCAGCCTAGGTGAGACCCTGTCTCTATAAAAAAATTTTTAAAAAATTAGCTGGGCATGATGGTGCACGCCTGTGGTCCCAGCTGCTCGGGAGTCTGAGGTGGGTGAATCGTTTAAGACCGGGAGGTGGAGGATGCAGTGAGCCGTGATCATGCCACTGCACTCCAGCCTGGTTGACAGAGCCAGACCTTGTCTCAAAAAAGAAACAAACAAACAAAAAGAATGATGATGACACATGAAGCCACTATATCGTTTGCTCTCCTTATTAGTGGTTAAAATGTCTGAAGTTAAGTATAGATTTAAATCCTTGTTTTACCACATACTGGCTATATGACCCTGGGCAAGTATGTAATCTCTCTATTAAAAAGGTAACAGTTGCACCAACTTTCTGTGGTTTTCAGAAGATTAAATGAGACAAAGCCCATAAATTGCCTAGCACACTGACTGGTCTTAGGCAGCAAATGGTGGTGATGATGATTAGATGACAACAGGTCAGTTCTGGAATGGGAGGCCCTCACCCAGCTCCTACAGTGAATGGTACAGTCTGGGCTGCTGCTGCTTACCAAGCCCCAGGTCTTTCCGGCGTAGCCTCCCCTGGGGGTCCATAATTACCAGCTGAATCTACTCTATTTCCAGGACCTTTGACTTATGATAGCTCAGCTGGGCCTGAAGAGCTCTTGAGCATAACTTATTGTACGGTTTGAGTGTTTAGAAAGATGAGCATCTACTGTATGCCTGATCAGTGGTGAGTCTTAAACCCCATCCCTCTCCAACTTCCCTTGGCAGCTTCATCCAATTCTGTGACAACATATGAAACCTGCCAGACCTACGAACGCCCCATTGCCTTCACCTCCAGGTCAAAGAAGCTGTGGATTCAGTTTAAATCCAATGAAGGGAACAGTGCTAGAGGGTTCCAGGTCCCATATGTGACGTATGATGGTAAGCACAGCCTGCAGCACATGGAAAGAGCCTCTCTGCTTTCAACAGAGCCAACTTCGGAGCCAGCTGGCAAACTGCTGACAAGCACACATGCTCAGAAAGGCAGGCAGGATGAGGGGAAAAGACATTGCTGACTCACAAGTGCCAAATTTTAACAGGCATTTGGGGACACTGACAACAGGAGGAAAAGATGTTTTAGAAAATATATTAAAAGTGAGCATAGCTTGGTGAGTAAGAACATGGGCACTGGAGTCAGATTGATGGGCCTGGCTATATGATTTCTTCTGTGACTTTGTGTATGCATCTCTAAGCCTCATGTTCTTAATGTGTGAATGAGGATAATCATTAGACTTATTTGAGAGTTCAATGAGAGTTCCTAAAGGACTTGAGGCAGTGCTTGGCACATAGTAATTGTTCAGTAAATATTAACTTCTTATGACTGTGGCTTTTATTAGGTAGAATCCTGAGGTGGGGAAGGACCTGAGTTCTCGTCCTGGCTTTTTCACTGACTCACTGTGGGATCTTGGGCAAGTCAGATGACTTCTGGTTTCATTTTCTTCATGTTAGATGAAGAGTTGGCCCATCTGAGCCCTGGGGCTCTACCTAGCTCTGAGACTTGGTTGGCAAACATGGACTAACAGCATAAAATGAACTGGACCTTTGTCCTGGAGGACCACACAGTCCTGTGGGAGAGGAATCATCTGTTTCTTCATGAGCTTATTTGTTCATCTAGCCAACAAATATTAAATGAGCATCTACTATGTCAGGCATTGGGCTAAGTGCTGGAAACAACATGGTTAGTGACAGAAACACAAAGGTTAGTGACAGAAACACTATATATATATATATATATATATATATATATATATATATATATATATATATATATATATAGTTATAGATGCTATAACAGCACAAAGCCCTAGGTGAGCATGGAAGCAGCAGCAGCAGTTAATTTTACATGAGCTTTTAGAAGGAATAGAGCAAAGTCTCGAGAGATGTGGGTTTTGAAAGAACATATACATTTTGAGCATAAATGGGGGAGAAGAACATTCAGAAAGAGGGAAGGACATAAGTCAAAAGATGAAGTACCTGGTGTATGTGTGGACCGATGAATGGTCTTATTTGGTCAGTGGGTAGGGTGTGTAGGGCTTGGCAGTGAGAGAGGAGACTAGAAGGGAATGGGGTTCGGCTATGAAGAGCCTTCAGGGCCAAGCTCTGGAGGACAGACTTAATCTTAGAGGAAGCCACTGAAGGAATTTAGGATGGCAAGTGCCAAAATTGTTTGGGAAGACAATATTCTATAGCTTTCCTAAAAAGTAACAAAAGCAAGGATCATCTTTGTCCTACAGTTGCCTGAAATAATGTCAAACACCCAAGACAAGGAGTTTTAGTATCTGACTCTTGGGTTAGACACAAATGCCTCCCACAAGGCTCTGCTGAGAGAGACAGAGAGCCTCATCTACCCCAAAGCAACCAACTGGCAACCTCTCCTATCTGGAATCAGGAAGAAAGCAAAAAGACACTGAGACTCCAAAATAAATATGGCTGTTCTCAACTCTGCCTTTGTGACACATTAAAATGTCTTGATTTTTTTTTTAATTAAAAAAAGAGTTGTAGCTCCAACTGGGGAAAATTACACATAATGCAGTGTATGCCCACAAGAGTGTGTCTTGCATGTGTCACAGTAGAGAATAGTTGGAAACTGTTATTTTCCCCACAGAGAAGCCCCCGAGGCCTTCACTCAGAGCATTTTATTCGAACATGTATTTCCAAAAAATTTGATATCTTCTTTTCAAACCCAGAAGAATAGAAATCACATTTAGAAGGTGCACATGAGGCTGCTATAGACGAGCCCTCTGAGAGCTGGAGAACGGTGAGAACTGTAGCCGGGGCTAACACGCATTGAGCATTGCTGACTGCCAGGTACATGCTGAAGTGCCTTTTACATGGTGCTTTCCTCACAATCACTCCATAAAGTAGACATGATTATTTCCTGATTTTATAGATGGGGCCACTCAGGCTTAGAGATTTAAGGAACTGACCTAAGGTCCCAGCATGGCAAGGTTGCAAAGCAGGGTTTGAACCAGTGACTTTGGGACTCCAGAGCCTGGGTTCTTAAATGTAACTTTGCTGCATTTCTAATGAGTTGGAGCAAGTAAGGAAACACAGTTCTTAAAAGCAGAAGAAATATATTTTTTAAACAATAGCAGTCTGGAAGCATTTGGTGGAGTGGCAAACAGCTCTCTAGTTTCCTATTACACCAGAATGCAGCACAGCAACAATGATGATGCAGTCCCATCATCAAAAAGAGGAGAGACACTGCCACAGAGGAATTCAAGATGAAAGAAAATGTATTCTCATGTCTTATATTCACTAAATAAAAGAAGACACCACACTAATAGAGTACCAATGCTATTGTAAACATATCAAATTAGTAATTGTAACTATTATACCATTACTTTCCATTTACCATCCCTTAACTGAGAGAAACTTTTCAAGAGTTCCTCTCACACAATTTCAATGATGTTCTTATACTGTGTTTGGCTTTGTCACACACGATATGCATACAAAGAGGCATTTTTTCTGTGTCTGGAATTTGGAAAAGATTGTGCTTTGCATATGCTTGATTTGAATGATGACTATAGGAAATAAGCTAGACTTCAAAGGGGGAAGATTGGCATTTGGAGAAGTACAGCGTGCACTGCATTTAATGTGTACATCAGGACAAAAAATATTAATGAGAGCGCACACATAGTTCTCTTCCTCCCCAACCAGCCAAATTCTCCACTCTCCAGCCCCATTCAAATAAAGGAGAGAAGAGTCTTTCTTGGTGGATAGGAAGCTTGATTGTTTTACATAATACAAGGATAAAGAAAAAAGTGGGAGGCAGGGAGGTGGAGAGGGAAAGGAGAGCCTGATGAGCTCAATAGGAAGTGAGTGTAGACAGAGAAGAGAAGACCAAGGACTAAGCCCTGGGACCCTCCTTTGGTAAAAGGTCAGAGAGAAGAAAAGCAAAGAAGCCTCAGAGAAGTAACGGATAAGGTAGGAGGAAAACCAAAGAGCATGGTGTCCTGGAAGCTCAGTGAAGAACTGGATCAAGGAGGAGGAGTGACCAGCCAGGTCAAAAGCTACTGATGCATCAAGGAGGATGAAGACCAAGAACTGGCCATTGGGATTTAGCAATATGGAGGTCATTGCTGGTCTCACCAAGCAGTTTTGGAGGAGTAATGGGGGCCAAAGCTGATTGGACTGGGTTTAAGAGAGAAAGAAAGGGAAAGAATCAGAGACAGTGGGTGCTGACAATTTTTTTAAAGGATTTTTGCTGCAAAAGGGAGCAGATAAGTGAGATGGAAGCTGGAGGCAGAAATGAGGTCAAGGGAGGGATTTTTAAAGTCAGAGACATACAGCATTTTTGTATGCTGGTGGGTGGGGGAGATCAATAGAGAGAAAAATGTATAATGTAGGAAAAAAAGCAGAATTACTAGAACAATACTGTTGATTTGGGGAGAGAAGATGGACCTGGCATGCTAAGTGGAGGGATGAGCCTGGACTGGATGCACAGAGGCTCATCTGAGGGAAGAGGGGATGAGGAAGATGGGTGCAGGTGCTGGTATGTGAAGAGAGGTGGTGGAGTCTATGGAATTTCTCTTCTGACTGTCTTCTCAGTAGCAGAATGGTAAGTGATAGCAGCCACAGAAGGGGCATTTCTCAGAACTTTATCAAAAAGTGAAAGAGCGAGTTTGGAAGTAACAAATCATAAGAATGCAAAACATGTTCTTTATTCCAACAGAGGACTACCAGGAACTCATTGAAGACATAGTTCGAGATGGTAGGCTCTATGCATCTGAGAACCATCAGGAAATACTTAAGGTGAGTGCATGGCTCAGGTGGACATGGCAGTTATCCACAGAGCTTCCCAAGTACTGTTGGAGAAGGCTTCTCCTCCTGCTGTGTGTTGCCACCTTTCAGACACGGAGCCTGTCCTGGGCCAAGGTCAGTTTTATACCTTCACCAGACTTAATTTTTAAAAAAATCAGGTTGCTGTCTTTAGTGTCGTCAAGTGAAGTTGTATTTTTTAATTTGGAAACTTGTGGAGGGGCAGGGAGAAATCTGCTTATAAATCCAAACCAGCAGCAAATAATGTTTTTCTATTAATTACAAATAGTTGAAGATCCTTGGCTCCTTATGTATACTTCAAGCCTAAAATTCACCAAAGTTTAAATACTTACAAATAATTAGCAATAAACACTTGTGGTATCACTAATCCTACAAATTCTCCCAAATCTCAGTGTTGCATTCATCTGGTTGGGAAAAAGAAAACAGGTTTTTTACATATTAAAGTTTTATTTATAAAAGTAATTCATACTTCATATAACTAATTAGGAAAAAAAAAAACTGGAAAGAAGATAAAAATCAGAGGAAACAATTTTTCAAGTGTTTTTCAGCTAAGCAAGCTACGGCCTAATACTAGGTCATCACAGTTCCATGGGCAAAATGTCAGCATATTTAAATATTTTGGCCCAGTAACAAAAATTCTGTTCTTTTTAGGATAAGAAACTTATCAAGGCTCTGTTTGATGTCCTGGCCCATCCCCAGAACTATTTCAAGTACACAGCCCAGGAGTCCCGAGAGATGTTTCCAAGATCTTTCATCCGATTGCTACGTTCCAAAGTGTCCAGGTTTTTGAGGCCTTACAAATGACTCCGCCCACATGCCACTCAGTACAAATGTTCTGCTATAGGGTTGATGGGACAGAGCTATCTTCCTTCTGCATGTCAGCACAGTCGGATATTGCTGCCTCCAGTATCAGTGACTCATTAGAGTTCAATTTTTATAGATAATACAGATATTTTGGTAAATTGAACTTGGTTTTTCTTTCCCAGCATCGTGGATGTAGACTGAGAATGGCTTTGAGTGGCATCAGCTTCTCACTGCTGTGGGCGGATATCTTGGATACATCAAGGGCTGGCTGAGCTGGACTTTGGTCAGCCTAGGTGAGACTCACCTGTCCTTCTGGGGTCTCACTCCTCCTCAAGGAGTTTGTAGTGGAAAGGAGGCCACAGAATAGGATGCTTATTCTGAAACTTCAGCTTCCTCTAGCCCAGCGCTCTCTAAGGGAGCCCTCTGCACTCGTGTGCAGGCTCTGATCAGGCAGAACAGGCAAGAGGGGAGGGAAGGAGACCCCTGCAGGCTCCCTCCACCCACCTTGAGACCCGGGAGGACTCGGTTTCTCCACAGCCTTCTCCAGCCTGTGTGATACAAGTTTGATCCCAGGAGCTTGAGTTCTAAGCAGTGATCATGAAAAAAAAAAAAACAACAAAACTTAAAGCAGAAAGAATTAGAAATAAATAGATAAAAACTAAGCACTTCTGGAGACATAATAACGTACATTTATTGCCAGCCCTCCTCGTTGCCAGCTTCCACCCTGCAGCAAATGCACAGTGCCGACTCTCGCACCTTCGGCTGTGCCCTCGGACACTCTGCTGACCATTGCCTGAGGGATTGGGGAGTTCAGGTGAAATGTAATTTCCTCAGTGGATAATAATCATCAATTGTCATGAAAAGGAGATTTCACCAACCCTGAGTCAGTATTGCCAAGGGTTCTACTCCCCAAGTGGGCTTCCCATCACAAGGGATCTGAGGTCCAGGTGGGTGTGGTGAGGCCAGCCTGTCATGTACACCTTCCTTCCCCACTCTCAAATGTGAGAGATGGACTCTGCTCCATGGACATGAGCAGCCCCTTGAAGGGTGGTCTCATTCTCTAACAGTAACAGCACTGCTGGAAACACCCTCTAAATGCCACACGATCATGTCACTTTGGGTCAGCCCAGCGGGGCCTCACCGTCATTTCTTGAACTTCAATTTTCAGTGTTATTGAATTTTTAAACATTTAAATCCCCAAGCAAAAATCTCATTACAGTGAATAAAAAAGAATCCAATCAAACAAGCCACCATTTCCCTAATGGATGGACTACCTACAACTATAGTGTTATTTCAATAACAGTTCTATGCACAGCCAATTCTCTATACCAAAGTGCTAAAAAAAAAAAAAAGTTTAACGAGCATTTTTGAAGAAAACAAAGACAACTTCATTATGGTTAAACTTGCTTTTCATCTCAGTGTTGCTTTTTTAACCTGTTAATAACATTGATTCTTTAAAAGTCCTAATCAAACTTCTTTATTTGGATGGGCCCTAAATATTCACTTTCAGATTTCTCTTCAAAAGTTTGAACATCATCATTTAAAAAATTGCATTAAAACAAGCACTTGGACTTTGTTATACTGGAGCTTGGCCTATATTTCTGAGTCAGACCATAAGATGAAAATTCGAATGTCACATAACCCGAGTTATTGACTGCACTGATGTGAAGGTGAGGTGAGCTGAGCTGCACCATTCTGTCCAAGCATGTTAGCAACTTTGTGCTCATGACTGTGTGATCCTGTCTTGCTGATTTCACAAGAAGGCTAGGGATGGGAATACTCTGGGGGTTGGAAGGAGGCTACATAAACCCCGTCATTATGGTCCTCCATGGGGCCGCCCCATGCACCAGAGCTGGGTTCCTGGTACACGCACAAGCCACTGACACCCAGGAGGTATAGAGAGGAGCTTCCTCTCTATACCCTCAACTACCTTAAGAGATGCTGTGATCCTGTTGGGGGCTGGCTGTCTGGAGATACTATTTCTACCGGCTACATCAATATTTATCAAACTGCTGCCAGGCACTCTTCTAGGCCCTGGGGATGCAGTGATAAGACAGACAAGGTCCCTGCCCTCATGGAGATTACATTTTAGAGGGAAGAGACAGACAAAGAACAGATACATCAACATGAAAAGTAGCAGCTAGTGGTCACAGCTATGTTGAAAATTAAAATAGGTTACTGTAACAGATGACTGTGTGGCCACTTTAGGATTGGGGATTATAGATGGCCTCTATGTGGAAATTACGTTTCAACTGAAAACGAAATGGCAAGAAGAAACCAGCCTTGGGAAAATTAGGGGGAAGAGCTTTCCAGAGAGAGGAAAACCAAGTGCAAAGGCTGTCAGGTAGGAGCAAGCATTTGTGTATATCGTAGTCTAATGAGAAAGCAGGTCGTACAGATGAGGCCAGAGAACGAGACATGGCCAGATTACATCGGGCTTTGGAATCTAGAATGAGGGGTTTGAGTTATTTCTAAATATGTTGCAAACTTTTGAATGGATTTAGGCAGAGGAGTGAGATAATCTGATTTATGTTTTAAAAGGGTAGCTCTGGCTACTGTGTGAATAGGAAGCAAGCACGAAGGCAGAGAGAGTTTGTCACAGACTACTGCAACAGACCAAGCAGCCATCCAGTTGGCAGATGAAGGTATTGTCTGGATTAGGGTGTTGTAGTGGAGAGGAGAGAAGTAGAAGGAATCTGGATATGTTTTGGGGGACAGTCAACAGAATTTGCTGATGGGGATTGTATGGAAGGGCTGAGGGAAAGAAGGCAGTCAAAGATGACTCCTAGTTGCCTAAGAAACTGGTAGATGGAGAAGACTAGGAGGAGCAGGTTTGGGATATGCAGCAGTTTTAAAACATGTTTGCAAATTCTTTGAGGCTCCTTCCTTGGACAGTTAGGGTCTATGTCGCCTCCCCTTGACTCTGGGCTCTGCTGCTTGACCAATATTAACATGGCAGAAGTAATGCTTTACGAGTTTCCAGGCCCTGGGCTTAAGACACTAGCAGCTTCCACTTCCTCTCCTTAGGACATTCACACTTGGAACTCAGTCACCATGTCATGAGGAAGCAAGCCATAGCAGCCTGTGGAGAGGAACCACAGTCCTTCCACCCACTGGCCAGGCTGAACTCCCAGGCGACAGCCAGCAAACCTTGCCAGCTGCATGAGTAAGCCATCTTGGAAAGGGATTCTCCAGCTGCTCCAGCTGACGCTTCATGGAACAGTCCTCACTGAACCATAGAAAACATTAGAGATTTGTGTGCAAAATTAGTGATTATTATTTTAAATGATAGGCTTTGAGGTGACTTCTTATGCAGTAATATAACAGTGAAAAGGGGAGATGGTTAAGAGTTCCATTTTGGCCATTCTAGGTTCTAGGTGCCTATCATATGTCCAACTGGAGGGTTCAAATAGGCAAGTGGTTATACAAAGCCCCAGGAGAGGTCAGGGCTGGAATATAAGTTTTAATGTCACAGAGTAAAGGCATGAGACTTTACCCAGGTTAAGGTCACCTGGGAAACATGTAAATAAAAGAAGACCAGGAAGCTCTTAATTCTGGGATTTCCTGTGTGGACACAGGAACCGGGACTTTGAGGAGCTGCTTATTAAGTAAACGGGAAGAGGTGAGAGCTGAGCTTCCATCTTTACTCCAAGAGAGCTAGTTCTATGGGTGAACTCTGAATGGGCGTGGATCTGTACAGTCCTTCCTTCCAGCTGTAGATATTGTTCTTTAGCCATTTACTGAAGTGCTGCATCTATGGATTTAACCACATCTCCCTTGAATTTCCAATGCTAATAAAAAAGTGTTTGCCTTTTCACACTAACAGACAATTATCTTCACTTCGGAAAATTGCTTCCTCTGAATCATGCCCTGAGCTGTTAAGTGTGTCGTCTGTAGGTACTCACTGGATTTAGGTTTGCAGGTGATATTAAAATGTCATGTGGCAACTTGGGAAAGGCAGTGGCTGCACAGCACAGTGCAAGGATTTGCTTACCCTCTGGCAAATCTTTGCAGGAAGATGCACCGGAGCTGTTGCCTGCAGCCGACCACCACAGTTGGTGGGTCTATGTGCTGGAAAACCCAGGGGTCATTCCAGGCCCAGCTGTAATCTTCTCAGCCCTGAAGAGATGCCTCTTACTGTCAGCATCTCTGCTTCTTTTCACACAACAGGATACATCTTGAGAGCCTTGCCCAAGTCTACACTACTTCTAGCCAGCATTTGGGAGGCAAATGGACTAGCTGAGGCTGGAGTAAAGCAGTTCCTCATCAAGTTGAGGGAACCTTGTTACATATGGCCCTCTAGCTAGGCAAGCCATCAGCTGCCTATGATTTAAGGTCCCGGGAGAGGCCAGTAGGGGCCCATGCACAGAAACTTAGAGGCCTTGGTGAGGCTTCATTTCTGTGACCATCTTCCACTCCAGGGGCTTGTGAGCCCAGCTCAGAGGTGTCCTAATATTTGTAGTACCCCGCCTCCTTCTCCCTTCAGGCAGTCTCGATCAGCCCGCAGGGGACAATCCTCAGGGGCCTATTAACACAGCAAGGCTGCTCCTGTGATCCATGTCAGTGATACAGCCATGAAGATCTCACTACTCAGCAGGGAGCGCTTTCCAGAGAACACAGTAGCATCAAAATAGATTTAGAAAATGAAACCACTCTAATATAGGCTTAGACACTAGCAGCTTCCACTTCCTCTCCTTAGGACATTCACACTTGGAACTCAGTCACCATGTCATGAGGAAGCAAGCCATAGCAGCCTGTGGAGAGGAACCACAGTCCTTCCACCCACTGGCCAGGCTGAACTCCCAGGCGACAGCCAGCAAACCTTAGTTTGCCTTAGTTGAATAAAAGGGATACAAATTAAACCCACTTACCGCAGACAATGACAGTAACTCAGTAGTGCTTGGTTTTCAGAGTATCTCGTAAAGGGGGTGCAACTACAGACCTTAGTTACTAATGATTTCTTATTATGTATTTGGTCGTTCATTCATTTATGCAACATATATTTATGGAGAGCCTATTAAGAGCCAGACATTGTAGGAGCCAGGGATACTGCAGGGAGCAAAAGAAGCTCCCTGCTCTTTTGGAATTTGGGTTCCAGTCTGGGGAGACAGACAATAAACAAATGAACATATACTGTAAAGTCAAGTAGTGATGAGTGTTATAAACAAGGAAGGGCTAAAGGACAAAGAATGAGGAGGTGGTGGGAGGGAGCTGCTGTCTTAGATAGGATGAGCTCTTCATTAGAGTCATGAATCCAGGCCCCTCCTAGAGCACTGGCTCCTCAAACCAAGCCTGGCAGCACTGGCCCTGGCAAGCTTCTTTGTCCGCCCATCTAGACCTTGGCATTTCATGTCAAGCCAAGCTGACCAATGCTCCAAGTTGTGAACAAGCCATTTGGGCAGTTCCTCTAACAGGTGCCACCTAGTGGTTGCAATATGGAGTCAACCTGTGTTTCCGTCTCCCATCCCACTGCCTCAGACCTTACATGCCCATAATTCAAGACAAGATCTTACCCAAGGGGCCCTGGGGGCTAGGGCTGTGGTTTGACAATTGATTGATTGCATGTTGTTTGACACAGCCCTCGGAGTTTGTTTAGATATTTTCCTTTTTTCTCTGCTTGGCAGAGAAAAACTAGTGACCAAGTCCAAACTCATTGATCTATGTCATTTCAAACTATCAACAACGCTCTGAATCTCATATACACACACAGCATATTCATGTATTCACTGTTATGGTCTAGGCACCTGGGTAGGCTGGATATATAGTCCTGAGTCAGAAGGGAAAAGGAGTTGAAGGAATGATGAGGAAAAAATCTACTCCTCGATTATAATCTTGCATGTTTTACCACTGCCTTGGATTGTTCTCTGATCCTACACGGTATCCTAGGACTGAAGGATAATTTTGGGCCACAGTTTGAAGTTTTCTGTCTTTTCCCTACAAAATGCAAAAAGTAGAAATACAAGCCTACCTCAAATTTGAGCTTTGGTGCTGGCTTTGCCTTATTACATGTGTTGCAGTTGAAAAAAAGTAATAGCTGCTAAGCAGGAACTGGATCCAATGCCCCAAAGAAGACAGAGCCCAGTAATGTCTGCCCCAAAGAAGACAGAGTCCAGTAATGTCTGAGGCAGCATGCACAGCAGAAGAGCATGGAGGTACAGAGTGTGAGCTTGTGGTGAACCCTGGCCAAGCCTACTAAGTGCAGCCCTCTGCAGCCTTGTGGGTAACCCATCGTGTGTGACCACAAATTGGTCATCAGCATACACTGTCAATGCAGCTGTGTGTGTGTGTGAGATGCCTGATCATGCTATAAACCTGTGGACAGTATAGCACATTGGAACCCCAATGTTACTTCCAGGTGACTTGGCTTGCAGAAGGCAGCTTTTAGTAGCCACATCAGGTACCTAAACTGGAGTTTTGAGTAATGCAGGTGCCAAGTATAAGAGGCTTGATAGGGCCAGGCACGGTGGCTCATGCCTGTACTCCCAGCACTTTGGGAGGTCAAGGCAGGTGGATCATTTGAGGTCAGGAGTTCAAGACCAGCCTGGCCAGCACGGTGAAAACCCTGTCTCTACTAGAAGTACAAAAATTAGCCGGACGGTAGTGGCACATGCCAGTAATCCCAGCTACTCGGGAGGCTGAGGCAGGAGAATTGCTTGACCTGTGAAGTAGAGGTTGCAGTGAGCCAAGATTGTGCCACTGCACTCCAGCCTGGGTGACAGAGTGAGATGCTGTCTCAACAACAACAACAACAACAACAACAACAAAGAGGCTTGATAAACCATCACTAAGGCTCCCCATGAGGAACTGGGATGACTTGAGCAGCATCACTCACCCATACTCCCCCGGCCCAGTATTCCTAATATACTTCTCTGAAAGCACATTCTCTACATTTATCACACTGATAGATGTCTTCTCTAAGATTTATGATTCATAATGCTCATATTCTCCAAGACTCCCATTATGTCCTTTACGGTACCTGGATTTGTATCCCAGTTCTGCCACTTATTAGCTATGTGACCTTGTGGAAGTTATTTAACTTCTCTGTGCCTCAGTTTCTTCATGTGGTAAATAAAGATAATGATAGTACCTACCAGATACAGTTGTTTTGAGAATTACATGAGTTAATACCTGGAAAACTCTTGAAACGTTGCCTGGCACGTAGTAAGGGCCCAATAAATGTTAACTGTCATCCTCATCTTCATCATTACCTTTCACTTCTTGAGACTTTAGAAGTTAAACCCAAGATACGTTCTTTAAAGGGGTTCATTCTCTGCTGGTTTTCCCCATTTCACTGAGACAGAATGTTCTTTAGTCACAGTTTTTCTAGTGGGGTGTGTCCTAGCAACAGAAGAGTTAAAGCTTGAAGTAGGAATGAAAGGCTATGACGCCTGATTTGGGTTCTCGCAGAAGGCCTTCCAAATACCCCTGTCCTCCTGAGCTGGAAAGGTAAAATGAGCTCTTCCCATCTCCTGAGCTTCTCTTAGGTCAGGGACAGCACAGACACAAGTACACATACACGGCGTGGCCTCTCAATCCTTCATCTTTTTCTGAGTCCCAATCCTCAGCCCCTGGTATGTGAGGATCACAGTACATCCCCCTGCTGAGCCCAGAATTACATGTTTTCCAGAACTGCCTATTTCTATTTGATGTTTCCAGCATGGCAACATCCAACTTCTGAGTCTAAGAAGGCAGTACTCAGGTCTCTAGGCAAGCAAAGTCAATGAAGACACTCACTGTAGCAGGGTGTGAATAATTTGCATGAAACCTGTGGTCAGTGGAACAAAGCCCCTTTCTGAGACATGAGGACACAGGCCCAGCCAAGGTGGGTCTGGCCACTGTGCAGCATGTGCCAGGGAGAGTACAGAACTCAGAGTGCAATGTGCTGATGGAGTGTAGACAGACTGAAAAGAGTGAATTTCATCTTTTTAAACATCATGAATGGGATAGGAAAAAAGCCAGTAATTATACAGCAGAGAAATCAGGCAATACCTTGACCAGATGATCGAAATTAGCATGTCCAATAAAGGACAGATGGATATCATGTGCCTGCAGATGTGATATTCTGAGAAGAACATACCATCACCTATACTGTACTTAGGCCAAAATGCATCACCTCCATCTCAATACAAGGAAAATGCAGACAAACACAAAATGAAGAATGCTCTGTTTTAAAAAGGGAGGGAAGTTGAAAAACAACTTGCACATCAGTGAAATTTTAAAACTTGTGTGTTTCAAAGGACACTATTAAGAAGTGAAAAGGTAGCCCATGGAATGGTAGAAAATGTTTGCAAATCATATATCTGACAAGAGACTAATGGCTACAATATATAAAGAGTTCTTACGAGTCAATAATAATGAGACAAATCACTCAAGTAAAAATGGACAGAGGATTTTAATAGACATGTTTCCAAAGAAGACAAACAAATGACCAATAAGCACCTGAAAAGATGCTTAACATCATTAGTCATCAGGGAAACACAAATCAGAATCACAATGAGATATCATCTCAACCTCACTAGGATGGCTATAATAAAAAATACAGATGGTAAAAATTGTTGATGAGGATGTGAATAAATTGGAACACTCATACACTGCTGGTGGAGATGTAGAATGGTGCAGCTGCTTTGGAGAGCAGTCTGTTAATTCCTCAAAGGTCACACGGGCTACCATGTGACCCAGCAATTCTACTACAGGAGATGAATAAAAGGCACAAAAAGATTTCTGCATGAGATTTCATAGCAACATTAGTCATAATAGCTTAAAAGTGGAAACAGCTTACATATCTATCAACTAATGTACAGCTAGATAAAATGTGGTATAGCTGTACAATGGACTATTATTTGGCCATAGTTAAATACTGATACATGCTACAGTATGGATGAACTTTGAAAACAGTGTGCTACGTGAAAGAAGCCAGTCACAAAAGACCATGCATTGTATGATTCCATTACACGAAATATCCAGAATAGGCAAATTCATAGAGACAGAAAGTGGATTACAAGTTAGTTGTCTAGGGCTGGAGAAATTGGTAGGCAATGGGGAATGATTAATGGGTACCAAGTTTCTCTTGGGATGATGAAATGTTCTAGAAGTCATTGTGGTGATGGTTGCACAACTCTCCGAATATATTTAAAATTATTGAATTGTAAATATTAAGTAAAATTGTATGAATTGGGTGAATTTTATGGTATGTGAATTATATCACACACAGAAACCAGTGACTAAAAAGGGTTAACTGGTTTTTGTGTTAACCAGTTAACCCTTTTTAATGACACTGACATTTTTGAATTTTGACATTTTGAATATCAAAAATGTCAGTGTCGTGGAGGACAAAGAAAGCTGTGGAAATGTTCCAGATTAAAGGAGGCTAAAGAGACATGACAACCAAATACAATACCTGCTCCTAGCCTGAATCCTGTACTGGAGGAATGTGTTATAAATGGTCAACTGACAAAAATTGGAACATGAATAGTAGCTTAGATAAAAGTATTATATCGATGTAAATTTATCAAGTTTCTATCTGTATTGTGGTTACATAAGAGAAAAATTCCTATTTTTAGGAAATATACAATGAAGTATTAGTGGTAAAGGGTCACTATATATATGTAATCTATCCTAAAATGGTTCAGAAAAAAGTTGGTGTGTGTGTGTGTGTGTGTGTGTGTGTGTTTTGCAGGGAAGCAAATGAAATTTAACATTTTTATGAGTCAAAGGAAGTCATCAAGAAAGTGAAAAGGCAACTCATAAAATGGCAGAAAAACTTTGCAAATCATATCTGACAAGAGACTTGTAGCTAGAATATATAAAGAACTCTCCATTTGTTTGTGTCCTCTCTTGTTTCCTTGAGCAGTGGTTTGTAGTTCTCCTTGAAGAGGTCCTTGAAAAGGAAGAATTGATATCGTGAAAATGGCCATACCTCCCAAAGTAATTTGTAGATTCAATGCTGTCTCCATCAAGCTACCATTGACTTTCTTCACAGAATTGGAAAAAACTACTTTAAATTTCATACAGAACCAAAAAAGACCCACATAGCCAAGACAATCGTATGCAACAAGAACGAAGCTGGAGGCATCACGCTGTATGACCTCAAACTATACTACAAGGCTACAGTAACAAAAACAGCATGGTACCGGTACCAAAACAGATATATAGACCAATGGAACAGAACAGAGGCCTCAGAAATAACACCACACATCTACAACCAGTTGATCTTTGACAAACCTGACAAAAACAAGCAATGGGGGAAGGATTCCCTATTTCATAAGTGGTGTTAGGAAAACTGGCTAGCCATATGCAGAAGTCTGAAACTGGATCCCTTCCTTACACCTTATACAAAAATTAAGATGGATTAAAGACTTAAACATAAAACCTAAAACCATAAAAACTCTAGAAGAAAACCTAGGCAATACCATTCAAGACACAGGCATGGGCAAAGACTTCATGATTAAAACACCACAAGCAATGGCAACAAAAGCCAAAATTGACAATTGGAATCTAATTAAACTAAATTGCTTCTGCACAGCAAAAGAAACTATCATGAGAGTGAACAGGCAACCTACAGAATGGGAGAAAATTTTTGCAATCTATCCATCTGACAAAGGGTTAATATCCAGAATCTACAAAGAACTTAAACAAATTTACAAGAAAAAAACAACCCCATCATAAAGTGGGCGAAGAATATGAACAGACACTTCTCAAAAGAAGACATTTATGCAGCCAACAAACATATGAAAAAAGCTCGTCATCACTGGTCATTAGAGAAATGCAAATCAAAACCACCATGAGATACCATCTCATGCCAGTTAGAATGGCGATCATTAAAAAGTCAGGAAACAACAGATGCTGGAGAGGATGTGGAGAAATAGGAATGCTTTTACACTGTTGGTGGGAATGTAAATTAGCTCAACCATTGTGGAAGACAGTGTGGCAATTTCTCAAGGAATGAGAACTTGAAATACCATTTGATCCAGCAATTCCATTACTGGGTATATACCCAAATGATTATAAATCATTCTACTATAAAGACACATACACACGTATGTTTATTGCGGCACTGTTCACAATAGCAAAGACTTGGAACCAACCCAAATGCTCATCAGTGATAGACTGGATAAAGAAAATGGGGCACATACACACCATGGAATACTATGCAGCCATAAAAAAGGATGAGTTCATGTCCTTTGCAGGGACATGAATGAAGCTGGAAACCATCATTCTCAGCAAACTAACACAGGAACAGAAAACCAAACACTGCCTGTTCTCACTCATAAGTGGGAGTTGAACAGTGAGAACACATGGACACTGGAATGGGGGCATCACACACAGGGGCCCATTGCAGGGTCGGGGGCTGAGGAGAAATATGTAATGTAGACGATGGGTTGATGGGTGCAGCAAACCACCATGGCACATGTATACCTATGTAACAAACCTGCATGTTCTGTACATGTACCCCAGAACTTAAAGTATTAAAAAAAAAAAGAACTCTCACAATTCAATAATAAGAAGACAAATAACTCAGTTAAAAATGGGCAAAGGATTTGAATACACGTTTCCAACGAAGATAAACAAATGGCCAATAAGTACCTGAAAAACAAATGGAGTAAAATGTTAATAACAGGTAATCTGTGAAAAGGATATACAGGTGTTCTTTCTACTATTTTTATGTTTGCAACTTTTTGTAAGTTTCAAATTTTTTTTACAAACTAAAAGTTTGTAAATAATCCTGAATGACTTTTCTCTTTGGGCAGTGTAGAGCAGTGTGAAAACTGGTCAGAGGGAACACTATGAGCATGAGCGTGTGCACGTGTTTGTACACCTGGGAGTCTACACATGTTCCACAGAGCACTTCACTTCTCTGCTGCCACTGGCCCCCAGCCCCTGTGGCTTGCCCAGCATGCACACCATCACATCCGAGCAACATGCTTAGTTAACCGGGGGGAAGGAGGTAGAGCCCTCAGTGCTGCTGAGGTAGACAGGTTACTCATCAGTGTGAGCCACTCTACAGGCCTTGTCCCCTCTGGCTGGGGCTGACATAAAGATATATGGAGCAGGTGGGTTAGGCCTATGCTTTGCTGTATTCTGAGAGACTTGCCATCTTCAGAGTTCTCGTTTCCATACTGAAGAGTTTCCCACTAGGCTCAGAAGGGCCCCTCTTTTTCTGGGTTCCCGACCTATGTTGGAGAGGGCAAGGAAAGAGGAGGAACAGGACATATTTATTGAGAGCCCACTTTGTGCCTTTATATATTATTTCACTCAAATGAGACAGAACCCTGCAAGATGGGTAAACTGAGACTCAGAGAGCTTCAGTAACTTGGCCAAGGTCCCACAGAAAGCAAAGGGTGGAGCCAGATTCAAAGCCAAGCCTAGACTCCCCACTTCCCTACTTCCACCAGACACACTTCCTTCAGATACTGAGTTTTTCTTTCTTTCCATTGTTTCTCCTCTTTTGCTGTCTGAGTTGAGGTCAAAGCCTGTTCTCATCTCGGGAAATGAAACCAAATCATTGCTGACTGTAATGGATCAAAAAGACCCAGGCAACTTTGGAAAACACCAGCAGGGCTGCCATCAGCCCTGTTTCTTGAGGCCATGGTGATGTTGGCAATCACTCTGAAGGAAAAGGACAGAAATATCTCTTGCTTTAACCTGCCAAAGCAGACACAGTCTTCAGGGCTGGGTGCCAAGTCAGGGGTACCATGTGGCCAGGGATCCTGGCACACATCTGGATAACTGTTTGAAGAATCTTCCTGCCAAAGGGGGTTGGGGTAGTGGTGAGGACATCTGAGGAGGAAAGAATGGGGTAGTGCATGAAGAGGGTCCTAGGAGTGGCCATTCTAACTTCAGGGTATGGCCAAGGGCAATATGCATGGGTAGGGAGGAAATGGGGAGGAAAATTTCTTGGCAGTTTCCCCTTTATCCTCTGTTCTTCTCCTCTACTTTTCAGGCCTCCCAGCCTCAGCACTCATCCTGTTTCTCATTCTTAAAGGCCTCTCTGTTAGCTGAAGACCCAAAAGAGGGTTGCTGGGAGAATAGGTTGTAAGCCTAGAGCCGCAAATAGCCATCAGACAAGAAGGGCCTGCCTATACGGGCATCAGCTCAGAGGAAAGCAGAGCTGAAACACAGTGATAATGCCATTTGAGTCTTTGGATCCAGCCATGCCTGAAGTCCTGCACTTTTAAATTAAGGGGACCACAAATTTACATTTTCACATAAGAAATTTTCAACTGGCTATCTGTCACTTATAAGAAGAATAACATGAATAGCATTCTAACTGAAACAGTACTGGATTTTCTAGTATGATTTTCAAGTACAGATCTTCTATAACAGCCAAGGGAAGATGCAGAGAAGTTTAGGATAGAGCCATTGCACATGGAAAATCCAGACTCTGGAGACACTGAAGAGAGGAAGAGAGCTGGCCAGCCCCTGCCTCAGGAGGCCTTCACTCTAGGGATAGGGTATGATGCTCGAGTCTGGCTTCGTGTCTGAAGCTCTGTAGGGAAGCCTGGAGAAGGGATACGCCAGCCCCAATCTGAGAGTTCTGCAACCTACAATTTTTCCTGAAGTTGTTCCAGGTAATGATGGTTGCTACCTTCTGCTGAGCCTATGCTACATGACCAGTGTATTATACTATCTATCATTTTATTTCTCACAGCAGCCCTGAGAAGTAGACATATTGCCACAATTTTCTAGATGAAGAACTGAAAGCTCACAATGGTGCAGTAACTAACTGGTCACATAGCTAGTAAGCAGCAGAGCAGGGATTCAAATCTAGTGTATTAGACTCCAAAACCTGTGTTTTTAACAACCATATTGTATGTTACTTCCTCCAAGATGGGTAACTGAGGCAGGGGAGGTTGGTTGGCTATACGGAGGATTAATAATAATCTTTTCTGTTGGTACAGCCCTAGAGAGTTGACAAAGCACAACTGTATATGCAATCTCACTACATCCATTTTACAGATATGGAAAGTGAGGCTCAGAGGTAGGAAGTGATTTACTCAAAGTCATTTGGGCAAACAGGATAAACCACCCAGAGATAACTCTCCTTAAATTAAGCAGGCAGTCTTGAGGACAGTGACGGTATCAGTCTGTCCAAGGAAGGTCTCAGACAGGTGAGGGGACCAACAGGTATTACAGCCACAGACCCAACTGCAGAACACAAATGCCGCTACACCAAAGAGCTCTGAATTCACAAAAAGATTCCCAGTTCCAGCCAGGCCCCATTTATTTTTCAGCAACACCTGATATGGGTAAATTCCAGTTCAACTAGAGAGATTCAGCTTCCTAGTGTTCCCAGGGGGATCTAGCTGTGAAAAGAGCCCCTTTCTTCTGTCAGGACATCCTCAGCAAAAAAGGCTGCAGGACTGAGCTGAGCAGCCTGAAGAGTGGGGACTCCAACTCCCCCCGAGAGTGTGTACCTGCCTGGCTTCCTCCCTGAGGAAAGTCACTGTCCCAGCCCAAGCCCTAGGGGCCCTCACTGTTGGACCTGTCCTGATGCTTTGCCAAGCTCAGAGGCACCTATCCTAGATAGACAAGGCAAAGCTGTCTTTCACTGTTCCCTGGGTGACCCACACCTGGAGGAGTTATCAGGCAGGGATCCAGGTGATGGGACAGAAGGGGCCAGGGCAGCCACTGTTGTTCACTGCTGGAAGTGTGCCAGGGGACTGGAAGGTGAGCAGCAATCCCACCTGTCTCCTAGAAACCCTGTCCTCCGTGTGTAGGGGAGAGTAAAGGGTGGGCACACAGGGAAGAATCCAGCCCTGGGGCTTCCTTGAAGCCAAGTGAGCAGCCTTCTGGATTTGTTTTCCCACAGTGTCTGAAACTGGGGCAAGTGTTGAAGGCAGAACAGAGGAAAAGCAGCAACTTCATGAGGTCAAACCCAGTCTCTCGAGATCTAGGTAGTCCAGCACAGGTTCTGGGAGTAGATGCCAGCTTTACCACTTGATTTCTTTGGTATGACCTTAACTTTTTGCCATCCTTTCACTAGTATTTATTGAGAATCCTCTGCATATTAGGGCATCAATGCTAAGCAAAAAACGGATTCAGTCACCTTCCTGGAGGTTCCAATCAGTGGGGGAGACAAATTAAACAACCAGTACCCCCCTACCCCCACAGAAAGTGAAATGCCCAAGAGATACATAGTATATAATTAGAGAGACTTCACCCTCTCTGGAAGGTCAGAGAAGGCTTTCCTAAAGAAATGATAATGGAGCTGAGGTCTGGAAGAAGCATAGGAGTTTCCTGAAGAAGGTAGGAGGGGACACTGCACACAGAGGGAGCAGGACAGTCAAAGGCAGGCCATTTGGCAACAGGTGACTGGAAGGAACTGGAAGAAGGGCTATGAGGCTGAAGCACAGAGTGGGTATGCAGGGTCTAGGCAGACCATGCAAGAATTTGGGTTTCTCTTAGAGCAATAGGAAGCCTTTTGAGGTGCTCTTAGCAGGGAAGTGAGATGATCACACTTATTGTTTGAGAAGATTACTCTGGCAGCACAGTGAACAACGGATTGGAATGGAACTAGGGAGCATTCAGGAGGCCAGACAGAAAGTATCAGGTATTTGCCTGTAAAATGGGGGTGATGAGAATACTATCTTACAAGCTGTTGCCAGGATCCAATGAGATACTACATTTTAAGTGTCTATTCCAGTACCTGGCACATAGTAAAGGCCCAGTAAGCGTCGATATTGTTACTTTTATCATTGGTTCTTTGCTGAGTGTACATATTTCTCATCCAGGTCTGCTCCTGTGTGATGGGGTGGAGGGGGTTGTTGTGGTTTCCAGAATGGAAACGTGGTTTGTGCCAAATCACAACGTCGAGACCAGAATCCAGGATGCCTGAAACCTGATTAGAATGGCTTAAAAATATGTATTCAAGAAGAAAAACGGGTTCCAATCGCTCCTACTAAGGACGCTGGAGGGATGGTGAATGATTCTTTAGATGGTAAGTCCTAGCACTTGTTGGGAAAAACAGGTGCTTCTCTGGTCGGAGAGCAGATGAGGGCTCGCAGCCGCGTGCGCTCCCGCGGAGGTGGGGGACCCTCGCCACTCCCCCGTTCTATGCCCGCCCGCGGGCTTCCGACCGCACCTGCTCCCCCGGCTCGGAAACGCGGGCCGGGTGCCCGGCTGCAGGCAGAGGGTGCCCGGGAGAGGAGGTCCCGAAAGGCTCCTCCACACGCCTGCACCGGCTGCCCCCTCCCCAGTCACGTGGCCCGGTGGGTGGGGACCGACCTGAAGTTGTAAAAATCCCGACCGCTCCCAACTTCGGAGGGAGCCGCCAGTCCTCCGGGCCCGGGCGGTGGGCGCTGGAGCCCCGGCTGGCGGCGTGGAGGTGCGTTTCCGAGAAGCCGAGCAGCGGCGCGGGCGGCGGGACTCGAGGCATGGCCCGGCTGTCGGTTATCCCCGGGTCGGCCACGGCGTGGACAGGTGAGCTGGGACCCGCGGCCAGCGGCGGAGATGGCCGGGGCTGCCAGGGCATCGGGCCCCAGAGCCCACACCCGTCCAAGGGATGCGGGGCTCCCACGCAGGAGGGGGCGGTTGGGTGAAGAGGCCGCTGTGGATTCTCGGCCCGCCGGGTCACTCCCACCAGCGCCGCCGCCTCCTCTCCCGCTTTGCCACCGGGTGAGCAGGGCACGCGGGACGCCAGGGAGCCTTGCGGGGCGTGGACTCTGTGCCGGCCCCGCCCCCCGCGCGCACACTGGCTGCTACACGCGACGTCACACTCGGCTATAAAAGGCGCGGCGCGGGGCCCTTGCGGCGCTGGAGGAGCTCGAGCTCGAGGCTGCTGGGGAGCCGCGGGCGACCGGGCCGCCGGCGCCTCAAGGATGTTTTACTCAGGGCTCCTTACTGAGGGCGGCCGCAAGGAGACCGACATGCGGGAGGCGGCGTCGCTGCGACAGCAGCGCCGGATGAAGCAGGCGGTGCAGTTCATCCACAAGGACTCCGCCGACCTGCTGCCCCTGGACGGCCTCAAGAAGCTGGGCTCGTCCAAGGACACGGTGAGTCCCCGCCGCCGTTCTTGCCCTGGCCCCGGCGGCTTCGCGCCCGCGGTCTTCCGAGGCCCGGCTGTTGCGGCTTTCACTGAGTCACGGCCCGGCCCGCCGCTGCCCTTGGCTCGCGGTCGCTGCGTCGCTCATTCCTCCCCTTCCAGCACCCCTGCTGCGGTTTCGGTGGGGATTCCGTCCTAGCTTTTCAGCTCGCGCTCCCCTCGGCTGTATCTCCTCCCTGGATGTCTCCTCTCCAGAAGAAGGAAGAGGTCCTGCCCTGCCCTCTTGCCCTCGGGTCTTCTTTCTCTCCCCTTATTCTTAATACCGAATTTTGTTCGTGGGGCTTGTGCCTCCTACGCTGTGTGGCTGGTTCTATGACCCAGACAGAGGTGATTCCTAATGACTTCGTGTGAGGGGGAAAGAAGTGGAAAGGGATTTTTTTTTTGACAGTTGCCAGATCCGGAAGATTTTTGTTGAATCCATTGTTCCCCTATGCAAAATCCACTTCTCTAGTTTTGGTCCTATGTACCTTTGACCTTCCGTCCTGAGTGGGGAGAGAGAAAAGGGGTCGAATGTGAAGGTTTCCTGAACCCCCAACATCTCTTCATCATTCTCTTCACTTCCAGCCCCGCCCCCAAGGAGTGAGTAGAGGGAGGAAGCCAGGCTGCTCCATCTTACCGACCAGCTAATGTGTGCATTTGGGGCTGGGGTGGTTGCAGTCTTTTTTTCTAGCACGGTTTTTCTTGGCATTAAGTAGAAGCACCCCAGGACAGGAGCCCTGGGGTAAAAAATGGTACTGTCCTCTTTCTATAGAATGAAAGGGTGACCAATATAAAGAGCTGTATCTGTCATCCCTCAGCCTCTGTAGTGGTCCTGGGTCAAGTTTATGTTTAACTTTGTAGTTTTATCTGGAGTTTTCTTGTAGTTGGATTGTTTTCTTGAATTTCACAATCGCTTTGTTCATTTGGGTGGTAATGTATGAAACGCTAATTAAATGTCTTTTAACAAATGAAATAGGTGCTCTGTATAATTTTTCTAGTATTTTTTATTTTAAGCTTTTGAAATGTTTAATTTTGGATGTGGTTGTTAGCTCTAATTCATTGAAATTGCCATTTCTGGCCCCAGGAGGGCAGAGCTTCTGCATCCATTTCCTTTTTTTTTTTAATTTAACAGCTCTAATGACACACAGGTACCAGTATAATTTTTCTCCTCCCTGCCATTAGTTGCTTCTGTGCAGGGTTTGTCTACTTCAGTTATCTTGCTCTGTTTTTTGAAAGTTGTGTTTTTTTGTTTTGCTTTGCTTTTTGCACAAGCCGCAGGATAGTTTCCCTGATTTATGCTAACCCAGAGTGATGAGTGATTGAAATGTGCTCCTGCAAAAGAGGTAACTCTCTTTTCCCTTCTTTTACTTTAAAGCAATCTTGATTCATTTAACAAATCAGGTTCGAGAAATATTCTTTCCTTCAGGCCAAATAATCCTATCCTCGTTCCTAGAATGCTCGTCAATCAATAAAGAAGGAAGTATTATATTAAGAGAAGAATTAAAATATGGAATTTTTAAATGCTGGATTTGGTTGTCCTTGGTTGTCAATGAGTTTCCTAGCTTAGGAAGGAGAGCTACCTTAGCTTCCTTCTGCCTAGGATTTCTTATACTACTTCATGCTGTGTAGGAATTCCATCCACTTTTCTGACTCCAGTCTGTCTCAGTTGAGTCACGAAGGGCTGATAGCATAGAGCACAGGCAGCAGGCTGCAAAGAGGAAGGAGCCTCAAGAAGCAGGATATTGCCTTGAGTATGACACATACACATGGCAGTTGACTGTGAGGCTCTGAATCATGGTTCATGCTTTCTGTGCCCCACCGTCATGGAGTTGATTTCCCTCTCTCACTGTTTTCACACCTACAGTGTACAAGTGATTGCACAGAACAGCCAGATTACAGAAACGGAGGCAGACCGAGGTAGGGCTAGGAGAGCCGCAAGCACTGGGGTGAGGCAGCATGCTTAAACTCTTGGAACTGTTGTTGCAGCCTCAGTACAATCTTAGAAGTGACCTTAGAAGTACATTATTATTGTTTTACTTTATAAATACATCTGGGATAGACTAGTGTTGACTCAATTTTCTCTCACTGCAAGGGAAATTTGGAGGATGCTAAAATTAATTGAATAGTTCTTACTTGAAGTAGTTTATAGTATAATCTCAACAGAAGGGGTCCAAGAAAAGGGAGAGGATAGCATCAGAGGGAGATAAGAGAGAGGAAAAATTAGTTGTAATTGACTTTTGGGTTTGTGAAGGTTGTAGGTTGTTTTCCCTCGTACTAGTAACCAATATTTACATTATACTGCTGGGATTTCTGAATTATCTACCTCTTACTATGCTGTTTCTGTAATGTTCACTGCTTGATCAGCCTGCCAGCCCTTTTAGGACTGGCAGAAGGCAACCATAGGAAATCAAAGGGGGTCGTGTTGTCTTGGCCCCAGGAAAGTGCCTTTGCCTATTTCTGTGTATATGGAGTTGGCTGATACAAAGTCTTCTGTGGAAATTATATTTTTGTCTGGCCCTTTTGCATTTATCCTTTTATCTTATATTGTTCATTCTGTATTAGATTAAGAACTAAAACCAGAGATATGAGTGAGCAATATTATATTTGATTTTTTTTTTAAGAGACGGGTTCTCACTTTATTGCCCAGGCTGGAATGCAGCTGCAGTCACATCTTACTGTAGCCTTGACCTCACAGGCTAAAGAGATCCTCCCATCTCAAACTCTTGAGTAGCTAGGATTACAGGTGCACACCACAACACCAGTCTAACTTTTGTATTTTTTGTAGAGATGGGATTTTGCCATATTGCACAGGCTGGTCTTGAACTCCTGGTCTCAAGTGATCTGCCCACTTTAGCCTCCCAAAGTGCTGGGATCACAAACATGAGCTACCACACCCAGCCCTGATTTTTTTTTTTAAACTCGATGAAGCTGGAGAAAAACATCTCCATTCTTGTAAATTTGCCTGTTGTAATTTATCTTGTTTTAGCTACCAGGTTCATTAAAGTTTTTCTCGTTGTGCTAAGGACTTTTTAATTTTTAAAAATAGTCATGTTATGTGATAATGTGCTGTCTTTCCTAAATGATATCATACTTACCTGTATGCATTAGACCATATTCTTACTTGTCTGGCAATAGAGTTTTTCTTTCCTACATATGATTGCTTCTGATCAGAGCTAAATGCTTTTTCAAAACTGACTAGAATTAGGAATGAGGCTGGGGGAAAGATGGTTGAACACAGTAAAGCAAACTTACCATAAAATACCTGAACAGAATCTGTCTATTGGAGCAGGTCTGTGTGGTGTGCCCTATAGATTAGCCATCCATATCACCACATTAAATTTTTATTTAATTTTTTTTTTTTTTTTTGTAGAGACACAGTTTCACTGTGTTACTAGGTTGCTCTCAAACTCCTGGCCTCAAGCAGTCCTGCCTCAGCCTCCCAAAGTGCTGGGATTGCAGGCATGAGCCAGTGTACCTGGTCAGTACTATGTATGTTGAAAAACAGGACATCCCTTGGAAAGCCAATATGTCATTAAACGAATGAGAACCACTTAACCACATTTATAAAACAGGCATTGACTAGGGATACAAGTAGTACAAACCCTTTAACATACAAATATTGAAGGGATTCTGAAAGAAAGAATTCAATGATATTAATCAAGAAAGGCTTTTTGGCTGCGTCTGATGGCCCACACCTGTAATCCCAGCACTTTGGGAGGCCAAGGCAAGTGGATCACCTGAGGTCAGGAGTTCAAGACCAGCCTGGCCAACATGGTGAAACCTCATCTGTACTAAAAAGGTAAAAATTAGCTGGGTGTGGTGGTGCACGCCTGTAGTCCCAGCTACTCAGGAGGCTGAGGTGAGAGAATTGCTTGAACCCGGGAGGCGGAGATTTCAGTGAGCCAAGATTGTGCCACTGTACTTCAGCCTGGGAGACAGACTGAGACTCCATCTCAGAAAAAAAGAAAGGCTTTTTGAAGAAAGAAGCGGTAGAGATTTCTTTCAGTACCATATCAAGAGCTGAGGATATAGCTGAAATCGACAGTCACGGTCCCTGCCCTTGTGCAGTTAACATGCTAGTAGGGCAGGGGTGAAATATAAACAAGTAAATACACAAAATAATTATGTATTTATAATTACTATGAAAGAAATAGTGAGATTTGTTAGTAACTAAAGAGGTGACCTACCTACTTTAAGTTGTATGGTCAGGGAAGGTATCTGTGAGGAAATGACATTTGAACAGAGACCTGGAAGATAAGAGGGACCTAACCATTAGAAATGTTAGGGGAAGAACATTTCAGGCAGAGGGGACAGCCGGTGCAAAGGGATTGGAATGGGAGAGGAATTTTGAGCAAGGAAGTGAGTGTGGATGGTGTTGAATCTGAATGAATAAAGGGAGAGTGGTTTGTATATGGAAGGAGAGGCAAGGACCAGTTGGTTCAGAGCTGTATAGAGAAGGGTAAAAAGTTTGGATTTTTTCTGAAGAACAATGGGATACCATTGAAGGGTTTTGAGTAAAGTACTGTGTTATCTGACTTATGTTTTAAAAAGCTTACTCTGGTTTCCATGCAAAGAATGGACTGGAGAAGGGTAAAAGAAGAGGCAGAATGCAAGTTAAGAGGCTGTTGCAGTAGAGATAAGAAATTACAGTGGTTTGGATTAGATTGGAGGTAGTAAAGATGGGGAGAAGCAGATCAATTCCAGGTATGTTTCAGAGTACAATAGCACTTTTGATGGGAGGTCAGGAAATGAAAAAATCAAGAATGGATGTATGGTGGTGCCACTTACCAAGGTTGTTGGAAAGGAATTAACCCAACATGTTAAAACTGAACAAGACTTTGGAGCGCAAACGTCTTTTATTACTGATCAAGAGAGTAAGGTTTAGAGAAAAGTAATGCTCATAGAGATTAGTGATTCACCCAAGGTAATATGTGACAAGTGGTAATTTGCTGAAAGCAGAAAGCTTTCATGGAGTAATAATTTAAAAGATGAGATTGGGAAGGAGGATGAGTGGTAGTGGAAGGTCTTGAATGCTAAATCGAGGATTTTTCTTTAATACAACTAGCAAGAGAACCACTGTAGGGGAAGAGGACCATGAAAGTAATGTTAGGAGATTGCTTGGGCTTAGCAGTAACAGTAAATGAAGAAGAAAATAAGAGGAGGCAGAATTTCACTCACTGAGATAGGGAATAAAGGAGAATATGCAAGTTTTATAGAAAATATCAGTGGGATAAGTTACGTTTGAAGTGCCTGTGGAATGTCTAAGTAGAGAAGTTCAAAAAGGTAGTTGAATCTATGGGTCTAGAATTGAGATGACATCTGGACATGAGATAGAGTCATCATCATAAAGATAGTAATTTATGCAATGAAAACAGATAAAATTGCCCTGGCAGTATATGTGGAGTGACAAGGGACCAAAGATAGAGCAATGAGGAACACTAATATTTAAGAAATGAACACAGGCTAAGGAACCAGTGAAAGAGACAGGAACAGAATAAACAGGTGGTTTTAGAGGCCAGTGGAGGAGTGTTTCAGGATAAATAAAATGTTGAGTTTATTGCAGCATTGTTTCTAATGGCAAACATATGGAAATAATCTAAATGCCCATTAGTAAATAGTTAAGGTATGTTTATACAACAAACTTGTCTGTCAAGGATTTGCTGTTTTAAAATGTAGAAACTAGGGCAGACATAAGAAAATAGATGCTAAGCTGGTTATAAGATAACCTGGCATTATACCTGCCTAAGTTACATGGTGTGTGTGCACATGCCTTAGTTTTTGCATCTGGCAGACACTGTTAGTTGGCTAAATCATCACCCATTCTTAGCCCTTTTCTATATGCCTGACTCCTCTATAGAGATTATAAAAGCTAAATTATCTCCCAATGTCTGTTAAAGTTAGGAGTGGCCATATGAGTTCTGACCAAGAAGATATGGGAAAAAAACTGCCAAAGGAACTTCTGGAAAAGCTTTTCCTTTTCTGATAAAAGCAATTGATTATGTTAGAGTAGTCCTTCCTCCTTTCTCATTTCTTGAATGTGGATATAATGCCTGGAGCTGGGGTATTCATCTGTGACCATGAAGGAATGTCCAAGAGAATTACAGAGCCAATAGCCCTGAAGTTGTTAAGCTGCTGAGTTAGTATCAGCAGCTTCTATCTCTAGACTTCTTGTTACGTGAGAAAAATAAATCTCCATTTAAACTGCTGTAAGTTGGCTTTTCTTGTGGCTGAACTCTTTTCTGCTACATGGGGTATATTTTTATTTAAAAATTTTTAATGTAAATAATTTAAAACTTAAAAAAATTTAAAGCTGTTGCTTGTGTTAGGGATCTCCGTATCTCCAAGTAAATTCCAAGTAAATGGTGATACTGCTATTTCTTAATTAACTGTTTTCATCACTATCTGTCTAGTCTTACTTTTTTTTTGTTTTTTTTTTTTGAGGCAGAGTGTCACTCTGTTGCCCAGGCTGGAGTGCAGTGGTGTGATCTTGGCTCACTACCACCTCCACCTTCTAGGTTCAAATTATTCTCCTACCTCAGCCTCTCAGGTAGCTGGGGCTACAGGTGTGAACTACCATGCCTGGCTAATTTTTGCATTTTTTGTAGAGGCAGAATTTCACCATGTTGCCCAGGCTGGTCTTGAACTCCTGGGCTCAAGCAATCCGCCCGCCTTGGCCTCCCAAAGTGCTGGGATTACAGGTGTAAGCCACCGCATCCAGCCCTGATTTTCTATTATAATGGATACAAATTTAATTATCTTACACTTTCCCATCATATTCATTCTTCTGTTTTTTTTTTTTTTTTTTTTTTTTTTTGAGACGGAGTCTCGCTCTGTCGCCCAGGCTGGAGTGCAGTGGCCGGATCTCAGCTCACTGCAAGCTCCGCCTCCCGGGTTCACGCCATTCTCCTGCCTCAGCCTCCCGAGTAGCTGGGACTACAGGCGCCCGCCACCTCGCCCGGCTAGTTTTTTGTATTTCTTAATAGAGACGGGGTTTCACCGTGTTAGCCAGGATGGTCTCGATCTCCTGACCTCGTGATCCGCCCGTCTCGGCCTCCCAAAGTGCTGGGATTACAGGCTTGAGCCACCGCGCCCGGCCTCATTCTTCTGTTTTACTAACATTCTATTAAATAACTATTTTGGGTCAAATAAGCATTTACTGCTTACATTATTATGACTATGTTCTTGTTATTTACAGCTGAGTCAAATGTACTATTTTCTTTCTCATAAAAACATTTTTCTCAAAATTAATTTCCTTGGTTTTTTTAAAAAAAGTTGCCATGTAAAATTTAATTCTCCTTCAAGTAACTTAAAACTATAGATGGTCTAGCAAGTCCATTGTTTTCTTGGAGAATCCTTCCTAGAGTCTCCTGTCTTTTCATTTCATTTTGGACTGGCTGCTCTTAAGAGCTATAGGCAACCTGTATCCTGGACTTTTCCTTCAACCCCATTCTCAGAACTGCCTTTGTCTCTCTATTGGATTCTTTTGTTCTTAGATCTCATGCTTTTCCCCTTGTTGTTTGTTTCCCTTGCTTTGGTGAAGCATGCATACCTTTCAGTAGCTTCTTGACAAGACACAGGAAATAACTTTCTTGAGTCTTGACCAATAGTTTGACTAGGTACTATTAGATACTATTAAATAGTTTTACTAGGTACTAATTACTATTAGAAATTATGTACTATCAGATTTTTTTTTTTTTTTTTTTTTGAGACGGAGTCTCCCTCTGTTGCCCAGGCTGGAGTGCAGTGGCACGATCTCAGCTCATTGCAACCTCCACAATGAGTTCAAGTTATTCCCCTGCCTCAGCCTCCTGAGTAGCTGGAATTACAGGCACCTACCACCATGCCTGGCTAATTTTTGTATTTTCAGTAGAGATGGGATTTCGCCATGTTAGCCAGGCTGGTCTCGAACTCCTGACCTCGTGATCTGCCCACCTTAGCCTCCCAAAGTGCTGGGATTACAGACATGAGCCGCTGCACCTGGCCTCAGATTTTTGAAGGCATTATTCTATTGTCTTTTAGCTTTGATTGTTACTGTTGAGTAGTCCTATACTATTCTGATTCCCAATCCTTTGTATTTTTATCATCTTTTTCTCTTTGGAATCTTGTGGGATCTTTGTCATCCATGCTATTCCAAAATTTCACAGTGATGTGAAATCTTGATGTGGATCTTTTTTCATTCATTATGGTAGGCTCCATGTGGGGCCTTTCAATCTTTAAACTCATGTCCTTCAGTTCTGGCCTAGTATGATACTCCCCACTCCCCTTCAGCTGTTCTCGAAACCTGAAAGCCTAGCCAAGCTATCAACTGATCAGTCTTTTTATTTACTCTTACAAGAAGAGTAAACTTTTGGCATTCTCCCCAGTTCTCTGGGTCAAGTGAGAGTCTTATGAAGACTTTAGTCTATTTCCAACCCTAATTGTATCCTTCAATTGTAGAGGTTCTGATACCTCTAACCCCTCAGCCTTTTAGTTTCAGTAAGACAACTGCTTTTACAGCTAGATGCAAATATATAATAGCTCAAACAAAATAGTTTCTTTTTTCTTTTTTCTTATTTTTTTTTGAGACGGAGTCTTGCTCTGTTGCCCAGGCTGGAGTGCAGTGGCACTATCTCGGCTCACTGCAAGCTCTGCCTCCCGGGTTCACGCCATTCTCCTGCCTCAGCCTCCTGAGCAGCTGGGACTACAGGCGCCCGCCACCACACCTGGCTAATTTTTTGTATGTTTAGTATAGATGGGGTTTCACTGAGTTAGCCAGGATGGTCTCGATCTCCTGACCTTGTGATCCACCCGCCTCGGCCTCCCAAAGTGCTGGGATTACAGGCATGAGCCACCGCACCCAGCCTATTTTTTCTTAAGTAACAGTATTAGTGGAAAAGTCAGCAAGACAGCCTCTTCCATTTAGTCCTTTAGAGACAGTAGCTCTTCTGTCTTCAACATGTGGCCTCTGAGAAGGTTACCATAGTGGTCATCTCCACTCCAGCCAGTGGGAAGAGGAAAAGAATATGGAGAAGTATGCACAGGAGATTTTTATGGGCCAGGCATAGAAATGGTGCATGTCACTTCCACTCACATTCTATTCTGTAGAACTCAGTCATATGGCTATGCCTAACCGCCAGGAGGGCCAGGAAAGAATCTAGGTATCTTCCTATGAAGAAGAGGAGAACAAGGATTTTAAAGAGCAACTGGCAGCCTCTGCCGCTTCAGCTCTCTGTGAAGTGAAATGGTATAAAGCACTTAGCTTTCTCTAGTCCAGGTCATTATTGCTGCTTTTCTGCCTGCTATTGAGATTCCAGAATTTTGTCAACATCTTTTTTTTCTTCTTTATTGTTCTTTTTGTTTTGTGGGTTTAGGACTTACTCTTTTACTGTCATTTTAGTGAAATTTTGACTGGAAGCAGAGGTAAATATGCAGCTATATTGTTACTTAAGATATGTAGGCATAGTAAAATGACCAGAGAAAAACATCTCTGAGGTTCATACGGGTTTGTTGGCTGTAAATTTTCTATTCCTGAACTATATTATTAATACTTTTTAGTTATCAAAGAGAATGAAAAGAATTATGTATAGTGACATAGAAAATGCCTTTTTTTTTGAGACGGAGTTTTGCTCTGTTGCCCAGGCTGGAGTGCAGTGGCACGATCTCGGCTCAGTGCAAGCTCCCCCGCCCAGGTTCACGCCATTCTCCTGCCTCAGCCTCGTGAGTAGCTGGGACTACAGGCGACTGCCACCACGCCTGGCTAATTTTTTGTATTTTTAGTAGAGACAGGTTTCACTGTGTTAGCCAGGATGGTCTCCATCTCCTGACCTCGTGATCCACCTGCCTCAGCCTCCCAAAGTGCTGGGATTACAGGTGTGAGCCACCGTGACTGGCCAGAAATTGCCTCTTATATATTAAATGAAAATAGAAAATTTCAGAACAGTTTTATAGTATGTTTATTTTTTTATATGTTTATAAATGTATTAATATTTTTTGAAAGATATACTTCTAAATTTAATGATCATTATTTGTCGGGAGTGGGACTGAGAAGGGTTTGAGAGATTGGGGAGGTTTTTGCTTTTAATTTTATTTATTTATGTATTTGTTCATTTATTTATTATTTTGAGATAGAGTCTTGCTCTGTTGCCCAGGCTGGAGTGCAGTGGTGTGATCTAGGCTCACTGCAACCTCGGCCTCCTGGGTTCAAGCGATTCTCCTGCCTCCCCGTCTCTAGTCGCTGGGATTAAAGGTGCATGCCACCACGCCTGGCCAATTTCTGTATTTTTTCTTTTAGTAGAGATGGGGTTTTGCAATGTTGGTCAGGCTGGTCTCAAACTCCTGACCTCAAGAGATCCACCTGCCTCAGCCTTCCAAAGTGTTGGGATTACAGGCGTGAGTCACCGTGCCTGGCCTTTGCTTTTTATTTTATATATTTCAGTGATACTTAAATATTTTACATTGAGCATGTGTTTGAACCTTTTTTTGGTTACTAAAGAACAAGTAAAGGAACAGTCAGCAGGGCCAAATTCACTAGAAAAATCTAGTAAAATTAAGGCTGAAAATGTCTACTGTATTTGGAAATCAGAGGTCGTTATTGGTATGGGATAAGAAGTGATCTCAGTGAAGGAAATATGGGATATCAGGAAATAGATGTCATGGTTTAGGCTTTTTAAAAAAAGACCATTCCAGATAAGGAGGGTGATTAAAGGAGGTTGTAGAGTCAAGGCAGCAGGATCTGATGTTTTGTGGAGGAGTTTTCTCCCCAATATCTAGGAACTTTTAGTATGTTTTATAACTTGTGGAAGAAGAATCCAGTAGAAAGAGAGGACAATACAGAAAAGGGATGAATTCAAGCAGAATGATTTCAGAACTTCCCTCGTTTGTCTCATCTCTCCACTAATGATTAGGCTCCTTTGCAAGATTAAGAACCAGATAAAGTTTTTAGCAAGACCAATGTAGGAAGACATCCCCAAACTTTAGGTAAGAGGACTTTGTTTAGATGGTCTTTGAAACTCCTTCCAGTCCTCACTTCTACAAGTCCAGTTTTATCTGAGTAGGTCCTAGATGTAAGCACGGATGTAACAGAAACAAACACCCTGCTTTAGTATGGCTTGAGCTAGGAATCCAGTCTTACTGGTGAGAGAGATTCGAATGAAGCATTTTTGTTTCTTTTGAGAAGCAAAGCATTATCCCAGTGTTGCATCAGAAAATCTGACAGAGTTAGCACTTCCTCCAGCTCCTTGTCAAGCTAAGAAGCTCTCATTTTCTTTACAAGTGCCTCTCCCTCCACTTTTCCCAAAGATACCAATTTAGAATGTGCTTTGCCAAGAATCAGTGTATTTCGGGAATCCATTTCTTCATCTCACTAGGGTTACAATGAGTCATGGCTGTGACTCCATTCTTCCTTAGGAATCTGAAAGGTGGCAGATACTGAAGACCTCCAGTGCCAGCCCCTCCCCTTGAAAGGTTCTAGGCTCTGGGCTTCTAAGAGTGACTTCCTTCCCCATAGAATCAGAGTGTCATCTGGTATATGTTAGATAGAAACTTGGGGTGAAACACTCTCCTTTGAGGGATTTTAAATGCTATTGTAGCTGGGCATAAGATATTTGTGTATACAGATTTCTCCAGTCAAAGGATTTCTTTTCAAGAGATATCTTAAATTTTCTGGAGGCCACTTTGAATGGGAATGGTGGAGCATGACTATATCTGCCCTAGGAACTCTCCTAAGCTCTATCAAAGTACAGACTTAAACTCACACTTCTCATTCTGCTTCTTAACATTAGGCATCCTGGCATGCATATAAGGTCTAATTAAGTCTCCTGCTTCTTGGTCAGTGTCTTCCCCCTTCATACCCCCACTTTTGGGCCATTGAAGGGAAGGGAAATGGATGATAAGATAGGGCAGGAGAAACCAGTGTTTTGAGGTCCAGAGGATGCCAGCAACGATGATTCTTATGTGTTCTGTCAGGTTTCAAAGTGTGTCTGCTGAGAGGCTTGCTCAGCAAGTGTGAATTCCTGTCTTTTCACCCTATCTACCCATGGGTGACTCAGCCCACAGGAGAGCCAGCCACTAAGGTATCTATAGGCTGCATCTGAAAGATAAGAGAGTGAGACTTGACACAGAAGTAGGCAGAGCTTCTGAATACCGGTGTTAGCTAAGTTTCTTCAGCCTATGAAAATGAGCTGCCGTTTCTATAGGGCAGTGATTTGCTGTCACCTGGGAAGATACAGAGATCACTTATTCTAGACTAAGACCACTTTTCCCTTGAAATGCTCTTGTAAGGGGAAGAAAGGTAGCAGGCCTAGGTTAGTCCAAATAACAAGGGCCCTCAGTTCTCTTAAGCCCTAGAATATTTATCTGCCCTCTCCACATTTCCCAGTGTCATATCTTGCATTTTCATTCATTCAGGGTGGCCTACTGCAAATTGGTTTATGGTACCTGCTCTGACAATACCAGTGAAGTCCTCACTTGAAGGAAGTATAAATGAGAAACAAAGGTAGAGCTCAGTTATGGGAGGCTCCTTCATTATTTTTATGGTACCTGGGGGACAATGGGAAAGAGGGATGTGGCCTGTCACTAAGAAGTCTCTGCTTTCTATCCCTCAAGCAACCCCATAATATTCTGCAGAGGCGCCTCATGGAAACCAACCTGTCTAAGCTCCGAAGCGGCCGTGTCCCTTGGGCCTCTAAGACGAACAAAGTCAATCAGGCTAAGTCTGAGGGGCTAAAGAAGTCTGAGGAGGATGACATGATTTTGGTTTCTTGCCAGGTAATGTTCTGAGAACAGATTTTCCAGGGTTTTCTGGAAAGTAGGATGTGGGACCCTCTCCCCCTGACTTTATAGAGTATGGGTCTCATGGAATTCATAAGTAAGTTTTAAAAGGGCCATTCCATGCAACACTGGAAGTGTATGTGACATTTTGTATGCACGTGTGTATACATGGGAAGAAGGAACAAAGCTTTCATCAGATTTACAAATGGGTATGTGATTTTTAAAAAAAGTTTAAGAGCTATTTGTTATGTAGCAGAAAACATCTAGAGTTTTTGGGGGGATCTTCTGTCAGCCCTGGATTCAGCAGGAACAAGAGCCAGTCAAAGGCAGACTTAGCAGTGGGTAAAGATGGGACACTATAACCCATAATTGGGAGGATGCTCTCCACCCCTGCCTTTCATATGACATCTGCTGCTTGCTGTCTGCATCTCCTTTCCCTTCTGCTCCTCTGGCTCTTGTTGAACAGTACATTTCCTCCCCACAGTGTGCTGGAAAGGATGTGAAAGCCTTGGTTGACACAGGCTGCCTATATAATCTCATCTCTTTGGCCTGTGTGGACAGATTGGGGTAAGTAGCCACTCGTACTGAGTGGAACTTAGATGTGAGTGTACTCTTCGCTTGACTCTATTTTATGGTTAGAGATGGTGAGCATCTCTACGGCAGCTCAAAGAGAAGTATGCAGAGTTCAGATCTCAGCTGGAACCAGAGTCCTTAGTAGAGGGGAGGAGTGGTGGGTTATCAGGCAAGTGGAGAAATCAGTGAGCATGGAAACTTTTGGCTTTCTGTTAACTCCCCCTATTAAGTTTTGAGCAAAGACCTTTGAACTTGAATGAGAGAGCCTGAGACCTCTGGCTCATTGTGTGCCCTGCCCTGATCCACTAGACAGCAAATTAAAGGAGCTGTCCTGTTGGTATACTCCATCCAGATGAATAAAAGTAGGGATGTGGTGGGCCTTAGCTTACTCAGAGTCTTTCTGGAGGATGCACTGCCTGTCCCCAAGAAACATCCATCAGAACTGAGAAGAGGACTGCAGCTGCTACTGCGCCTGGGCCTGGGCCTGGGCCTGGGCCATCATAAAGATGATTAGCCAGTAGTTTATTTTGTTTGTTTTGTGTGGTGGAGCCTCACTCTGTTGCCCAGGCTGGAGTGCAGTGGTGCAATCTCGGCTCACTGCAACCTCCGCCTCCTGGGCTCAAGTGATCCTCCTGCCTCAGCCTCCTGAGTAACTGGGACTACAGGTGTGCACCACCATGCCTGGCTAATTTTTTGTATTCTTTGTAGAGAAGGGGTTTTGCCATGTTGCCCAGGATGGTCTTCAACTCCTGGGCTCAAGCGATCTGCCCGCTTCAGCCTCCCAAAATGCTAGGATTACAGGTATGAGCCACTGCACCCAGCCCTGAGCTTTTTATGTGGTGAAAAGATGAAGTATAGTGCAACATGATGGTTCCAGAAAGACTAATATGTCCTGGTGCATAATTAGGCAGCAGACTGCCATGATTCCAAAGGAATTAATAACCATCTGTAAAACTGCAATTATTTTTCTTTTGGATGGGCTATAACATCAAAAGAGAGGAAATAGAGGAAAGCAGAAGTATTGGCACAGAAAGTCCATAATTAAGTATTTATCCACCAACCCATAATAGCTCTGGTGCTAGCTATTACAATCAGCTTATGTAACATGTGAAACCTTGGTACTGTTTCTTTCCTTCCTCCCCTGCACAGACAAGTTAAATTAACAAGGATTTTCTCCGTGATATTCCTTGCTGCTACGAATATCAGTGCACTTACCAAATAAGTACTTGCCTCCACTAACATTATAGTCTAAGACAGACTGATGAAGACAGAATGAAATAGAAAGGACAATGAGAAAATTAGACATTGAACAAAGCACCTTCTAAAATTAGGATTAACGTGACTTCTCTGGTATCTGTTACTCACAGATTGGTAAAAGGACGTGTTAACTCAATTGCCTCACACAATGGTGGGGACAGTAGGATACAGAATAGGATTCTCTGAATATGTCAGTTCCCCTGTCTTCACCAATACACATAAGTGATGTAAGGTTTTTGAGAATGGGAGATGAGTCTTTAGTGTTTTTATATCCCCCTGGCATGTTTAGGACAAAGTGCTGAAACAACAAATGTAGGATGGCTAGCACTTTTTGGTAAATTAATCCCAGGAGATCCCTGGAGAATTCCAGTTGTAGGTCAGAAGGTAGGCATTGCAGGATTCTATCAGGAATCTCTGTCAAGGGGATTTTGGTATCTTCCTTTTTGGTGCAGACTCAAGGAGCTTGTCAAATCCCACAAGCATGAAGGAGAAAAGCTTTCTCTACCCCGGCATCTCAAAGTAGTGGGCCAGATTGAACACCTAGTGATCACACTGGGCTCTCTCTGCCTGGACTGCCCAGCAGCTGTGGTTGGTAAGCAGAATTGAGGGCGGGACCTATGGACCCTAACATAAACCCTCTCCCTACCCCCAACAAAACCTCATGAGATCTCATGCCTGTAAATATTGACTTTTTCAAAATGGTTCCCATTTTTCTGTACTATAGATCTTGTCCCAATTTTTGGTCTCCAAAGTACTAGATGGGCCCTGAGCTACATTCAAGACATGTTGAGAATCAATCAGTTAAACAAATGTGGAGGTCAGATAAAAAAAATTCAAGGAGCAAGAGGCCGAGTGCAGTGGCTCATGCCTGTAATCCTAGCACTTTGGGAGGCCAAGGTGGACAGATCACCTGAGTTTAGGAGTTCAAGAACAGCCTGACCAACATGGAGAAACCCCATCTCTACTAAAAATACAAAATTAGCTGGGACTGGTGGCGCATGCCTTTAATCCCAGCTACTTGGGAGGCTGAGGTCGGAGAATTGCTTGGACCCGAGAGGTGGAGCAGAGATCACGCCACTGCACTCCAGCCTGGGCAACAAGAGTGCAACTCCATGCCAAAAAAAAAAAGGAGCAAGAAAACACATTTTTATGTACAGGTGAAAATGTCCCCTGAGAGCTTTCCATGAACTAGAAACAGAGAGCAACTTACTCCTTTGCCATAAATCCTTTGATAATTTCCCACCACTTTCCACACTTCTCATACATTTTATTCTTGACTACTCCAAGTTATTGGTCTTTGTCTAAAGACCTTTGTCCTTTAGAGTAAAAAAGACCTGAGTTTGCATCTTGGCTCTATTGCCTTGTAACTTTAATGATCTAGGAAAATTACTTAATACAACACATGCTTGACCACGTGCAGTGGCTCATGCCTATAATTCCAGCACTTTGGGAGGCCAAGGTGGGTGGATCACCTGGGGTCGGGAGTTCGAGAGAAGCCTGGCCAACATGGTGAAACCCTGTCTCTACTAAAAATACAAAAATTAGCCGAGTGTGGTGGTGGGCGCTGGTAATCCCAAATCTCCTGCTGAGGCAGGAGAATTGCTTGAACCTGGGAGGCAGAGGTTGCAGTGAACTGAGATTGCGCCACTGCACTCCAGCCTGGGCAACAAGAGCAAAACTCCATCTCAAAAAATAAAAAAGTAAAAATAACAAAAAAATAAAAATAACACATGCTCAATATATGCTTATTGGATGTTATTGGATGGATGGGTGGAACCTAATAGTGATTAGGCCGACTTCTAAGCAAGCGTGGAAATGGCTAAATCTTAATCATCTTTTTGTTTTATTAGATGACAATGAGAAGAACTTGTCCCTTGGTCTACAGACTCTCCGATCTCTGAAGGTAAGATTGACTCCTCTTACCCCTTGATACTTCCTCTCTGAGGCAGGTATCCTCTTACACAGGAACTCATAGTGGTATCACTGACAAGTTACCAGTGATTCTCCTGTTTTCAGTGCATCATAAACTTGGATAAGCACCGGCTGATCATGGGGAAGACAGACAAGGAGGAAATCCCTTTTGTGGAGACAGTCTCTTTGAATGAAGACAAGTGAGTGCCCAAGTGGGTCAGATCAAGTCACATCCATTTGTCATGAGCTGCGAGCAGGGCAGTGGTGGTTCTTAGACAGGACGTGGGGTTGTATCCTGTCTTTGGCTTCAGTTATACTACAAATCTACCCTTCCCCACACCCAGAGTTCACCATCCCATAAAACTCTGTAGTGCACACATCAGAATGAGCAATGGTCATGTCACACAGAGTGGTAGGGAAATGAGTGGCTTTGAAAGCAAAATTTTACTTGCCTTCAGCTTAACTTTTTCTGAATATGGCATTATTTCTTCTGATATTTATTTCTCATTTCAGCACTTCAGAAGCATAACTACAGCCTGCAGCATGTCTGCACATGTGCATACACACCGGGTTGACAGATTGAGAAAACTGGGTTTGAACCAAATGCCGTAGCAACTTGCTGTGGACCAAGTCCTTCCATTTAATAGAAGCTCTAGGGGCTCCTTCCCATTCAGACCTCTCTAGACTATAGTCTATGCTTAGAGATCTTGTCTGGTTATAGCCATTGTTTTTTACTCCTTTGATCACTTAATTTATAGACCTTTTTTGACACTGCCAGTCTCACTTGTGGCCTATTTCTCTGCTGCTTCCAGGAATTTGCTTTTATTAGTCAAGTATAGGGGCTGCCAGGTTCTGTGTCTCCATAGATATATTTGCTTCTTTTCCTATAGCTAAAATGTATAATAAACAGGAACCTGACCTTTACCTCCTTTCAGCTGTTTCAAACAGGTGCCAGGATACCTATGTCTTGGAATTAGAGTTTCTTCAAATTGATTAATTGATTTTTCAAGTATGGATTACGTGAAAGAGCCCAGGGACATCATCTATTACAGTTTAACTCTTTCATTTAAAGGTCCACAGAGGCAAGTGAATTGTCTAAGTTCATATATTAGGTCAGTGACTGAAGGGACTGAGAACGCAGACCTGATTTCCAAGCCAGGACTCCCATGCTGCCTCATTTGTATTCAAGCCTTTAACAGGAGGGCAAAGAGGTGAGAATGTGTTTTAAAAAAAAAAAAAGAAAGAAAGAAAGAAAAGGGCAGAGCAGGGGAGGAATATGCTCTGGAGATGGATGCTAGGATGATTTGCGTAGCTCTCCCTCCTGTGTGCCAAGCCCACTAAAATTTCCTTGCCCCAAACTGTCACATTTGGGCCCTCATCTTGGTGCCTAAAAACTGAGCATACAAAGATGAATGAAATGGTTTCTCATTGTGAACCTCTTGGAGGAAAGGAGGAACCACAGACAGAGGAATATTAATCCCTCTCTGAGATGGAATTGAAGGCTTAAGTAAATCAGAGTGTCACTGTCAGACGTTGATTACTCCCAAGATCCAATCAGCATTTCTGCCTATCCTGTTATGTGTCTGCCAAGGACTTAAGTAGCTGGAAACCAGGAGTAGAGAAGGGGGCGGGTGGGGAAGAGCAAGGCCAGAACAGAAGGGAGTTGAATGAATAATCAACTGGTGGAGAGGCCTACCTAGATAAACCTTTCTGGGAGGTAGGGAATGACATTTTCAGGCAAGGAATTGAGACGTTCAATTCTGTCCTGGTACAAGGAAAGAGGCAGAGCAGGAGCCAACAATGTTAAAGACAACTTTTTATAACTGCCCAGTATTTCCTGACCCCTCTCAAAGGTTGGGGAGAATACAAGGTTTCTTGAAGCTTTTTGATTGGGGTATCACATTAGGCACGCAGGTGTCTGTAATGGAATCTCCCCTTCAGTTTGGTCATAGAAGTGCTTGGACAAGTCAGAAAAATAGCTAGCTGTGGATATCCCTTTAAGATATTCCCAAGTCTACCCTGCATCATAGCAGTAGTTCTCAGTGTTTTTGTTTAAAGGATCCCACTTTGAACTTTGCCAAGTACTACCAACTACCTTGTCTAGTGTTCAGCAACTGCCCCTACCAAACAACCCTTTGGAACTCTGAATGATTTGGGCCTCACAGAAGCTCCCTAAAGACTAGGAACTTGGTGACCATCATTTGAACAACTAGGCAGCCATACTGCAGTCAGTTTTCATGGGGTCATTCCCTAGGCCCCCCTCCTATCAGCCTCTACCTAAGGAAGCTAGATAGAAAGCTAAGCACAGCCACGGTTGGGAGGCTACATCTAAAGCTCAGCAGGGGTGATCCCCGGGTTACCAGCCTTCAGCACTCCCTCTGGCAACACCCCATTCTCTTACCTAGTGGGGACATGTACCTTTCCACTGAAGCCTCTCCATGCTCCTTCCCTACCTTTCACGGCAGTACTTTGGCCTGCCTCTTACCCTAGTACAAAGTTGAAGTAAAGTTCACCCTTTACTTCCCTACTTGAAAGTTCTACTCTGAGCCTTAACTCTTGGCCACAGTGAGGCATGTTGAAGGTTCCTTCTGGTTTATTCTTTTTTTTTTTTTTTTTTGAGACGGAGTCTCACTCTGTCACCAGGCTGAGATGCAGTGGCGCGACCTTGGCTCACTGCAATCTCCACCTCCCGGGTTCAAGCTATTCCCCTGCCTCAGCCTCTGGAGTAGCTGGGACTGCAGGCGCGTGGCACCACGTCGGCTTTTTTTTTTTTTTTTTTTGTGTGTGTGTGTGTGTGTTTTAGCAGAGTTGGGGTTTCACCATGTTGGCCAGGATGGTCTTGATCTCCTGACCCCGTGATCTGCCCCCCTTGGCCTCCCAAAGTGCTGGGATCACAGGCGTAAGCCACCATACCCGGCCCGTTCTGGTTTATTCTTATTTGGATTCCAATTCCCCATGGACTGCGTGAGGCCAGGAACTCTCAAGTTCTGGAAAGACATGACTGCTTCTGGCCCTTTGAGTTTACGATGATATGGTATCGGGGATGATTAGATAACTTTTAGTGATTCTTCTGGCCTCTGAAGATTAGTCAATAATTTTCTAGTTTTGGAATTGAAATAGTTGGGGTGAACTCAGCTTCAGATATAATCTCATTTAATGCAGTCAAAACATTTGAATTTTCTAACCAAATAATTATGTTTTAAATCCCAGGCTTGATAGAGGCTCCGAAAAATGTCTTGAGACAATTATGAGAAGTCTCGAGCTTCATTAACTTTCTTTAAATGCCTCCAAGTTGATTACTCTCCTAGCCCACATCTCCTTGATGTGCATGAGGAAGCACTGGGTCTAATTTTTGGGGGCTGGGAAGGTAAGAAGGTGAGGTCAGTATTTCCCAGGAGTCCTAAAAAATTCTGGTACCTTAGATTGAGGGTGTGGGAGAAAGGGTGTCTACCCATGTCATAGTTCTGAAAATAGGCAGTAGCATGAAGTACCAAACCTGTCTCATTCGTTATTAGATGTCTATCTGAAATACAGGGAGTTTGAAAAATGTTGTTTTTATCATTTGATATTTCCATGCCTGACTCATTTGGGAAAATAACGTTTTCTGACTTTTTTCTATTTCCTTGCCCTGCACAGACCCTACCTGGTACAATTTTCTATTTCTTAGCTCAAAGTGTCTATACAATGGGTTGCCTGGTATGTCAGCTGCCCTCACTCTTGTGTAATAGAAATATATGTCCAGGCTGGGGACGTGGAGGAGGCGAACTGGATTCCTCCCTCCTCCTGTTGCCAGGCCTCTCTGCATTGGCTCTTTATCGTTTCAGTGTTTCTGGCTGTGTTGGGTTTATTTGTGAGACTGATATAACAATAAAGTGAAATCTTCCCCTCTCTGTGCTTGTCTGACAAAGTCTTTGTGTCAGGGCCCCAGTCTGGAAGGTGGGGGAGACCAGGTACAGTCTAATTGCATCAGCATTTTTCTCTTAGGGTCTTCTGTTCCTCCATTGCTACTGGCCCTTCAGGTGTCTCTTATTGACTGTATGTCGAGCAAATTAGTGAACCTCACTGAGCTTGGTTTTGTAATCTATAAAACAGAAGTAATAAAAGTGCTTATCTCACAGTGTCAAACGAGAAAATTCATATAGAGTGGTTGGCATATGGTAGTCACTCAGAGCTTCATATACGGGAACCATCTTTTATGGTGGGCCAGTCAACAGTCTGAGAGAACACTTCTAGAAAAGGAAATATAGCTGGACACCGTGGCTCACACCTGTAATCCCAGCACTCTGGAAGGCTGAGGCTGGAGGATTACTTGAGCCCAGGAGTTCAAGACCAGCCTGGACCACATAGCAAGACCCCTTCTCTACAATTAAAAAAATTTTTTTTTTTTAAATTATACTTTAAGTTCTAGGGTACATGTGCACAACGTGCAGGTTTGTTACATATGTATACATGTGCCATGTTGGTGTGCTGTACCCATTAACTCGTCATTTACATTAGGTATATCTCCTAAAGCTATCCCTCCCCCCATCCCCTCCCCACAATAGGCCCCGGTGTGTGATGTTCCCCTTCCTGTGTCCAAGTGATCTCATTGTTCAATTCCCACTTATGAGTGAGAACATGCGGTGTTTGGTTTTCTATTCTTGCGATAGTTTGCTGAGAATGATGGTTTCCAGCTGCATCCATGTCCCTACAAAGGACACAAACTCATCATTTTTTATGGCTGCATAGTATTCCATAGTGTATATGTGCCACATTTTCTTAATCCAGTCTGTCACTGATGGACATTTGGGTTGATTCCAAGTCTTTGCTATTGTGAATAGTGCTGCAATAAACATACGTGTGCATGTGTCTTTATACAATTTTTTTTTTTTTTAATTAGCCGGGAGTGGTGGTGTGCACCTATAGTCCCAGCTACTCAAGAGACTGAGGCAGGAGGATCACTTGAACCCAGGAGGTCTAGGCTGCAGTGAGCCATGATTGAGCCACTGTACTCCAACCTGGGTGACAGGGCAAGACCCTGTCTCAAACAAACAAACAAAAGAAATATTTTTAGTTCAAACAAATAGGAGAGGTTTGGGAAGGGAAAAGGAAAGGGTTGAATGAACCTTAATATATAGTTAAAGTCATTATCCAAATGGCATCTCAAATAAATGTATTTTCAAGATAATGGAAACTTTTAAGTATTGATGTTTTTAATATGACTTAAACAGCATGGTTAAATAGTCAACAAGCAACATGCTTTCATTATGACGATGGTTATCACCATCTAGAATTATGGTTTAATTACTACTCAGAAGATACTGCCATTCCACCTCAAAAGATTTTGTTTTGTCAATTTATTCTGATGATAAAAAATGTCAAGTGGTTCACCTGCCTGGTCCTTAAGCAATGAGTGACAGAATCAATATTCATAATCATCTCAAAAGAATGAAACCAACAAATTAAAATTTACACAGAGTTAAGAATATATGCCAGGCGCGGTGGCTCACGCCTGTAATTCCAGAACTTTGGGAGGCCTAGGCGGGCAGATCACGAGGTCAGGAGATCAAGACTATCCTGGCTAACACGGTAAAACCCCGTCTCTACTAAAAATACAAAAAAAAAAAAAAAAAAAAAATTAGCTGGGCGTTGTGGCGGGCGCCTGTAGTCCCAGCTACTCGGGAGGCTGAGGCAGTAGAATGGTGTGAACCCAGGAGGTGGAGTTTGCAGTGAGCCGAGATTGCGCCACTGCACTCCCGCCTGCGTGATAGAGCGACACTCCGTCTCAAAAAAAAAAAAAAAAAAAAAAAAGAATATATATTGTTGGCCAGGCACGGTGGCTCACGCCTGTAATCCCAGCACTTTGGGAGGCTGAGGCAGGCGGATCACGAGGTCAGGAGATCAAGACCATCCTGGCTAACACGATTAAACCCCATTTCTACTAAAAAAATACAAAAAATTAGCTGGGCTTGGTGGCGGGCGCCTGTAGTCCCAGCTACTCAGGAGGCTGAGGCAGGAGAATGGCATGAACCCGGGAGGCGGAGCTTGCAGTGAGCTGAGATCGTGCCACTGCACTCCAGCCTGGGCAACAGAGCAAGACTCTGTCTCAAAAACAACAACAACAAAAATATATATATATATATACACACACACCCCTTCATTTTAAAATATTTATTGCACTTGCATAGCGGGGGAGAACTTGGATTAACAGAAATTCACATTAAGATGATACTGATGTTTTAGTTGATTATACATTGAATGTAGCAATATTAAGGACTCTGTGTATAGGAGATGTCATTTGTAAGGCAGGGACATGTATACAATTTGTGACACATCCAGAAACGCACAATGGTAGTATGATTATCGTCTTCAGAGTTGTCATGTGGAAAGCGTTTGTTTTTCTGGTAACAGAAGGCAAGCATTTCTAATAGATGGAGGTAGCAGAGAAGTATATCTTGACTCAATTGGAGGAAAGCATTTACTATAAACCAGGGACTATGCTATCCCCTGCAAAGAAGGTAGTATTGTTTAGTTTTACAGAAAAGAAACCTAAGGCTCAGAATAGTATAAAGACACAACTATTGAGCACAATTATTATTTTAACAGTATCTTCATGACATTTAATACTGAGCACATCCCAGCACTTTGGGATTCCAAGGTGGGAGGATCACTTGAAGCCAGGAGTTCGAGACCAGCCTGGGAAACATAACGAGACCCTACCTCTACAAAAAAATTAAAAACTAGCTGGGCACAGTGGTGCGCACCTGTAGTCCCAGCAACTCCAGAGGCTAAGGCAGGGGGATCCCTTGAGCCCAGGAGTTCAGAGGCTGCAGTGAGCTATGATCACACCACTGCACCCCAGCCTGGGCATAATTTCTCATGCCAAGTTCTTTGATTCTAGGGCATCTTTATTAAAGTGGCATTGTGAATCAAATATAGCTTCTTGTTGACTCATGCATTATGAGCTTGTTTGAAGGTTGCAGGCTGCTGTTCTCAAGAAGCAGAGACAAACTAGTCTGTGTGTTATCGCTTAGACTCTTCTGTCAGCTGTTGCTTCAAACTTCTATTTTCAGTGCATCCTGAGCTATATATAATACAGTGTTATCCTATTTCATACTCACCTGTCTGGCCAATGACTTACTGGAGGCTGTTTCTCACATGGTGTCAAGTACATGGACATTGTGATAGCTGTTTTTCTCAGAGACCGTTTTATTAAAGGGTTGTGGTATGTTCTTTTTTTTTTTTTTTTTTCTTTTTCTTTTTTGAGATGGGTTCTCGCTTTGCTACCCAGACGGGAGTGCAGTGGTGCGACCTCAGCTCACTGCAACCACCAACTCCTGGGTTGAAGCGATTATTCTGCCTCAGCCTCCCAAGTAGCTGGGACTACATGTGCCCGCCACCATACCTGGCTAATTTTTGTATTTTTAGTAGAGACGGGGTTTCACCACGTTGGCCAGGCTGGTCTCGAACTCCCTACCTCAAGTGATCCTCCTGCCTTAGCCTCCCAAAGTGCTGAGATTACAGGCATGAGCCACCGCCGGGCCAGTATGTTCTGAAAGACGCCACCAGGTGCCTGACTAGAATGGACAAAAAGCTGGGTCTTTACTTGCTTTTAGATAGTGACTTGTCCAAAGGTTCTGGCAGCCTCATGCTATAGGCCTTATTCTTTCCTTCTAGCACCTTTTTTTACATTCTTTTCTGGACCTATGCTTCTTCCAGCAAATCCCAACCACCATAATAATCTGAGAGGGGACTTCAATCCTGGTATTGCTTTACTGGAGCCAGAGTAACCCCCCAATTTGTAATTAATACAGAAAATCCACTCTCCAGGGAACCCAGATACTCCGATGCTGTTGACATACACAAACACTGCCAGTTCCCTTAAACAAGAGAAGTGGGTTGGGAAGAGGGAGTATGGTTATTCTAGTAGAGGTACTTGTGTTTGCCAAGGGACAGATTGGGGGACAGAGGAAATGGGGACATAGAATCTCCTGTACTCTAAGCCTGCATAACAGGAATTTAACTCTGCTTTCATCAGTTAGCAAACTAATCAGGGGGTTCTGTTATGAAATGCTGGACTCCTTGAAAACATCGGATAACCTTGTGCTTGAGGGTGGGTGCTATGCTGATAAGTGATTTTCATCCTGCTTGTTCTGGAAATGGGTAAGGACAGAGAATCTGAATGATGCTGGAGCTGACCATAATGAGGAGGCAATTACCCAGTCCTGCAGAAACTGAGCTCATAAGAGTTTCTCATAAGAGATCTATATATACCTATATATAGATCTATATATAGATCAGATATATTTTGGAGATGGAGTCTTGCTCTGTTGCCCAAGCTGGAATGCAGTGGCACAATCTCAGCTCACTGTGACCTTCGCCTCCTGGGTTCAAGTGATTCTCGTGCCTCAGCCTCCTGAGCAGCTGGGACTACAGGCACATGCCGCCATGCCTAGCATCTATATATATATATATATATATATACACACACACACATACACAAATATATATATATATATATTTGTATTTTTAGTAGAGACAGGGTTTCACCATGTTGGCCAGGATGGTCTCAAAGTCCTGACCTCAAGTGATCCACTGGCCTCAACTTCCCAAGGTGCTGGGATTATAGGTGTGAGCCTGGCCTGAAAGTATATTGAAGTGAACAGGTTTCATAAATACCAGTTGGAGCACAAGGGTGTATGAAGGGGACCTGTTCTAAGGCCTGAGGAATGGCAGTGAAGAAGACGATCCAGCTGTGGATGCCCCCAGGAGAGTGGAATTTTAGAAACGATAAGATTCATTATCAGCAGGTAAGGGATGAGAGAAAGGACAGGAATGGAAAAGAGTGACAATTAGAAGAAGAAATGCAGTGGAAAACTCAGAATCAGCCTAGGTTGTTTCCACCACTGGGATACCAGAAGCCTGGTGGGTGGACCCATTGGGAATTTTCAGGGACTAAGCAGCATTCTGGGAAAAGTCAACCAGTCAGACACGTCTGACCCCTTAACAAAACTCTTGTTGACAACTTTTTAAACAGTGGATTGGCCCGGTGCAGTGGCTCATGCCTGTAATCCCAGCACTTTGGGAGGCCAAGGAGGGTGGATCACTTGAGGCCAGGAATTTAAGACCAGCCTGACCAACATGGAGAAACCTCATCTCTACTTACAAATACAAAAATTAGCCGGTTGTTGTGGCGCATGCCTGTGGTCCCAGCTACTCAGGAGGCTGAGGTGGGAGGATCGCTTGAACCTGGGAGGCAGAGGTTGCAGTGAGCTGAGGTCATGCTACTGCACTCCAGCCTGGGTGACAGAGTAAGACTGTCTCAAAAACAACAAAAAGAACGGTGGACTGGAAACATGGCTTCCTCCTGAAATGCCACTAAAATGACAGTAAAGGAATGTTAAATGATGTAAGGACAAAGAATATGAGAGAAAAGATGGCAGCATCCAGGCAATGTCAACAAAATCTTTGAATCTGGAAAGCAAAAAACAAGGAACAAACTGAGTAGACCAGGGAAAGCAGAAGTCTGGGGCGGGGGCTGGAGGAGTGTTACTAGCAATAAGCAAGCATGTTTGTGCCATAGAACCCCAGAAAAGGCTTAGGAATTGGAGGCATCAGTTATCTGGAAAGCAAGAGGGAATAGGTGGAGGGCTAAAAACAAGATGATTACTTGAAAGATTATAAACTAAGTTAGTCCTGAGATCCTCGCCCCTTATAAACTCATTCATTTGTTCATTCGTTATCTCCTGGGGAAGATGAACTAGTTGGAGCCACCAAGAACAACTGGGAGCTGAGGGGAGACATCCTACTGAATTTAGGGATTTAGAGCTCAGCATTGTTTGTTTTTTTGAGACAGAGTTTCACTCTGTTGCCCAGGCTGGAGTACAGTGGCGTGATCATGGCTCGCTGCTGCCTCAACCTCCTGGGCTTAAGTGATTCTCCACCTCAGCCTCTTGAGTAGCTGGGACTACAGGCATGCACCACCAAACCTGGGTAATTTTTGTATTTTGTGTAGAGATGGGATTTCACCATGTTGCCTGGGCTGGTCTTGAACTCCTGGGCTCAAATGATCTGCCCACCTTGGCCTCCCAGAGTGCTGGGATTACAGGCGTGAGCCACTGTGCCCAGCCTAAAGCTCAGCATTCTGAAGAGTCAGAAACCTTTCCCTGGCTTGGATCCCAGCAGTCTGAAACTTGGCTGTTATCTTAGGATACTGCTTTCACTGCAGCCCTCTCAAGGTGATTTTTTTCTCCCACAGTCCTCCTATTACTGGTCCTGGAGATGGGGTAGATGATGTTCTTGTTCCTCATTACTGCTTCCAGACATGTCTCCTATCTTCCCTTAAAACTCTCAGCTTTGAGTTGCATACAATCAAATAATATCTCTTCATTGCTATCAGGTACAAAATCTACAAACCCTGGGTCATCCCCTCTCATTTCTTAGTAAGTTTAGTTCATTGCTCATTTCATTTCCCGCAGCACTACTCCTGATTTAACTCTTGGCGATTTTTAATCACATACAGGGATAATTGTTTCAACACGCTGACTACAGGTTCTTTGAATAGTTTTCCACTGACCTTGTTCTCTACTATTCTCATCCATTCACTCTCAGTCATACCTTAGATCTATCTCATTATTACCAAAAACTGTAACCCCTCCATGATCTATCTCATTATCTGACCACCACTGTCTATCTTCCAGACATCTAGTAACTTAACTCCAACACTCCCTACCACCTTTTCATTGTCCCTAATCTCCAAGTTCCTTCTCTTCCTGTCATAATCAACTTAAATCCCAGGATCAATCATTATAATCATGTAACTTGCATGTACTTTTAACTTAGTTTACCCCTTTTTGTCACACTCACTTTGCAAAATCACAACTTTAAAGCCAGTTCTTTGCCTTTGTACCTACTTCTGTGCAGCAACTATGCTGATTAGTCTTACTTTAAATTCATGTCCATAACCTTCAGGCCTTAATGCTGCCTGATAATCATATTTCCCTACTCTATATACCTTCCCATCTTCCTAGATCAGGAGTCAGCCAACTTTTTCTGTAAAGGGCCAGATAAATATTTTTGGCATAGCAGGTCATAGTCTCTTTTGCAATTATTCAACTTTGCCACTGTAGCATGAAAGTAGCCAGAGGCAATATGTAAATAAATGAAATTTGTGTTGCATTTATTTTTTACATGCTATGATGTAATAGCATCTTAAATTTTTTTCCCAACTGTTTAAAAGTAAAAAAGTATTCTTAGCTTGTGGACTGTACCAAAATAGGATTTGGCCACAGCCTATAGTTTGCTGTGCTGTGTCCTAAATTATTTCACACCTTCTCTTTTCTTCCAACCCTTCCTTCCCCATTTTCACTGTCAGATGATGACCTTGTTTTCCATTTCATCCATCTACCACATCCACCCTCTTACCAGCATCTATGTATATATATGTTCAGCTTTCCCTTCCGTTGCTGTGTTACCTAACACAAGACCTAAATACTATATAACTTACTGTTTATCTCCCTCACTAGAATCTAGTCCCAGGAGACAGTTTTGTCTGATATATATCCAGAACCTGGAACAGTGTTTGTAAGTCCTCAACAAATATCTGAATGAATGAGCACTGTCTATCAGACTAGCAGGCAGACAAAAGTTTAGAGAATTTTACTCCAGAACTTACCTCCTTTCTGTTTTTTTTGTTTGTTTTTTGTTTTTGAGATGGAGTCTTGCTCTGTCGCCCAGGCTGGAGAGCAGTGGTGCGATCTCGGCTCACTGCAACCTCCTCCGCCTCCCGAGTTCAAATGATTCTCCTGCCTCAGCCTCCCGAGTAGCTGGGATTACAGGCGTGTGCCACCATGCCCGGCTAATTTTTTGTATTCTTAGTAGAGACAGGGTTTCACCGTGTTAGCCAGGATGGTCTCAATCTCCTGACCTCGTGATCTGCCCATCTCAGCCTCCCAAAGTGCTGGGATTACAGGCATGAGCCACTGCGCCCAGCCAGAACTTAACCTCTCTAAGAGAAAAGACCTACCTGTCCTGACAGTTGCAGATCTCCTTGATTATCCTAAGTTGTACTTTTTCAAATTTCTTTGAAGAAACACCCACAATAAAAGATAAAATAAAAAAAAAAAACCTCCCATTTTATGGGACCAAACCAGTACATAATATGTATATATGATATGTGTGTGTAAGAAACCAAAGTTTCATAAAATAATTCCCTTTCTATGTATGATGTATTCTGAGGTGGTGTTTTCTATTCTGTTCTGTCATTTGGGGGAAATAAAACTGATTATATTGATTTCACAAACTACTAATGGGTTTGCGACCAGAAGTTTGAAAAATACTGCAGTATGTCCTACTAATTACAAGTCCTGAGTATGTACACAGAATTTCCTTTTTTTTTTTTTTGAGACAGAGTCTTGGTCTGTTGCCCAGGCTGGAGCGCAGTGGCATCATCTCAGCTCACTGCAACCTCAACCTCCTGGGTTCAAGCAATTCTCATGCCTCAGCCTCCCAAGTAGCTGGGATTACAGGTACGTGCCACCATGCCCGGCTAATTTTTGTATTTTTAGTACAGATGGGGTTTCACCATGTTGGCAAGGCTGGTCTTGAACTGGCCTCAAGTGATCTGCCTGCCTCGGCCTCCCAAAGTGCTGGGGTTACAGGTGTGAGCCACCTTACTGGCCAGTGTACACAGAACTTTCTATCGGCTTTCTAGTGCCCCACTCTTACATACAAATGGATGGCCAAGGATCTCCAGATATTTAAGAAAAGCTTCCAACACAAAACAGAAACAAAGTCTTAAAAATTCAACACAGACAATTCAAGAAACAAAAGAAAACATTAGAAATATTCTTAGAGTAATAAGATACCGCATCCACCAAATGGAACAGACTGCTATTTAAAAAAGGGAAGGGGGTGGACAAGTAAGTGCTTCCCTGGAGGACATTATGCTAAATGGAATAAGCCTGGCACAGAAAGACAAAGTCACATGATTCCCAATGTAGAATCTAAAACTCATAGAATCAGAGTAGAATGATGGTTACCAGAGAGTAGGGGGAAGGGGTGGTAGGAGTAGGTGGTAGGGGAAACAAGGAGATGTTGGTCAGAGTACAAAGTTTCAGTTAGATAAAAGGAATACATTTTTTGAGATAAATAGTATAGCATGGTTACTAATAGTGTTTTGTATATTTCAAAATTGCTGAAGGTAAATGTCAAGTATTCTCACCACAAAGAAGTATTTGAGGTGATGGATATGTTAATTAGCTTGATTTAATCTTTCCACATTGTATACATAAAACATCACTTTGTACCCCATAAATATATCTAATTTGTACTTGTCAATTTACAATAAAACTTTAAATTACAAAAATAAAAAATGTTTTTAATTAAAAGAGAGGTTGACAAACTGCTCTGGTAAATTTAAAACATAACAAATTTTAAAATTCAGCAGAAAAGCTGGAAAGTGGAAATCTTTCAGAAAAACAAAAAGAAGTGGAAAACAGAAGAAAGGATAAAATTATTTCAGTACAAAAGCTGCGCAGTAAGCTTAGAGAAAAACTAGTCTGGAGTGAAGGAGGATGATGGGCTCCTAGAGAGTTGTCTCCAATTTAAAAAATAAACTGATAGACTACTTGATGTGTTTCAATGTTTTGAGAGGAGAGTTTGGAATAAATTGATTATAGACACTTGAATGCTAGGTACTTAACAAGGCTGCATGGAGAAAGGCAATAGTTAACTTCAATCAAAAGAAAGGAAATATATTATGCTGATTGGATCAATTATGTACCTTTGTAATAGCATAATGAATAGTACTCTACCCATATAGGGTGATATAGATAAACAGAAGGATGGAAGATGGAGAAGTACATGTGTGTATTAGCAGTCTTCAGGGTATAAATACATACCGTATTTGCTATAACAAAAAGTAAAATAATGGCCCAAACTGAAAAATTAAGAACTAGTAGTATAAGCATGCTATTTAGAAATACGGAGATAAATACCAGAAGAGGTAGCTGGAAGAAGAGAGATTATATCTAGGGAGTAGAAACTGAGAGTGTAGAGGGTTGGGACAGGGTTTGCTGTTTTTCATTATAAACCTAGTGATACTATTTGATTTTTAATGTCATAATAAAAATAAAACAATATGAGTTATGTGGTATTTCATTTATTTGAAAATCTTACGAGGGACTGTTTTCATTTTCTTTTTTTTTTTTTTTTTTTGAGACTAGAGTTTCACTATTGTTGCCCAGGCTGGAGTGCAATGGTGCAATCTCAGCTCACTGCAACCTCCGCCTCCTGGGTTCAAGAATTCTTATGCCTCAGCCTCCTGAGTAGCTGGGATTACAGGCGCCCACCACCACGCCTGGCTAACTTTTTGTATTTTTAGTAGAGACGGGGTTTCACCCTGTTGGCCAGGCTAGTCTCAAACTCCTGACCTCAAGTGATCTGCCTGTCTTGGCCTCCCAAAGTGCTGGGATTACAGGCATGAGCCACCACACGCCCAGGCTGGAGTGCAGTGGCGTGATCTCAACTCACTACAACCTCCGCCTCCTGGGATCAAGTGATTCCCGTGCCTCGGCCTCCTGAATAGCTGGGATTACAGGTTCCCGCCACCACGCCCTGCTAATTTTTGTATTTTTAGTAGAGATGGGGTTTCACCATGTTGGCCAGACTGTTCTTGAACTCTGGACCTCAAGTGATCCACCTGCCTCGGCCTCCCAAAGTGCTGGGATTACAGGCGTGAGCCACCGCACCTGACCTGTTTTCATTAAGTATTCTAAGATACTGGGAAATCGGCAATACTGATTTAGCACCTCTAAAAGGAACTAAAAATTCTCCCCACTTTGGTACTCACCTGCATTGTGGTGTTTTATTTCAGGGACCCCAGTAACTTGTCAGAAGTAGTGGCACCAGCAGCTCTAGAAACATATTCTGTCCCCATACATTGTTGTTACCATGGTGAACACCAGCAAGTGATGCACTTAGGTGGCTTTACAGGCAGCAGTAGGCTTTACAGTAGGCTGAAAAATCCCACTAAACAGGGCTGAGTAGGAGGGAGCATCCTAGCAGGTTCACACAATGAAGAAGAGAGCTCATAAGACATTTCCAGGGTATGTTCAGAAATAACTGGAAGGATGTGTGTGTCTCCAGCCATAACCACTGGAGGCACAATACAAGGAAATCACCAATGCTGTGCATAACTCCATTTGTTCTCCTGGACTGGTGTTGCCTGGGCAAATGCTGGGTAGATCAGAATGGATGGGGTGAAAGAATTAAGGGGCATCCAGAGAGCTATTTGATCACTGGAGGGGAAAGGGCATGGGGGGGATGCGGACAGATGGCAAAACCTGGGTCCAAGATATATTTGTCCCAGATACATAAATTGTCACTTTGCTCCCTCCCCTTCTGACTTCCACACTTACAAAGAAGGTTCCTCTTCCTTTTCTAACCATCCCCCACCAGGGAATTTTTCAGGCCTTACAAAGAAGTGAGAGGACCCAGGCCAGGTGGGAGGGTACACCTGGACCTACGTCACTCTTTTTGAGGAAGGGTGTAGAGAAACCTAGTTATAAGGAAGCAAGGAAAATAGAGGAAGAAGGGTACTAAGAACAGTGCTGTCTATAAACAGAACAACTCCCGTGTGACCTGAAGGTCTAGGAAGACCCGAGGTCAGAAATCTTCACTCCCCTGCCTACTATGGTGCGCCAGATCCTGCCATTTGCACATCTTTGGACATCTCAGCAACCCCTCTCATGGTCAGAAATAAATCAAATAAGGACTCAAGTAGGTGCCTGATACTTTTCTTTTAGACTAACCAGAGGAGCCTCTCCCATTCCCCTTTTCCCTGGTCCCCACAAACACTGTATTGTTTTAATCTGTCTCCAGGTATAACGATAATAAGACAAAGTCCTTACCCTCAGAGAGCTCACAATATTTTGGTGGAGGTTTGAGTATAAAGGCAAAATGTGAAAACATAATTTTACTATAATGAGGTAAAGTTAAAGAGATTTGTGCAAACATAGAAGGGAGTGCACTTAAGTCAGGGAAGGTTTTCTGGCTTAGAAGACCCCTGACCTAAAGGAAAAGTAAGAGTTATCTAGATATGAGCAGGGCAGAACAAGAGAAACTGACCCCTCCACTTCGACTGAGTCACCTGAAATTATATTCATTTTTTGGCAGACATATACCTCCCCCAAACATTCGGCTCTAGTTGTGCCAGTTCTTCCCTGTCAGCCCTCTCCTTACCTTGGCCTGAGCCTTCATTGTCTCCAGTCAGGCAACTATCTCATAGTCACACGCCAGTCAGGGCAGCCACATTCTGTATTCTAGAACAGCACTTCCTAACAGCATTATAACACTTTCTAGTAGCCACATTTAAGAGGTCAAAAAACAAGTGAAATATTTTACTAATATATTTTATTTAACCCAATATATCTAAAATATTTAAACCATAGTTTTAAATTTTTGAAATATTTTACATTTTAAAAATACTGTCTTTGAAATTAAGTGTGTATTTTATACAGCACATTTCAATTCAGTCTAGCCACGTTTCAAATGCTCAATTGCCACATGTAGCTAGATAGTGGTTATACCACAGAGCTCTAAAATGCTGCCCAGACTGAGTGTGGTTGGTGTTTCTCCATTAAACAGATGAGGCCCATCAGTCTGAGGCACAACTATGTATTTTCTCTAAGCCTCTGTACCCCCAAGGCCTTGAAAACAATTCGGAAGAGAAGACCTATGAGGTTTCAGGTACAGCAGGCACTCCCTTTAGATGCCAAGCCTAGACAACCCTAAACTGACGCCTAATGTGCAGCTGAATCACCTTTCAGCAATCAGATTCAGTGCCTCACCAACACATTCGACCCAGGGAGTCTCCACTTTATCCTTTGGCCAGTAGAACACCCACTACAAAGTCTTGATAATTCATCAAAAGTGACAGCACCTTCACAGGGCAGTCTCGTGAGAGGACATCTAGCCCTGCCGCTCTGGTTCCTGTTGGGAACAATATCAGACACCTTCTTGTGTTAGATTCACATGAATCTAAGAATCACATGGGCGAAAAATATTGAGAGCATTCTGTTAAAACATTTCCACAAATTAGGAAAAGACCATCTTTAAAAATCTGTTTAGAGGTAAAAACAGGGGTATTACATGGGGCATAATTTTAAATCTATTCCCTCATATTGAGCCAAGAACTACAGGCCCAGAGAAGGGAAGTGATTTGCCCAAGGTCATTCAACAAATCCCTAGTGGCTGTGATGATCCCTGCATCCTTGCCACTATCTCCTTTGTCTCCACTAACAAAAATGTTTCAATGGGAGAATGTGCCGATCTAAGGTACTCCTAAAGTACTCGCTGAGAATGACAGCCTTGGGGAGGCCAGTCGGCAGCCGTGAACAAGCACTGTCTTACCGGGGCGTGGCGCCCCAATTCGCCACCTCTTGGAGTCCTAGGAGGAGGATACTGCTGGGGCAGTTGTGTCGCAAATTCCACATCTCCCGGAGCCTGCCCCGGCCCAGCCCAGCCCCGCCGCTGTGACCCACTTCCTAGCTGCAGGCTGGACCAACGGGAGGCACACCGGGGGCTCCACAGGGAGGCCACGCCCACGAGGGCCGCTCACAGACTTAGAAAGCCGACGGGGTCCTGTGGCCAGGAAGCGTGTGGGCGGCAGGTTAGTACCTAAGGTGCAGAGACCACCCCCAACCTTTTGACTGGGAGAGAGCACCCCGGAAAAGCATGGCTTGGCCAGTTCCAGCCCCGTTTCCACGCTCAGCACCCGCCCTGCCTTTGCGCGAACAGCTCCGGCCCGCACGGGCCGCCGAAGGGCCCTGTGTGACGCTTAGAGTTTGCTGGGGTCTCCGTGGGCGGGAGGACTTTCCAGCGCAATGGCGACCCCATAAGCCCGGCAGCTTCTGCGCCCGGGGAAGATATCAAAGAGCTGCAAAGCCCTACTGGGCCCAGGTTGCCACCCCAGAGGCCCCCTTCCCTGGGGCCTGGGGGAGGCCAGGGCGGGCACCACGATATCCCAGCCTCCCGGCCCTTCGCACTGGGAACCGTTTCCGGGGCGGCTGCTTTTTGCATTTGACCCGGCGCGCGCGGTGACGCCTTCGCGTCCAGACGGAAGTGCGGGCGGAGGATCCCCAGCCGGGTCCCGAGCCTGAGCCTGAGCCCGAGCCCGAGCCCGAACCGGGAGCCGGTCGCGGGGGCTCCGGGCTGTGGGACCGCTGGGCCCCCAGCGATGGCGACCCTGTGGGGAGGCCTTCTTCGGCTTGGCTCTTTGCTCAGCCTGTCGTGCCTGGCGCTGTCCGTGCTGCTGCTGGCGCAGCTGTCAGACGCCGCCAAGGTGAGTCCCGCCCAGCCTCGCTCCTGACGGAAGCTCCTCCCCTGCCACCGGCCTTGCGGAAACTGGGTCTGCCAACCTGCTGCTCGGCCCATTCCTGACAGCCGTACCCCTAGCCTCACAGCTCCGGCAAACCCCCGTTGCCACCAGCCGCGCCCCTCCCGACTGCCCGGCGGCACTCCCGCCCTCAACCCCGACAGCCAGGTAGTCAGCGCCCCACGGCCGTCCCCAGCCCCGACAGTGCCCACAGCCCGGACAGCAGCCCCCACCGCCCTGACATTTCCCTTCCCAGCCCCGTCTGCACGCACCTTACACTTGACAACCTTTTCACCTCCGAGAGCCTTTAACTTTCCACCCTAAGCCCTTGACAGTCCACCTGCGCCCTCCGGGCCAGCCTCACAGGCCCCGCATGCCCCAACCCAGAATGATAGGAAGCCCGCATCTGACCGAAGGCTTCCCTGTCAAGGGCCGGCTCAGTTCAGCTCACCCTGAACACTTCCCTTACTGTGGTGGGAACTTGCCCCTCCTGGCCTACTTCCCTCCCCATAGGACCTACGGAGCATCTCTCACCTGCTTCATATTCTCACCTAACTCCCTCCACGAGTCCCTTGGTCCCTTTCTTGCTTTCTCTCTTCCTGATAATTTAGTGGGTAATGGAAGAACCAAACTGCAACAGAGGTGAGGTTGTGGCCTCCCTGGTTCGATTTCTTGACCTTCTAGTTCCCTCATGCCGTTCTCTGGTGCCCCAGCTCTCCAGGCCTGCCCTAGCTCCATGCATACCTGTGCTTCCTCTTTGATGAGCTAGCTCATCATTGGGGGGAAACAGAAGGGATTCACATTAATATGATGGGAAAACAGAATGACATTGCATTTTTAAAAATAGGAGCTTTAATTTATAATATCTTTAAATGTAGGAGTGGGGAAAGGTTACAGCCAGGCAAATGTTTTAGATTCAGAGATTCTTTTTGAAACCATCTCTACCTCCTACCAGAAGCAGGGACAGCAGCACGTCTCCTGACTTTCAAAACATTGCTGGCACCCTCTGCATATCTTGCCTCATAACTTTATGTATTGTGATCATGTATTTATTTTTCAGTCTCCTTTACTAGGGTGTGTCCTGATTATGGGCAGAAACCATGTCTTATGCTTATCTGAATCCACCTCATTGAGCACAAGATCTAACACAGAGCAAATGCTCACTAAGTGGTTGCTGAATACGTTTGTGAATTGTCAATAACTTTGCCAGACATATCACTGTATGTAGGAGGAGTGGGCAAGGTCCTCTGGGGACTGATGAGCCACTTTCTTCTCAAATAGATTCCCCTTTGCTGAGGAAGTATCTCTTTTCTGTATCCAGATACTTAGTCACCTGTTCCTCCACCTCTTGAAACTTGTTTTGTTGGTAGTTGTTCTCCCTGTCAACCAGGAATTAGAAGCAAAGTTTCCTGGGAAGAGTATACTAAACTGATCTCAGAGTCAGACTGCTTCCTGTGTGTACTTCCTTTCTAGTTGTACCTAGGTGCCTCTAACATTTCATCCCTTCTATGGGACTCTGGCCCAACCCCTTTTATCCATGTCAGTGCCCTCTACCAAAGGGTGAAAGGATGATAGGCAGAAGAATTGTGACCTTTTTTGTGAATAATTTTTAGTTTCTTTCCCATCCTTTAGTAATGAACATTCTTATTTATAGGCACAACTATCTGTGTCTTTCTAGTGGCAGGTAGATGGTAATAACATTAGCATAATTTGATTGTCATGTGACCCATAAATATGGTTAATAAGTCTTAGATCATGTTTTAGGTATTATTTCAAATAACCACATGTAATATATAATGATTCATTAGTATTACCATAAAGGACTGTGGCTTTAAGAAACTTGTATCTGTCAAAGTTAAAGTTTTAAATGAATGATTTTAGAATACTTGGTAGAGGATGCTTGCAAAATGTATATGGTACAGTTTTAAAAAATACTGATGATGAACTGTCAACACACTATACTGTTTCCATTTTGGTTACAGAATTTCGAGGATGTCAGATGTAAATGTATCTGCCCTCCCTATAAAGAAAATTCTGGGCATATTTATAATAAGAACATATCTCAGAAAGATTGGTAAGTATCTGGATTACTGAATTACATGTCACATTTCTTTCTGTGATTGTCAGTGTTATCCCAGAATGCTCATCAAATGCATAGTATTCTTTTTAAGTGTTTCATTTGAAGCAAAAATATGAAATTCTATTTCCATTTGAAAAAGTAAGAGTAAGGCAGTAAGTGCATGATGCAGGCCTAAAGGTATACAAGCCAAAACACTAAGACCCAGGTAGGCAGAGTTTCATGGGGGCATATGAATGGGTTTGTGGCACCTAAACTACCCATAGTTCTCTTCCTGTACTCCCTTAAGTTTTGGTGAGGGACCTTTCTCCCTCTTGCTTTTCAGTGGAAGGTTAGCAAGCCTCCTTTATCTGGGTTATAATTTTTACAACTTGTAGGTTTTGATGATGTATTGCCAAGTATGAGAAGCTATGTTTAAAAGTATCAAAAGGCTCAAGAAGAAGTGGAAATGAGCTGTGTAGTCAGAGTTTCCCATTTGGTATAAATGAAGAAGTTACAGGTGTGCCAAGATACTGACCTGTTCAGCCCTTGGGCAGTCAGGCAGGCCTGTGATGACTGGGGGATCTTGACTGACTAGCCACCAGTAGCCTTCTCTGCTTATCCCAGCAGACCTGATAAATAGCTTTTTCTATGTGTGCCGCGAAACAGTTGGGATGCAATTGTGTTACAGCAGGATGAATGTGTTCCTTCCCATGGAATTGTGATGCTTTATGGTTTGTAACCACGGTAGAAGATGGATGGGATAGGAATTTAAGAAAAATAGTTCCAAATGGTAGGAGCTTTCACATGTACCTGATTTCATAGCTAAATAGCCATCAAAGAGTTAGAAAGCAAGATTAAATTCATTCAGTTAACAGTATTCCAACCTGACTTTAAAAAAGAAAAGGCAGCCTTTGAGTATGGTTCGTTCCTCTGATGCCACTGTCTGTTCTTCCCTGATATGCATTTAGGTTCAGTCTTCTATTTGTTAAGTGTGTTCTTGAGAACTTCTTGTGAACCTCTATGTTCCACTGTAAGTGGTGTCATATTAACCAAGCGATTTGGCCATATACTTACAGGTTTTATATCAGGAAGTTACTTTATATGATACAAGAATGTTCAGGCCAGGCACGGTGGCTCACGCCTGTAATCCCAGCACTTTGGGAGGCTGAGGCAGGCAGATCACCTGAGGTCAGGAGTTCAAGACCAGCCTGGCCAACAGGGTGAAACCCTGTCTCTACAAAAAATACAAAAAAAATTAGCCGGGCGTGGTGGTGGGCACCTGTAATCCCAGCCACTCGGGAGGCCGAGGCAGGAGAATTGCTTGAACCCAGGAGGCGGAGGTTGCAGTGAGCTGAGATTGCGCCACTGCACTCCAGCCTTGGTGACAGAGCGAGACTCCGGCTCCAAAAAAAAGAATGTTCAAATAAATCTTTATGTTGCTTCTATAATTTTCTGAATTTATTCAGTGCTTACAGTTTATTATCAGTTAAGAAATGCGATGCCTGTCCTTTGCGTAGCAAATGAACTCACTATTCAAGTGTTTGGCACTAATTTTTTCACTAACTTCTTGTTATTTCAGACTCAGACAGGACCATATGTCATTCATCCCTGGTTATTAGTAAAAATATCTTTGGAAACAGTTGAGGCAGGACATAGTGGCTCACACCTGTAATCCCAGCACTTCGGGAGGCCAAGGCAGGTGGATCACTTGAGGCCAGGAGTTCGAGAACAGCCTGGCCAACATGGCGAAACCCTGACTCTACTAAAAATATAAAAATTAGCTGGGCATGGTGGCACACACCTGTAATTCCAGCTACTCGGAAGGCTGAGGCAGAGAATCGCTGGAGCCGCAGAGGCAGAGGTTGCAGTTAGCTGAGATTGTGCCACTGTCCTCTAACCTGGGTGACAGAGCATGACTGTGTATCAAAAAAAAAAAAAAAGAAAGAAAGAAACAAAGAAAATAAACAATTGAGAATAAGGCTTTCTTGGGGTTTTTCTTCCCTCTCTCCCTTGTTTCTTTCCTGCAGCTTAGCATTTTTCTGGGGATAGGTTCCCAACTGGCACTGAAAATTTTTAACTGACTTTACAAGGACAGGCAAGTTATGATTCACCAGATTTATGGCTTTATGAGGCCTCCGGTATCTGTGAGGGCCTCGATATAGTTTACCTTTTGTTTTCTAGGCCTTTCATTTTGTCCAATTTTTATCTTTAAGTCTTCATTGACTTATGCTGGCTGACGTAAAACTTAAGAGTAGTTGGAGTGCTCTGGTGTGTGTTTGGGGTGATTTAAAGCTAATGATGTGTTCCTTTTGGCACTAGGGGGAGGTGTTGCCTAGTTTCTTAAGTGATTAAGCTCTGACTAGGTCTAGCTCTGTTTGTAACGACTGGTCAGCCAAAATCAACCTTCCTGCTTCCTCTCCAGCTGGGCACAACTTTTGCACAGCACTCAATATCTTTTTGTTATTAAAATGTATGTGTCCTTCAGAAGAAATACTCAATACTTAGCACTTAAAATTCTCAAGTCATTCTTAGGTATTGTTGCCAATGCTTCTGAAGCTGAAGTAGGAAACTAAATAGGAGATAAGTGTCATTTTCCCGAGGTTCAGAGATAAAGAACTGACATAGGAAGCAGGAGTCCTGGATTCTGATCCTTTCTTTTTTTTTTTTATTGCTAGAGTGCAGTGGCACGATCATAGCTTATTGCAGCCTTGATCTCTTAGGTTCCAGTTACCCTCCAGCCTCAGCTTCCTGTGTAGCTGGGACTACAGGTGTATACCATCAACCTGGCTAATTTTTATTTTTGTCGAGACTGGGTCTCACTGTGTTGCCCAGGCTGGTCTCAAGTTGGCCTCAAGTGATCCTCACATCATGGCCTCCTAAAACTCTGGGATTATAGGGATGAGCCACCATGCGTGGCCTGATCCTTTTTCAAATACGATTTTACTCTGTGACCTTCTCTAAGTGTGATGCTAGATGAGCTCTCTGATCCTCAGATAGATAACCCCTCTTATGGGATATAGTTCCCTCTGCCCATGTTGTGCCTGCATCCAATTGGGTACATGCCTGGTCTTCTGTATATTTGGAATAGATATCACACACTTTCATGGTGAAAGTTGTGGGGCCTTACCCGTATTTGAAATACCATCAGTGAAAATTTAATTTTTCATTTAATTTTTCATTACTGCCTAATTACCTGTTAAGAATAACTTGGGCTGGGCATGGTAGCTTATGCCTGTAATGCCAGCACTTTGGGAAGCTGAGGCAGGCGGATCACCTGAGGTTGGGAGTTTGAGACCAGCCTGACTAACATGGAGGAACCCCATCTCTACTAAAAATACAAAATTAGTCGGGTGTGGTACACATGCCTGTAATCCCAGCTACTTGGGAGGCTGAGGCAGGAGAATCACTTGAACCTGGGAGGCGGAGGTTGCAATGAGCCTAGATTGTACCATTGCACTCCAGCCTGGGCAACAAGAGTGAAACTCTGTCTCAAAAAAACAAAAAACAAAACAAAACAAAAACAACCTAACAACTTCTATCATATACCATTTTTGGTTATTTTTCTAATGCCACAGTTCAGAGGGAACACAACATGAAAAGATGAATTTCTAGAAATTAATTTCTTTTTTGTTTTTTTTTGAGATAGAGTCTCACTCTGTCGACCATACTAGAGTACAATGGCGCGATCTCCACTCATTGCAACCTCTGCCTCCCGGGTTCAAGCGATCCTCCTGCCTCAGCCTCCTGAGTAGCTGGGATTATTGGTATGCACCACCACACCTGGCTAATTTTTTTTATTCTTAGTAGAGATGGGGTTTCACCCTGTTGGTCAGGCAGGTCTTGAACTCCTGACCTCATGATCCACCCGCCTCGGCCTCCCAAAGTACTGCTGAGATTATAGGCATGAGCCACCACACCCGACTTTTTTTTTTTGAGATGGAGTTTCACTCTTATTGCCCAGGCTGGAGTGCAATGGCACGATCTTGGCTGACCGTAACCTCCACCTCCCAGGTTCAAGCGATTCTCAAGTCTCAGCCTCCTGAGTAGCTGGGATTACAGGCATGCACCACCATGCCTGGCTAATTTTTTTGTATTTTTAGTAGAGACAGGGATTCTCCATGTTGGTCAGGCTGGTCTCGAACTCCTGACCTCAGGTGATCTTCCCGCCTTAGCCTCCCAAAGTGCTGGGATTACAGGCATGAGCCACTGCACCTGGCTGAAGTTAATTTTTAATTGACACAATAACTGTACATATTTATGGGATACATAGTGATGTTTCAATTCATATAAGATATAGTGATCAGAATATTTAGCATCTCAGACATTTATCATTTCTTTGTGTTGAAAATATTCAACATCCTCCTCCTAGCTATTTGAAACTATAATATATATTATTGTTAACTATAGTCATCCTGCAGTGATACAGAACACTAGAACTTATTCCTCCCATCAAGCTGTAACTTTGTTTCCAAAAAGTACATTTTGGTAGGGAAAGAGAAGGAATCACCCTAGAGTACTGGGCATCCCCAAGAGAATGGGTAAGGTAAGAGGATGGTGTAGTAGAGTGCTTGAGGCAGCCAGGAATGCCTAACGAAGAGATGCCAAAAGGAAAGAAAATTGTCCAGCAGCTGGCAGGAGGACAGGAAAGCTCTCCCTATTTTGCTGAAGGTGATCAGAGTCATAGACTTTTAATAGTTGAGGAGAATAATAATTTAGTTATTGCTTAGAATTGACAGATTTCTAGGAAAAATCTGATAGCACTGTGTTTACATAAACCATAAATAATTAGCCTTGAAAATGGTGTCGGGGAAATAAGTAACATTCAACAAAAACATTCATCCTTTTGTTAGTTTTTATTTAGTTCTTTGGAATAACCAGTTTTTGTTTTCAAATATTTTTGTTATTCTAACTCTATTTCTCCTTGCTTTTTCAGATTTGCTCATTAAGAAAAGTGATTGTTTCCTCCTGTGTGTGGCTTTGAGGGTTCAATTTTGAGAGTTTCAGAATTTACCACTCTGTTAAACGTGATTAGTCATTCATATACCACACTGGCAGTTAAGAATGATGTTGACTGGGAACGGTGGCTCACACCTGTAATCCCAGCACTTTAGGAGGCCAAGATAGGAGGATCACTTGAGGCCAGGTATTCAAGACAAGTTAGGGCAACAAACCAAGACCTGATCTCTACAACAAATTTAAAAATTAGCCAGGCGTGGTGGCATGCTCCTGTAATTATAGCTGCTCTGGAGGTTGAGGCAGGATGATCACTTGAGCCCAGGAGTCTGAGGCTGCAGTGAGCTATGATGGCGCCATTCCACTACAGCCCAAATGACAGAGCAAGACCTTGTCTCTTAAAAAACAACAAAAAAGAATGATGTTAATTCACAAAAGAGATAATCTTATTATTTGAACAGTGCCCCATATCACTTTAAACCATTTAAAGTAGTTTTGCTTAGTAACTAAACAAGTCTAAAGATGACTTGATTTGTTAAGTAGTTTTTCATCCCATTTGGGATTTTTTGGGTGCATTTTTGTAACTTAACAGTAGCAACTTTGAAAATAGACACTACTATATATGTGTCTTTGTGGCTTCTTAAATGATTAGAACTTACCAAAATGCTAATATTGAGAGCAGAAATTATTTTACTTTATCTTATTATGTTTTTTATGCTCTTTCATTGGGTAAGTTTAGTGATTATTCTGGATTTCAGGAAAGTTTTGGTCAGAGTGAACAGAAGAGCTAGCTGGGCTTAAGCGGCATTTTATCTTTGTTTTCTCAGTGATTGCCTTCATGTTGTGGAGCCTATGCCTGTGCGGGGGCCTGATGTAGAAGCATACTGTCTACGCTGTGAATGCAAATATGAAGAAAGAAGCTCTGTCACAATCAAGGTAAAATATATATCTCTATATATACCTGTCTGTCCGTCTATCTACCTCTTTTCTGTTTCTGCATGGTTTCTAGACAAGACAGGAAAATTTGGACCCCCACCCCAAAAGGAATAATGGGCCTGTTCTGCCTGCCTCACTGAGATGGTTTGTGGATTAGTTAGGATATGTTAGATATGTGAAATGGCACAAAAATGCCCTATGTGTAATTAGCATATTCCAGAAAGAGATCCCAGCTTCTGTGTAGGCCATGTGTGCCAGAGGCCGAGAGAGCAGCATTTATAAACCCTCCTCTCCTTGCATTTCCAGCCCTTTGAAAAAATTAAATATAGTAATTATTCTAGAACTATTACTTCTGGATTTTAAGATTTCCCCTCTTCATTTCCTGTAGGACAGGGGTCCCCAGCCCCCAGGCCACAGCCCAGTCTGCGGTCTGTTAGGAACTGGGCCACTCAGCAGGAGGTGAGCAGTGGGCAAGTGAGCGAAGCTTCATCTTATTTACAGCCACTCCCCATCACTCACATTACCGCCTGAGCTCCACCTCCTGTCAGATCAGCAGCATTAGATTCTCACAGGAGCATGAACTCTATTGTGAACAGCACATGTGAGGGATCTAGACTGCGTGCTCTTTATAAGAATGAGAATCTAATGCCTGATGATCTGTCACTGTCTCCCATCACCCCTAGATGGGACCATCTAGTTGCAGGAAAACAAGCTCAGGGCTCCCACTGATTCTATATTATGGTGAACTGTATAATTATTTCATTATATATTATAATGTAATAATAATATAAATAAAGTGCACAGTAAATGTAATGTGCTGGAATCACCCCCAGACTATCCCCCACCACCCCGGTCCATGGAAAAATTGTCTTCCATGAAACTGGTCCCTGGTGCCAAAAAGGTTTTGGATTGTTGCTGTAGTAAATGGGATGTAGATAACTCTCATCGCTGTTTGTATCTCTAATGATTTCAGTTACTTTATTATAGTGGCTAATGGTTTTTCTTCCACATTTTTTTTTTTTTTTTGAGATGGAGTCTCGCTCTGTTGCCCAGGCTTGAGTGCAGTGGCATGATCTCGGCTCACTGCAACCTCCGCCTCCTGGGTCCAATCAATTCTCCTGCCTCAGCCTCCTGAGTAGCTGGGATTACAGGCATGCACCACCACGCCCGGCTAATTTTTGTATTTTTAGTAGCGACAGGATTTCACCTTGTTGGTCAGGCTGGTCTCGAACTCCTGACCTTGTGGTCCACCCACCTTGGCCTCCCAAAGTGCTGGGATTACAGGTGTGAGCCACCACGCCTGGCCCAAATTTTTTTTACATGGTACTTCCCATTCCTTTTCCCCCAAAAAGGCCCTGTGGGGAATCTGGGGTGGTTAGTTATAATAGTCACAGAGATTTCTGCAGTGATTGACCCTGTGGAAGAGCTCTTGCTCCAGCAGGTGCTGAACTTTAGAGAAATTCTCACTGTACTGTTGTTTAACAGATTTGTAAAAAATATGCAACTTATGTACCCTAACAGTCACTCACTATAAGTATACAATTCTATAAATATTAGTAGATTTAAAACATTTTAAAATCAGGCCAGGCATGGTGGCTCACACCTATAATCGCAGCACTTTGGAAGCCCGAGGCAGGGGGATCACTTGAGGTCAGGAGTTCGAGACCAGTCTGGCCAACATGGTGAACCCCATCTCTACTAAAAATATAAAAATCAGCTGGGTGTGGTGGCGTACACCCGTAGTCCCAGCTACTTGAGAGGCTAAGGCATGAGAATCACTTGATCCTGGGGGCAGAGGTTGCAGTGAGCTGAGATCGCACCACTGCACTCCAGTGAGACTCTGTCTCAAAAAAATAAATAAATAAAATCCAGTTTCAGAACATTCCCACTACCCCAAAAAGATCCCTCATGCCCATTTACAGTTAATCCCCACTTCCAGCCCCAGTCCATCACTACTCTACTTTCTGTCTCTACATACATGGATATTTCATGTGTATGGAATCATACCATGTATGGTCTTCTCTGACTGGCTTCTTTCATTTAGCACAATGTTTTTGATGTTTATGCAAGTTGTAGCATGTATCAGTACTTCGTTTCTTTTTATTGCTGAATAGTATTTCACTATATGAATTTGCATTTATCAGTTGATGGACATTTGGATTATGTCTGGGTTTTTACTATTATAATACTCTCATGAATATCTGCACGTCTTTGTATGAATATAAATGTTTTTCATTCTCTTGGGTTAATTCCTTAGAATGGTAAAATTATGTTTAACTTTTTAAGAGACTCCCAGATTGTTTCCCAAAGTGGTTGTACCGTTTTACATTCCCACCACAGCATATGAGGGCTGTTTCTCCATATCCTTGCCAACACTTGGTATTGTCTATTTTATTGTAGTCCTTCTAGTGGGTGTGTCACACTGTGCTTTTTCTCAGTACATGAATTAAGGTCACAAGGAAACATCACCGGCCTGGAAAATCCTTTTGTATATCTAAATTGAGCTAAAGAGTAGCTGAATCTAGGACATGATGTTCAGCTGGGAGAAAAGACAAACTGCTGTGCTCGCAGTGGGGACAAGTGATTAGCAGTAGGTGAAGTTGGAGTCTTGAAGACTTGCAAAAAGATCCCAAAGATCTTTTCTTTTTTTTCTTAAATAATACTTTGGTGAAGAGTTGAGTTTATTTCTTATATTGCTATCTGGTTTGTATAGAAATCCTATAGGCTTAGCAGATATGTCGGTCAGTTTTACTATTATCATACAAAGTTCTGATTTATGGGCTTGAACAAAGATGTAACTTACTTTTCAATTTCCTTTAGGTTACCATTATAATTTATCTCTCCATTTTGGGCCTTCTACTTCTGTACATGGTATATCTTACTCTGGTTGAGCCCATACTGAAGAGGCGCCTCTTTGGACACTCACAGTTGATACAGAGTGATGATGATATTGGGGTAAGTTCCCAGCCTGCCCTAGTGCTCATGGCTAGTCCCTGTCATCGTTTGATGTGAAGTGCAAGTGAAAAATAGTCACATATAGATGTTCATGTGCTGAAGCAGATCCTCAACTAGAGAAGCTAAAAACAGCTCTGATTTCAGTATATATCTCGTTATGAAGAAATTACTTGATGAAGCCATAAATGTGATTTAAACTGATGATCTTTGGTGAGCGTGCTATACAGGGCTTTGCTTCCAGTACCAAAGGCACAATTTTATTGCCATTCCCTGTTCACATTGAGAAAAGTATCAGAGATGGTTTTCTCTCCAAGCCCTCCTGCCTAAAACTCCTTTCCTGTCAATATCACCAAATATTTCAGAAGGCAGAGGAGTTTTCGTCAAGGGAAGTGTGAAGATCATGATATTCTTTCCTTAATGAAGTACAACTTGATAACCTGCTGATGTTTTATATTTCCTTTTTCTCTACTGCTTAAAAAAAAAATCTGTGGGCCAGGCGTGGGGGCATACACCTGTGATCCCGGCACTTTGGGAGGCCAAGGTGGGAGGATCACTTGAGCCCAGGAGTTCAAGACCACTCTGGGCAACATGGTGAGACCCCGTCTCTACAAAAAACAAAAACATTAGCCAGGTGTGGTGGTGCATGCCTGTGGTCCCAGCCATTCAGGAGGCTGAAACAGAAGTGTCACTTGACCCCAGGAGTTTGAGGCTGCAGAACTGTGATCACACCTGAGCAACACAGCAAGAAACCTGTCTAAAAAAAAAAGAAAAAAAAATTTGAGCTCTTTAGAGAAAAATAAAACCATGACTGCCATCACTCCAGATTCTCTTCCTGTCTTTAAAATCACACACACACACACACACACACGTGTGTGTACATTATATATGTTTATAATATAGTATATATGTGTGTGTGTGTATAAATATATATAGTTGGCATAATCTGTATAAATTGCTTTATGGTCTCCTTTTTGTTTTAATATTCGTTTATTCAAAAATGTCCAGAAATTGATGTAGTCCACAAACTTGTTCAGTATAGCCTAGAGAATTTTTTTTTTTTTTTTTTTTGAGATGGAGTCTCACTCTACCGCCCATGCTGGAGTGCAGTGGTGTGATTTTGGCTCACTACAACCTCTGCCTCCCAGGTTCAAGCGATTCTCCTGCTTCAGCCTCCCAAGTAGCTGGGACTACAGGCATGCACCACCACGCCTGGCTAATTTTTTTTGTATTTTTAGTAGAGATGGGGTTTCACCATTTTGGCCAGGCTGCTCTTGAACTCCTGACCTCAAGTGATCAGCCCACCTCGGCCTCCCAAAGTACTGGGATTACAGGCATGAGCTGCCGCACGTGGCCGGATATTTTTGTTTTATCATTATCCTGTATGAGATTGTTTCTGAATTTTCCATTCTTTCATTATTATATATAATTTTTTTTAGAAATTACTTTTTCTTGTGGATTATTATATTGGACTATGTTCCTTAAAATGGGTAAAATTCAGAATAGTTTTAAGGTTCAAGTCAAAAGCCAAACCCAGAGTGAGCCCTTGCCAACCAGTCAAAAGTCCTTTTACCCTGGAACGGCTTATGGATCTATAGGCATAGACGTTGAAAGTCTTAAACTACATCCTTCCTTTACAGCATTAAATACTGATTTCAGAAATAGATAATAACACAAAACATAAGAGAAATGGATGTAGAGATGAAAACATGTACGGCAGGCATTTAATTGGTAGGGTCACATGCTCAGTAATTGTTTTGTCCACCAGTGATTGATTCTGCTTGTGTATTGACTATTTGAGAACATTGTCTCTGAGAGGCCTGGCTGATTCTTGGATGTCTTTTAAACTGATTCTAGGCAGAGAGAGGTTTTCTGACCAGAGCTGTGAATTAATGGTAACAACTCTACAAAAATAAGTGAATTTTAATGTTTAAAACTGTTGCTTATCCAAGGTGTGAGTTCTGCACTATTTATATACTTTAAAAATGTTTTTGTTAAATTATCAGTTTTCATTTCTTCGGTTTTTGTTCAGTGTAGAGCATTATAAAGCAAATAAAATTGAGTACAAATAGTTAAGCTCACAGCAAGTAGTCACAATATTTACTGTATCACATATCCATGACACATCATTGTTATTACCAAAGCATTACACTAAAACATGTTTTGTATGTATTGTAATTTTATCAGGTGTGAAAAAGAACAAACATAAAAAGGGTAGATCTCTATTTGCATTCCCCCCGCATCCATGACCATGAGCAGCTAGTTCAGTCTCGTTCTGATAGGTAGAAAGCAGACCCAAAGGATTAGCTAGTTTGTTTAGTCTTTTGAACTTGTTCCTTAAGAAGATTTTTCTCCCCTACCTTGAAGAATAGGTAACAGCACTAGGAAACTGAGAGGTCCTCTGCTGATCAAGTACATCCTTCTTCCCAGTAGTGCTTATGTCAAAACAAACCAGTGGTGATAATATTTTCCTCCTCTGGTCCTTGACTCAGGGGATGATATTTTATATACAAATTCACTGAATCACCATATTCTTAGAGTGTCATTTTAATCTACCTGAGCAAAATCTGTTTTGAGACAGTATAACACCAAGTCAGGGTTAGGCAGGCTAAGTTTTAGTCTTTGTGCTAATTTGTTAAATGACCTTGGGTCAGTTTATTTCCCTAAGGGGAAATCAAACAATTCTATAACTTTAGACTGCCTTCTTCTTTTTTTTTTTTTTTCTTACATTTTTAAAAACATTTTAAGCCTCATGGAATTGCCTTTATTATTTTCATTTGTAAGGTTAAAAGTTTAAAAATAGGTATAGGTCCCAGCTACTTGGGAGGCTGAGGCAGGAGGATCACTGAAGGCCAGGAGTTCAAGGCTGCAGTGAGCTGTGATCACACCTGTGAATAGCCACTGCATTCCAGCCTGGGCAACAAGGCTAGACCCCATTTAAAAAAAAAAAATTAAGTTAATGACCAGTCTGGGCAATATAGTGAGACCCCATCTCTTAAAAAAAAAAATCCACTCTTTAAGTAAATTGAGTTTTAGGGTTTGTGCAGGCCATTACCTAAATAAAGTGAAAAGTTTAAGGAATTTTGGCAAAGAAGAGAAGGAAAGATTCTTTATCAAATCTCTTTGATGTCTCTCAAATGTAGACATTGTATAAATGCCTTGCTATAAAAACAAGACCAGGTGTTCTAACTCCTATAATTATAGTTGTATATATAGTTATGTGGTTATGTATATAGCTTTCCATATACATGCTGACTCCTGCCCTGGATATATAATAGAGCTTTTTCAAACATGCACCAGCAAAATAATGTTTCTCTCCTAGAGGCAAAGTTTAGTATAAGAGGTACAACTTGTGACTTGGATCTTCTGTTAGAACATTTAGAAGCTTTGCTAACATGGGGTTCAAGAAAAAGAGATCAAGGAAAAGGCAAATAAAAGCAATAAATTGCTATTGAATGCTTTTTGTCATTTAGACAGCTGTATTTATATCTCATTCATAGATAGATTAGCATGATGGTTTCCTGTGTAATGACTACAAACATCCAGCTGTACTGGTTTACTTTGACCAGGATAGGTTGGTTTTCTACACAGATACCTGGGCAACCCTTCAATCGCCTCTTTCCTAAGGTGGCAACTTACATGGAAGCCACTGGGTGCTTAACAATGGAAGATTCAATCTTTGTTGAATAGAGAGGGTGATTGTAGCACTTGAGCTGTGTCTCTTTTCATTACAGATTGGGGAAGTGGGGAAATGCAGCTTTTGGAAGCTAGTCCATTTAGCGTGTGTGTTGAGGGTACAGGGAGAGATTAAAAACAACCCAAGATAAGAATCTGTCGCTCACCCTCCCAGAGTGAATGTGGCCCCAAGCTGGCAAGAAACCATTCTAATGGAGACACGAAATTCAAAGACAGATCTTTCCTCTGCCACAGATTAGCTATATAGTATCAAATAAAGCAAGGAAAGACCCTACTTTCCATATCTATAACATGGAGAGATGTTAACATGAAAATAGATTTTCTTTTCCCTAGGAAGCCTTCTCTTTAACATAGATGACCACTGTCTTTTGCTTGGTCTCCACTTCTTTAAGGGAAGTATCTTTGGAAATGGCGATCCATGGGAATGTTTCACAAATACTCCCTCATCGCTTATGTTTCTTGAACCACCTAGGTCTGTACTTCAATTCATGCTCTATCTGGTAGTTGAGTGCTTAGCCAAATAGATGCTCTGTTGTTTGAAAAGTCCACCTACCCCTATCTCTGTGGTGGGCTGGTGACTGTTTTCTGTCTGTGTTTTACACTGACTGTGCCATCTCTAATGTTCTCCATTCCTGGACTTTTAGGATCACCAGCCTTTTGCAAATGCACACGATGTGCTAGCCCGCTCCCGCAGTCGAGCCAACGTGCTGAACAAGGTAGAATATGCCCAGCAGCGCTGGAAGCTTCAAGTCCAAGAGCAGCGGAAGTCTGTCTTTGACCGACATGTTGTCCTCAGCTAATTGGGAATTGAATTCAAGGTGACTAGAAAGAAACAGGCAGACAACTGGAAATAATTGACTGGGTTTTGCTGGGTTTCGTTTTAATACCCTGTTGATTTCACCAACTGTTGCTGGAAGAGTCAAAACTGGAAGCAAAAACATGCTTGATTTTCTTTTTCTTGTTAATGTAATAATAGAGACATTTTTAAAAGCACACAGCTCAAAGTCAGCCAATAAATCTTTTCCTATTTGTGACTTTTACTAATAAAAATAAATCTGCCTGTAAATTATCTTGAAGTCCTTTACCTGGAACAAGCACTCTCTTTTTCACCACATAGTTTTAACTTGATTTTCAAGATAATTTTCAGGGTTTTTGTTGTTTTTGTTTGTTTGTTTGTTTGTTTTGGTGGGAGAGGGGAGGGATGCCTGGGAAGTGGTTAAAACTTTTTTCAAGTCACTTTACTAAACGAACTTTTGTAAATAGACCTTACCTTCTATTTTTGAGTTTCATTTATATTTTGCAGTGTAGCCAGCCTCATCAAAGAGCTGACTTACCCATTTGACTTTTGCACTGACTGTATTACCTGGGTATCTGCACTTCATGGTAAACTGGATCTGAAATGCCTGGTGGCTTTTCACAAAAAGCAGATTTTCTTCATGTACTGTGATGTCTGATGCAATGCATCCTAGGACAAACTGGCCATTTGCTAGTTTACTGTAAAGACTAGACATAGTCTTGGTGTGTGTGGTCTTACTCATCATCTTCTAGTACCTTTAAGGACAAATCCTAAGGACTTGGACACTTGCAATAAATAAATTTTATTTTAAACCCGAGCCTCCCTGGATTTATAATATATACACATTTGTCAGCATTTCCGGTCGTGTTGAGAGGCAGTTGTTTGAACTCCAATGTGTGCAGCTTTGAACTAGGGCTGGGGTTGTGGGTGCCTCTTCTGAAAGGTATAACCATTATTGGCTTTTTTCTTCCTATATCCTCTTTGGAATGTAACAATAAAAATAATTTTTGAAACATCCATCAGTATATCTATGTCTCCTAGTTATTGCCTCCTCCCTCTTTTGCTGTATAATGAGATTGAAGATATAAAGACATTTTGTTTTTTTTGTTGTTTTTTTTGAGACGGAGTCTCTCTGTGTCGCCCGGGCTGGAGTGCAGTGGCCGGATCTCAGCTCATTGCAAGCTCCGCCTCCCAGGTTTACGCCATTCTCCTGCCTCAGCCTCCTGAGTAGCTGGGACTACAGGCACCCGCCACCTCGCCCGGCTAGCTTTTTTTTTTTTGTATTTTTTAGAGACGGGGTTTCACCGTGTTAGCCAGGATGATCTCGATCTCCTGACCTCGTGATCCGCCCGTCTCAGCCTCCCAAAGTGCTGGGATTACAGGCTTGAGCCACCGCGCCCGGCCATAAAGACATTTTGTACTCTGTTCTGAGACTACTGTTTTATACCGATCTAACTATAAAATATTGGTGTAAATTATCTGTGTGTGCATGTATAGACAGAATATATGAATTTGGGGGTGGATCTCTGAAAAGTATACTAATATTTTGATAAATTGGGAGATTTCAAATTCCTGAAGGCATACTTGTTCTGAGAAATTACTGGCAAAAAAAATCAGAATTACATTAAATTCATAAAAGTGAGGTTTTAGGTTTTGGGGTTTAGTAAAATTTAGTTTTTAAGCACCTACAAAATTATCTACAAAAATAACTAAAATTATCAATTTTATTGTTAGTACTAAAAGATTTAAGTTCAACCATGACCAAGTGGGATTTATCCCAGGTATGCGAAGCTGGTTCAACATTTGAAAATAACATCACATCTAAAGAAGAAAAATCACATGATAATATCAATAGCAGAAAAAGCATTTGACAAAATAACCCCATTCATGATAAAAATTCTCAGGAAACTAGGAATAGAGGAGAACTTCAATTAGATAAAGAAAGAAATGAGCTTACAAAAAAACCACAGCTAACATCATATACTTAATAATGAGAAATTAGAAGCTTTCCCACTAAGATCAGGAATAAGGCAAGGATGTCTTCTCTTACTATTCCTTTTCAACATTGTACGGGAAGCCCTAGCCAATGCAATCAGACAAGAAAAGGAAACAAAAGGTATACATATTGGGAAGGAAGAAATAGAACTATCTTTGTTTACTGATGCAATGATTGTCTACGTAGAAAACCCGGAAGAATTGACAACAGCAATAATAGAACTAATAAGTGATTATAAAGGCTTACAGGATACAAGGTTAGTATACAAAAGTCAATCAAACCAGGTGCAGTGGCAAGTATCTGTAGTCCCAGCTACTCAGGAGGCTGAAGCAGGAGGATTGCTTGAAGCCAGGAGTTTTGAGGCTGCAGTGAGCTATGATCGCTGCATGAATAGCTACTGCACTCCAGCCTGGGCAACACAGCAAGACCCTGTCTCTTAAAAAATATCAATCATTTTCCTACATACCAGCCACAAACAGTGGAATTTGAAATGAAAAACAATACCATTCATAGTAGCACCCCCAAAATGAAATACTTAGGTATAAACCTAGTAAAATATATATAAGATCTATGTGAGGACAATTGCAAAACTGATTAAACAAACCAAAGAACTAAATAAGTGAAGAGATATTTCATGTTCATTAATAGGAAGGCTCAATATTGTTTAGATGGCGGTTCTTTCCAACTTGATCTATAGATTCAATGCAATCGCAATCAATATCCCAGAAAGTTATTTTGTGTATATTAAACTTATTCTAAAGGTTATAAAAAGGCAAAAGACACAGAATAGCCAACACAATATTAAAGGAGAACAACAAACTCAGAAAACTAACACTACCTTTGAGACTTACTATAGAACTACAGTAATCATGACAGTATGCTACTGGCAAAAAAGATCAGTGGAACAGGACAGAGAACCCAGAAATAGGCCCATATAAATACAGTCAACTGATCTTTGACAAAGGAGCAAAAGCAATACAATGGAGAAAAGATAGTCTTTTCAACAAATGGTGCTAGAACAACTGGACATCCACATGCAAAGAAATAAATCTAGATACATACATACCTTATACCCTTCACAAAAATTAACTCAAAATAGATCATAGGCCTACATGTAAAATGCAAAACTACAAAACTTTTAGAAGATAACATAGGAGAAGATCTAGATGGTGGTGATGACATATCTGATAAAGGACAGCTATCTAAAATATACAAAGAACACTTAAAACTCAACAATAAGGGACAAAAAATTTGATTTAAAAATGGGCAAAAGTCCTGGACACCTCATGAAAGAAGAGATACAGATGGCAAATAAGCGTATGAAAAGATGTTCCACATCATATGTCATCAGGGAAATGCAAATTGAAACAACAATGGGATACCAACACACACTTATTAGAATGACCAAAATCTAGAACACTGATAACACCAAATGCTCTCAAGGATGTAGAGCAACAGGAACTTACTTTTATTGCAGGTGGGAATGCAAAATGTTACAGCAACCTTACAAAACTAAACATACTCTTACTATATGATCCAGCAATTGTGCTCCACAATAATTACCCAATAAGTTGAAATCTTATGTCCACACAAAACCCTGCATGCAGATGTTTATAGCAGCTTTATTCATAAGTGCCAAAATTTGGAGGCAACCAAGATTTCCTTTAGTAGGTGAACGGATAAACAAATTGTGATACATCCAGACAATGGAATATTCAGCGCTAAAAAGAAATGAGCTTTCAAGCCATGAGAAGACATGGAAGAACCTTAAATGCACACTACTAAGTGAAAGAAGCCAATCTGAATATGCTGTATGTGGCCGGGCACGGTGGCTCACGCCTGGAATCCCAGCACTTTGGGAGGCCGAGGCGGGTGGATCGCGAGGTCAGGAGATCGAGACCATCCTGGCTAACACAGTGAAACCCTGTCTCTACTAAAAATTAAAAAAAAAAAAAATTAGCCAGGCGTGGTGGTGGGCGCCTGTAGTCCCAGCTACTCAGGAGGCTGAGGCAGGAGAATGGTGTGAACCCGGGCAGCGGAGCTTGCTGTGAGCTGAGATTGTGCCACTGCACTCCAGCCTGGGCGACAGAGCAAGACTCTGTCTCAAAAAAAAAAAAAAAATGCTATACGCATAATTCCAACTACCTGACATTGTAGAAAAGGCAAAACCATGGAGACAGAAATATCAGTGGTTGCAAGAGGTTAGAGAAGAAGGAGGGATGAATAGGCAGAGCACGGGATGTTTAGGCAGTGAAACTATTCTGTGACATCACAATGATGAATACATGTCATTATATACTTGTCAAAACCCACAGAATGTAAATGTATAACACCAAGGGTGAGCCCTAATGTAGACTATGGACTTTGGGTGATAATGTGTCAATGCAGGTTCATCAGTTCTAACACAGTACCATAATGGTGTGGAATGTTCATAGCAGAGGAGGCCATGCACATATAGGGGCAGGGAGTATATGAGAATTAGCTCTACTTTGTGTTCATTTTTCTGTGAACCTACAACTGCTTTAAAAATTAAAGTTGGGACTGGGCGCGGTGGCTCATACCTGTAATCTCAGCATTTTGGGAGGCCAAGGTGGGCGGATCGCCTGAGGTCAGGAGTTTGAGACCAGCCTGGCCAACATGGTGAAACCCCATCTCTATTAAAAATACAAAATTAGCTCGGTGCGGTGGTACACACCTGTAATTCCAGCTACTTGGGTGGCTGAGGTGGGAGAATCACTTGATCCTGGAGGCAGAGGCTGCAGTAAGCCAAGATCACACCATTGCACTCCAGCCTGGGCAAAAGAGCAAAACTCTGTTTCAAAAAAAAAAAAAAAATTAAAGTCGGCACAGCACAGCGGTCTATAAGCCCAGCACTTTGGGTGGGATTTCTTGAGCCCAGGAGTTCAAGACCATTGAGGCAACAAAGTAAGACCTCATCTCTACAAGAAATACAAAAATTAGCCAGGCAGGTTGGCTCACACCTGTAGTCCCAGCTGCTCGGGAGGTGGAGGCTGCAATGAGCTGTGGTAATGCCACTGCATTCCAGCCTGGGCTAGAGAGTGAGACCTTGTCTCTAAATAAATAAGGAAAGAAGGAATGCTTCTAATATTTACATTTTTAAAAAGATAAAAGTATACTTAAGAAGAAAAAATAAAACGGCTATTTAAGAAAAAGGTATTGGCTAGTTCCTATGATACTGGGCTATCAGAATTTAACATCCACATTCATGTCACTAAAGTCCCCACTGCTAAATTTGACTGGCTTTAAAAAAATAAAAAGTAAAGAAAATAAGTTCATATTGACCTTCTTAGTTCTAGCCTTAATCTCTATCTAAAAGAATATTGACCAATATTTGCACATTATGAGTCTATTGCTCCATAAATAATTTTGATACAATATCACATAACCCAGAAGAATGGGGGACATTCTTTAAGCAAAAGAACTTGTTACAAGTATCCAGTTTTGTAAGCACACCATTCTATTTAGCATGGTTATCTGTTGTCATATCTACATGCTGGGTAGGAAAAACAGCCAAACCAGAACTGAGCAGTTCTATTTAACTGTAAGCTGTTTTGTATATTGTTATTAAATGATCACCTATAAATCAGGTTAAGTCTAACTCAGCCCAAAATACAGCATCCTGACGACAAAACTCAGGTAAGAGACTCTTCTCCAGAGTGGCCCATGGGGAAGGATAAAAACATGCCTAGGCACAGTTGATAAATACTGAATTTTGTCAGCTATCAGATTATTCCATTATCTTAAACTACCAATATTCTCCATATAATGGAAGATCCAGGTTTTGCTGGCAGTTAAATCCTCTAGAAGAACAGAAGGAGTTTTGATTTGGAAGTCAGGACACTAGGTTCTGGCCCCTGCTTTGCTATTGGCTTTGTAACCTTAGCAACATATAACCTATGAGGAAGTTTTAAGTTTCCTTCTAGCTCTAACATTCCATAATTCAATTATATTGGCAGTTGTAGCTTTTTATTTTTTACATGCTACATATCTTTTATATCTCTGAAATTTGAAGCTTTTATGCTCAGCAGAGTATCCAGAATCTCTTATGATTTTATCATTAAGACCTCATCATTTATTTCCCAGAAACCCTCTAAGGCAGAATCTGAGATTTTCCCATCACAGGTGTGTTTGTTAGCTGTGCCTATATCTGGAACCATGGAGCCCTGGCGCTACCAATCTGTGTTGCTTTCTTTTAAAAACTTATACTCAATTCCTACAAACACATCCAGACCCCAGTAGGCTTTCTATCTTGATTCTCCTTGTTGCTGCATTTTATTTCATTTTCTTAACTTTATTGTCTTAAATTACCTTCTTTGAATAAAAGGTGATCATGTTTAAATGCTAGTACACTGATTGGTGAACTTATTGGAAATGCTCAACAGAAAAAACTTCTCATCAATGTGCCTCCAGAGACACCATGCTCTTTTTTCAAGAATTATGCAAAGTATTGTTAAAACCTAGAAAGTTTTAATTACTTGTGGCATATACAAATTACTCAGATTTCATCTGGGTCAAGATTTAAGATATTGTTTAAATGGTCTTTTAGGGTAAAACCATCACCAACAGAATGATTTTTGTATAGTTAGGTTTGATGACATCTGCTTTACTTTTTGGTAGCCTGTTAACTCCAGTTCTTAACTACAGGCAACAATATGGCTCTGCTGTTGTCAGAAATGCAGTAATACAGGCTCCACACCCATTTGCCACCATTTTGCAGCTTCTGCCATACCCATTCTTTCTCTCTTACCCTCTAGAATTCCTGGCTTGGGAATTTCCTAACTTGTTTCTCTCAGCAACTTTTTCTTTTTGACAGAATCCTGGCTAGTTTTCAGTTTTCCAGAGATTTTTGTTTTGTTAGTTATCTTAGGTCATTTGGTCAGTAATTTGGAATCTTTCATTTCCTGTTCCTCTGTTTTGATTTTTAATTGGACCTATTCCACTTATCTCATCCCCTAACCCCGTCCCTTTTAGGAAGAGCTTTTCCTGGTGTTGACTTCTTTTCCAGTCTCTTTCACCACAACTTACTATAACCCTTTAACCTTGGCCACTCCTCCCTCCCAGCACCCCTACCCCTGCTGCCCTTACTGTTTCCCTAGTCCCCTGACCTTCATACTTGAATTCTGGTCTTAGAGGCTGCTCCTCCCACTACACAGTGCAGCCTGCTGAGTTTTTGCTGTATTCAGGTAGAGAAATAAGTGCCAATATTATCTAATATTGCCCTAAACATTAGGACTGGTGTGTGTGTGTGTGTGTGTGTGTGTGTGTGCATGCAGTATGCCAAGCACAGATAATAACCCCTCACTCCTAAAGATACCGAAAAATCAACCTGCTGAGAAATTAACACCTTATTTCCTTCTTTGATGGAGGCCCACAATTAGACTTCAAGCTGCTTTTCCTTCTCTATTTTAGGTATGTTCCTCATCTCTCAACACATGTGTTTAGGATAGATCAGTGTTGTGACTCTACGGTGTTAAGGAAAACATAAACCAGGTTTTCTATAAGGTACAGTTTAGATAGGAACACTACATAAAGATTCATTCATCTCTAAAGAAAGGAAAGAGGTAAATGCTGGGTGCATTATAGGCACAGTCACCCCTCTGTACCTGGGGGGTTGGGTTCAGGACTCCCCTCAGATACCAAAATCCACAGAGGTCCAATTCCCTTGTAGAAAATAATGTAGCACTTGCATGGAACCTACACACACCCTCTCAAACACTTTAAATCAATCATCTCTGGATTACTTATAATACCTAACACAATGTACATTCTATACAAATAGTTGTTACACTGTATTATTTAGAGGCTAATGACAAGAACAAATGTCAGTACTGATTTAGTACCCATGCTGCCATCCCTTTTTTCCCCCTGAATATTTTCCACCCATAGTTGGTTGAATACACAGACCCCAATACGGAGGGTCAACTGTATTTTTTTTCACTTTATCCTCACAACCACCCTGCAGAATAATTAGTAGCTTATTTGGACATGGGGAAAGCGAAAGCTCAGAGAGGTTAAGACACTTGCCTAAGGACACATAGCTAAGAAGGAGTAAGGCCATATTGAAACCTGAGGGTGTTACCTCTTAGAGAAAAACTCTTTTCCTACAGAACTACCCTGCCTCCCAGTTAACGGGTTATACTGTAGTGCCTCCGTAAAATCTACTCTTGCTACATGATTATGGTCAAAGGCAAAAAGTAATGGTAGTTTAAAAGAGAAGGATATAGACCTATTCACAAAGAAGAAATGCGTTGGTATGGAACCTCTTGGGTTATACTGCTTCGTCCTTGAGTTCTGCAAAAACACACACACACACACACACACACAACCAACAAAACTTAATTATAGGCTGGGTGAAGTGGCTCATGCCTGTAACCCCAGTGCTGTGGGAGGCTGACGTAGGAGGATTACTTGAAGCTAGGAGGAGGTTTAAGATCAGCCTGGGCATCAAGGCAAGACCCCATCTCTACAAAAAAAAAAAAAAAAAGGCCAGACATGGTGGTGCACATCTGCTGTCCTAGCTACTCAGAAGGCAGGAGGACCACTTGAACCCAGCAGTTTGAGGCTGCAGTAAGCCATGATCACATCGCTGCACTCCAGTCTGGGTGACAGAATAAGACACTGCCTCTAAAAATAAAAATATAAAATAAATAAAAATTTTAAAAACCTAAACATAGCTACATTTTACTCAATATATTTACAGTTCTACATACGTAAAAATGTGTAAATTGACTATGTTTTAAATGTGTAGGGGAAGTTTCTCACCTAAAGGAGTACCATAATGAACATTTAAGAGCAAATTATTCCTTTTTTATTTGTATTTTCAGTTTTGCCTCTAGCACATCAGGTATTCTTTAAGAAAGCTATGCCTCTGAGGTTGCATGATCATTAACTAGTTCATAATTTCCCTTGCATATATTTGAATATTGTGGTGTTTTAGCGTTTCCTACACTTTTTTTTATTTGCACGTCTTCGCAATCACTATTACATCTTTGTTCCACCTGTACTATTATTTACTCACTCTTTATCTTTAAATCAAATCACGTTTTCTTACTCAAGTAGATTTAATTTTAAGACGAACTTTATGGTCGGGCATGGTGGCTCACACCTATAATCCCAGCACTTTGGGAGGCTGAGGTGGGTGGATCATGAGGTCAGGAGTTTGAGACCAGCATGGCCAACATAATGAAACCCCCATCTCTACTAAAAATACAAAAAAATTATCTGGGCGTGGTGGCAGTCACCTGCAATACCAGCTACTTGGGAGGCTGAAGCAGGAGAATCACTTGAACCCGGGGCAGAGGTTGCAGTGAGCCAAGATCATGCCACTGCACTCTAGCCCAGGCAACAATGCAAGACTCTGTCTCAAAAAACAAAAAAAGGAACTTTATATCACTACCATAAATCACCAGAACTCACAATAAACAGACGTTAGTAAAGACACTGAATTCTAACGAGATGTTATTGCTTGTTGAAGGCTTTGATCTTAGAAGGATTAGAAAGCATTCTAGGCCAGGTGTGGTAGCTTCCTGTGTATAATCCCAGCACTTGGGGAGGCCGAGGCAGGTGGGTTGCTTGAGCTCAGGAGTTTGAGACCAGCCTGGGCAACATGGCAAGACCCTGTCTCTACAAAAACATTCAAAACTTAGCCAGCTGTGGTGATGCCCGCCTATGCTCCCAGCTACTCAGGTGGCTGAGGCAGGAGGATTGCTTGCACCTGGGAGGTTAAGGCTCTAGTGAGCCATCATCGCACCACTGCACTCCAGCCTGGGCGACAGAGCCAGACTGTGTCTCAAAAAAAAAGACAGAATTCTAGTGGTGTGGTGTGGAAGACACATTCTCAGCTAAGGTTGTATCTTTATAACCACAAGGACTGAAAGAGAATTGAAGGAGAATAACTTTCTCATAAGGCGATTCAATGTTATTTAGTACTGTTTCTGTGTACCATCAAACATCCTCTTACTACACAGAATATTATAACACCATCTCATTGTCCACATGAGCTCAGAAACTGGTCATCAAAGCAGAAAAGTCTTTAAAACATTGATCTCTGGCTGGGCGTGGTGGCTCACGCCTGTAATCCCAGCATTTTGGGAGGCGGAGACGGGTGGATCACAAGGTCAAGAGATCAAGACCATCCTGGCCAACATGGTGAAACCCCGTCTCTACTAAAAATACAAAAATTAACTGGGCACGGTGGCGGATGCCTGTAATCCCAGTTACTCAGGAGGCTGAGGCAGGAGAATTGCTTGAACCCAGGAGGCGGAAGTTGCAGTGAGCCGTGATCGCGCCACTGCACTCCAGGCTGGGCGACAGAGCAAGACTCCATCTCGAAAAATACAATACAATACAATACAATACAATACAATACAATACAACACAACAAAACATTGATCTCCAAGAAAGTAGATCATATCTGCTCTCTTTCTATCTGACCACATTGATAAATTTTGTTATGTTTGCAGGTTAAAGAGGAAATGATGGACAACAGAGGCAACTCCTGTCTGCCCGACAAACTTCCTATCTTCCCCGATTCTGCCCGCTTGCCACTGACCAGGTCCTTCTATCTGGAGCCCATGGTCACTTTCCACCTGCACCCGGAGGCCCCGGTGCCATCCCCTTACTCTGAGGAGCTGCCACTGCTGCCTTTTCCCAGTGACTCCCTCATCCTGGGAAATTACAGTGAACCCTGCCCCTTCTCTTTCCCGATGCCCTACCCAAATTACGGAAGGTGTGAGTACTCCTACGGGCCGGCCTTCATCCGGAAAAGGAATGAGCGGGAACGGCAGCGCGTGAAATGTGTCAATGAAGGCTACGCCCAGCTCCGTCATCATCTGCCAGAGGAGTATTTGGAGAAGCGACTCAGCAAAGTGGAAACCCTCAGAGCTGCGATCAAGTACATTAACTACCTGCAGTCTCTTCTGTACCCTGATAAAGCTGAGACCAAGAATAACGCTGGAAAAGGTTCCTCCATGATAGCAACCACCAGCCACCATGCTGACCCTATGTTCAGAATTGTTTGAGTCATTGTTTCCAAATAGAAATGAATAATATCACAAAATGAGGTATCTTACAGCATCATTCAACAGTTTTTCCTAAGTGTAATTTCCATGCGGGCAGGAAATAGCTCAAATGCTAACCTATGCTGAGTATTACTCACCTGGGTTTCAATTGTACTAAATATGATCTCATGTAGGTTGAGGAGCTGCTCTGCTTATTTCTTTCATGAGCTCTAGGGGAGCACGGGGCCCCAGAGTCTCTGCATGTCTCATCTTGCCCTTCTCACACGCTTGGCCAGAGGCTCAGCTGTGAGAAGCTCTCACAGAAGCCTGTGAAGCATGACTACTAACTACTAGAGGCTTGTCTCACTCCGTCGAAGCGTCATGCTGAGCAATCACAATGAACCTCTCTTCATTTGTCAGCATTTGGAGATTTTTATTTACTGGGGATTCACAAGAAGTCACCACCATGGGAAAGTGTCTTGGGGCTAAAGCAAAAGTAGTTTACAAAACCTTGTTGTTATTTGAAATTATTTCAGATGCATCATTTTCCTGCATGCAGACTTCTTCAGGCAGCTCAGTATAGGGTCCAAGAAGGCAGACCTGTAGCTGGGTGCAGTGGCTCACGCCTGTAATCCCGGCACTTTGGGAGGCCGTGGCGGGCGGATCACAAGGTCAGGAGATTGAGGCCACCCTGGCTAATGCGGTCAAACCCCATCTCTACTAAAAATACAAAAAATTAGCCGGGCGTGGTGGCAGGTGCCTGTAGTCCCAGCTACTCAGGAGGCTGAGGCAGGAGAATGGCGTGAACCCAGGAGGCAGAGTTTGCAGTGAGCCGAGATTGTGCCACTGCACTCCAGCCTGGGTGACAGAGCGAGACTCCATCTCAAAAAAAAAAAAAAAAAAAAGAAGGCAGACCTGTATTTGCAGTATAACTCTGCTACCTCTTCTCTATGTCTCAGTTCTTCTCCACAAAATGAGAATAATAACAACAGCAATTCCCATGTGTTTATGATGATGATTAACAGAGCCTGACATGTAAAAAGTATTCATAATCATTAAAACCATTTTTTTTTTTTTGAGATGGAGTTTCGCTCTGTCGCCCAGGCTGGAGTGTAGTGGTACAATCTCGGCTCACTGCAACCTCCGCCTCCTGGGTTCAAGCAATTCTCTGCCTCAGCCTCCCGAGTAGCTGAGATTACAGGCACCCACCACCATATCCGGCTATTTTGTTTTTTTTATGTTTAGTAGAGATGGGGTTTCATTATGTTGGCCAGGCTGGTCTTGAACTCCACCTCGGCCTCCCAAAGTGCTGGGATTATAGGCATGAGACAGCACTCCCAGTCAAACACATTTTTTTTAGAGATGGGGTCTTGCTATGTTGTCCAGCCTGGTCTCGAACTCCTAGCCTCAAGCAATCCTCCCACCCCTGCCTCCTAAAGTGTTGGGATTACAGGTATGAGCCACTGTGCCTGGCCACCATTACTGATTATTATTATCATTATCTTATTTTGTCCATAGCATCACCATTCTCTAGGTTCCCTAAGCTAGAAAACTTGGAGCTGCCAGACCTTTCCTTCATACCTGGGAAGGACAGTCCCTGCCCCGTATCTTGGGGGGTCTGCCTTCAAAATGTGTCTATTTCTGCTTCCATGGCCAGCTTCAGCTCTTCCTTCTCCTTTAACTACCAAGTCCCATCTGTCCCCAGGCCCAGTCAATGACCCATCACACACTGTCTATCACATTCCTCTCCACTGCTATGCCTCTGTGAAGTCCTCCCCAACTTCCTATCCCAGCTGTTACTTGTTCCTTTATTTCATATAAATATTTGTCTTATGGTTGCTATCCTGCTATCTTTAAACAATTTACACACCTATCTCTGTCTTCTTCAGTAGACTGCAAGCTCCTTGAAGATAATTCATCCAGCCTTATTCATCTTCTATTCCTAGTACCCAGCAAAAAGCCTCAAATCAGGAAGGTGTTGGTGAATATCTGTTGTGATTGTTTTCTTATTCCAATCCCATCACCTGTGTCTGGGTCATTGGTAGCAGTCTCCTGTCTGGCCTCCTGGGCTGTGTCCTCATCAGGCTCCACCCTCACTCTCTCTGAAAGTATTTCACGTCACTTCGTCGCTTAAGCTGCCTGATGACTGCCTTCTGAACGCCATCTTGTTTAAATTTATCAGCTTAGTTTTCAAAGTTCCCTACTGCAAAACAAAGCAGCAAACATAAGAAGTCGTGTTTTCTCACTTCTGCTTGCCAGCAACATTTCACAATGCCCCTGACACTTACCGCGGGCAGCTCTTTCGCTCTTTGAAAAGAAGCTTTGAAGGGCAGGACAGAGTACACGCCCCTCTCCCTCTTCCATCCCGTCTCCTGCCTGAGTCGCTACATTCCTTAAAAGATAAATGACCCGAGTTTTGGCCTTTTCCTACATGTAAGATAACATCTGATGGGGTTAGCGATGATGCCTCTGTAATCTATAACCAGAATTACTCTCACACCCAAACCCTGATGTGAGTCTGCTTTCATGTGACTTCTAAGCAAGTTCAGGGTGATTTTGCACATGCTGAACCCATTTTCCCCAAACAGAAAATCACTCTTGCGAATGTATCCTTCTATCTTCTCTCTTGCTTCCTACCTAAACTGGAATATTCTTTTCCCCTCCTTCATTGAAATCCCTCTGTCTCATTCAAGAATCCTTCTTTCATTGCCAGAGACTTCATGGGTATTTTTTAACTTATTTTTCATTTGTTGAGACGGAGTCTCTCTCTGTCACCCAGGCTGGAGTGCAATGGCGTGATCTCGGCTCACTGCAACCTCTGACTCCCTGGTTCAAGCATTCTCCTGCCTCAGCCTCCCAAGTAGGTGGGATTACAGGCAAGAGCCACCACGCCCAGCTAATTTTTTGTATTTGTAGTAGAGATGGGGTTTCACCGTGTTAGCCAGGATTGTCTCGATCTCCTGACCTCGTGATCCACCTGCCTTGGCCTCCCAAAGTGCTGGGATTAGAGGTGTGAGCCACCGCACTCGGCCATGGGTCTTTCTCAGACTTTAACTTTGTGTGCCAAATAACTCGGCCTCGGTATACGGTCCTGGGCAGCAGTCATTCTCCTGACTATGAAGTGATACTCTGGGAGGGCAGTCATTAGCTAAGAAGCTTTTGGTTGCAAGTAAGAAACAGCCCAATTCAAAGTGGCATAATCAATTAGGGGAATTACTGGCTCACACAGCTGAGGCCTAGAGTAGCAGCACTGCCTGCAGGTAGGACTCAATACTGTCACCAAGAACCTATTTTCAGCTGGATGTGGGGGTGCACGTCTGTAGTCCGATCTCCTCGGAAGACTGAGGAAAAAGGATCCATTGAGTCCAGGAGTTTGAGGCCAGCCTGGGCAACCCTGTTTCAAAACCAACCAACCAACTCTCTATTTCCTGAGGTCTATCCTCTCTTTCTCTGGGAATAGCTTCAGTCTCCCCAAAAGGCTGTCAGAAGCTCTCAGAACTATCAGCTTTCTCCTTCAGGCATAGGAAGAAAGAGAAAGCCTATATCCCAGGATTCCCAACCGAAGTCTCCAGATTCCTGCTGATTGGAGAGGTTCAGGAACACGCCCCTGCCTAACCAACTTCTGGGGCCAGACGGGGATGGAAGGGGTGACTGACACCACTCTACTCCTGGAGGTGGTACCCTGGTCTCCCTATTCCCATGGATCTGCCCACTGTAACAGAACCTGGTAGAAGCGGGGTATGGATGTGGGGGACACCTCCAAACTTGCCTGCATACCAGGAACATAACCAGTGCGCAGTGACTGTCAGACGTCTCCAAATACGAGCCCCTCCCATGAGCGGAATCTGGATTTCTGTTCCTTTGTTGCCAGTGTCCACGCCTCTCCCTCCAAATGGTCACAACACCTCTGCTCCTCAAAGGAGTCCTGCCTGTTATAGACAAACAGGCCCACACCTTTGGTTATTTTGGTTTAGACTAGGGACAAATTCTACCCTAGAGTCCCCAAGCCGCCAGTGGCTCCCCCACCCCTGCCTCTAGTGTGTAAAGGGAGGAGGCCTTCAGTTTCGGTGGAGGAGGCTCCTCCCTCACAGGAGTCCCCTGGGATCCTTGAGGGCTTCCCACCACCGCTGACTCTTCTAGCAGTGGGGCAGCGTGAGTTTTGGAGAACTGAGGCTACGCTGGCCTTTCTCCCTCCCTCCTCCGCCTCTTCTCTCCAGAGGGAAACCTGGAGAACACCCCCTCCCCCATCACTTCCTGCCCCACCCCTGCCTCCAAAGGCCTCCTGTTGGCCTCTCTGCATGCTCAGTGCACTCACTGGCCACAGACGACAGCATCCCCAGGCTGCACCCACAGCAACCGGCATGGCAACCAGGAGTCGGTTGTGCTGAGGCCCTGAGCCCCAACTGTCAGAAGGGGCCTGAGGCTGAGGTGGAGGCTGGGAGTTTGGGGCTGTGGGTAAGTCCTTTTGGGGTCAGACCTGTGGACTTAGGCAGGGGCGGATCCTCACAGGGCTCTGGTGGGCTGCGGCGGTGCGGCTTGATCTTGGGCCCTGGTGGCAGCTGTCTCCTCTGAACGGAGCTAGAAAGAGGATAGACGGCTCTGAGAGCTCAGCTCACCTGGGGCCAGAACTAGCCTTGTAGGTGGCCGGGGAGGAGGAAGGAGGAAAAATACTAATGTAAATTGAGCTGCTGAATACGCCAGGTGCCTTCCATGAATTCTATCCTGAGTGTAACTGGAGGGCAGAGGTTAAGTGAGCACACAGCCAGCAGGTTGTGAGGGAGGATTTAAAGCTGGGCTGCTCTAAACTCACAGCTCTTGCTCTTCCAATCCCTTCCCTGTTTCCTGAGTGGAGGTTCCCAAAGCAGGTGACTCAAGGAGGAAACTGTGAGAGTTTGTGGGAGCAGGTGGGGCCGTGCATGGACTCAACTGTCCCCAGAGTCAGCTAACTGCAGAGCTGAGCCCTGCCTCGCCCAGGCGGCCACCGCTGGCTTTAAGCTGCAGCTCAGGGAGTGGTGGTGCCTATTCTCAGGTGGATCCTCTGAAGGCCATGGAATCCTCCACGGGGCCCAGGATGCCTTTGCTCAAATACTGCAGCGTGGCCACAAGCCTGAAGGCCCCTGGCTGGGACGGTGCTGCTCCACTGTGGGACCTTTCCTTCACCTACCCCTTTGCCCTCCAAGCACCCTGGCTCACCGGGCACAAGCCCCTCGCAAGGTACCTGTCTCTGCCCCTCTGGAGGAAGTGGGCGCCCCTTTCTTTTTTCCTTTGTTTTTGGCTGTTGGTGGTAGACCTTGGTGGAGAGACTTGCTTCCTGAGAAGGCGGAAGGGGTCTTCATTGTTTGGCTTATGATTGGTGTATCTGTGTGCAGTCTGTCATTCCAGCCTACACTGTGCTCCCAGAGCCCTCCAGGGTTGATCTGGCTTTAGCAGAGTTGCAGATGCTACAGTTGGCATGAGGGAGAGAAGGCAGTTAGGGATAGCCAGTTACCAAGTTTATAGCTCATTTTACCGTCAACAATGAGACTTGGCTGGGTGTAGTGGCTCACGCCTGTAATCCTAGCACTTTGGAAGGCCGAGGCAAGTGGATCACTTGAGGTCAGGAGTTCGAGACCAGTCTGACCAACATGGCAAAACCCTGTCTACTAAAAATACAAAAAAAAATTGGCTGGGCATGGTGGCTTACGCCTGTAATCCAAGCACTTTGGGAGGCCAAGGCGAGTGGATCACCCAAGGTCAGGAGTTCGAGATCAGCCTGGCCAAGATGGTGAAACCCCGTCTCAACTAAATATATAAAAATTAGCCAGGCATGGTGGCAGGTGCCTGTAATCCCAGCTACTCAGGAGGCTGAGGCAGAGAATTGCTTGAACCCAGAAGGTGGAAAGGTTGCAGTGAGCTGAGATTGTGCCATTGCACTCCAGCCTGGGCAACAGAGTGAGACTCTGTCTCAAAGAAAAAAAAAAATTAGCTGGGCGTGGTGGTGCATGCCTGTATTCCCAGCTACTTGGGAGGCTGAGGCAGGAGAATTGCTTGAACTCCGCAGGCAGAGGTTGCAGTGAGCCGAGACAGCGCCATTGCACTCGAGCCTAGGGAACAGAGCGAGACTCCATCTCAAACACAAAACAAAACCAAAAAATAAAAAAAATGAGACTTGCTCTGGCACCATAGGAGAAATCAGCTAAGGGGGGGTCTCCAGGTCCCTCTTCAGGTTCCCTCAGTACTCCTCCTTTGTCCAGGATTTTCCTAAATAGGATCCTCAGTCCGCTTTCTAAAGCATGGATACAAGAGGCCAAAGGCACCACAGCCTATATGCACACATGGAGCGTGTCAGCTCCAGGGACTCGCATTCCTGCTGCCTGATCCATTGTGCCCATGTTAGGGACATGCCAGCTTGAATGATCCTTAATGGCTCCCCTTCGTGATTCACCCGGTGGACCATCCTGTTCAAAGCTAGAGTTAAGCATTGGACTTTAGATGCCAACAAGCACAGGAGGGAGGCTGAGGGGGACTGAGGGTAGCTCAGCATGGGCCTGCAGGAGTTCCTCAGCACGAACACCATGGGTGCTGTGACAGCATGTTGATGACAGCAGGAGGCAGGCAGGCCCCCTTTGCATTCAGCCTTGCCCACAAAGTAAAATGGCTTCTTCAAAAACCCAAACCCTGACTCAACAACTCCCCTAGACCAACTGTCCCTGACCACAACATTATCCGGAACTAGCATCTCCTTTTTCTGTCCCACAACCCCTTAGCTCCTCTGGGTTGTCCCTGCCCAAACACTTCCTCATCTCTCTGACCCCACAGCATCAAGTGGCATTACAATTTCACACCCTTGGTATTACTACCCAAGCTTCCACGCCTCATCTTGGAATCCCACACGCCACCTTAAGATTTACCTTCCTGGCACTATATTTTTTTTTTTTGAGACGGAGTCTCACTGTGTTGCTCCGTCACTAGGCTGGAGTACAGTGGTGCAATCTTGGCTCACCACATCCTCTGCCTCCCGGGTTCAAGTGATTCTCCCGCCTCAGCCTCCTGAGTAGCTGAGATTACAGGCGCCCGCCACCACGCCCAGCTAATTTTTGTATTTTTAGTAGAGATGGGGTGTCACCATATTGTCCAGATGGTCTTGATCTCTTGACCCCATGATCCACCCACCTCGGCCTCCCAAAGTGCTGCGATTACAGGCGTGAGCCACTGCGCCTGGCCCCTGGCGCTCTTTTCTTTTTTCGATAGGGGGTCTCACCTTGTCACCCAGGCTGGAGTGCAGTAGTGTCATTTCAGCCCACTGCAATCTCTATCTCCCAGGTTCAAGCAATCCTCCTACATCAGCCTCCTGAGTAGCTGGGACCACAGGCTCATACTACCACACCCAGCTAATTTTTTTGTATTTTTGGTAGAGATGGGGTTTCACCATGTTGCCCAGGCTGGTCTTGAATTCCTGAGCTCAAGTGATCCATCCGCGTCAGCCTCCCAAAGTGCTAGGATTACAGGCGAGAGCCACACTTTTCCAGTCTGTTGTCTAGTGTAGGAACAAGCATTAATTAACTTGAATGTATCAAGGCAAATTACCTTTTGGTTGCCTTGAACCAACTCCCAATCCACCAAGGATGGTTCCCTTCACTGTCCTCTCCTACTGCCCCTCCCGGAGGTTTATCTTATCCTTCTGGAAGTCATAGATTGCCACTTTCCATGGGGATTTCTGTTCCACATGCCTTGTGTGCTGTGGTGCACCTCAGATGTACCTGAGAAACATGTTTCTTGGTGTGTTTAGGGCTTGTTACTCTCTATCCACTAATTCCATTTGCTTTTTTCCAGGCACACCTCTTCTTGCCCGTGTCTCCACATTGCCGACCCAGCATGGCAAGGGCCTGGCTGGCTGGGAAGAGCTGGAGATGCTGCCAACACATGGGTCCTGGCAAGAAGGGAAGCAGATGGCTTTTACTACTGGGCTCAAATAAAGGCTGCTCCTGAGGCAAGTCCCTGACCCTCAGTATCTCCCTGGCATGCTCCTCTGGGTGGCCCTGTCATACCTGACATGCCTTGGCTGTGTGCGTCTAGCAGGCTGGTTTTTTGGATAAGCACAGCTCTCTCATGGCCATGTTGTAGAAGTGAACATGTAATACCACTGAGTGCGTTAGTTTGCTAGGGCTACCTAACAAAGTGCCACAAACAGAGTGGCTTAAACCACAGAAATGTGTCATCTCCCATTTCTGGAGGCTGGAAGTCCAGGGCTTGGCAAGGTTGGTTCCTTCTGAGAGCTGTGAGGAAGAATCATTCCCATGCCCCGCTTCTGGCTTCTCATGGCTTGCTGGCAGGCTTTGGTGTTCCTCAGCTTATTGAGGCATCACCTTGATCTCTGCCTTTACCTTTACGGGGCTTTCTCCCTGAGTGTGTGTCTGCCCACATTTCCCCCTTTATAAGGACATCAATTACACGGGATTAGGGACCTGCCATATTCAGTCCTCATCTTAATTACATTTGCAATGACCCTATTCCCAAATAAGGTCACATTCTGGGGTCTAGGACTTCAACATATGAATTTGGCAGGGGGCAAGGCATGGTGGCTCACGCCTGTAATCCCAGCGTTTTGAGAGGTGGTGGTGGGACGATTGCTTGAGGCCAGGAGTTCAAGACCAGCCTGGGCAATATAGCGAGACCCTGTCTCTACAAAAAATTTAAAAATTAACAAGGCATGGTGGCACATGGCTGTACTTGGGAGGCTGAGGCAGGAGGATCACTTGAGCTCCAAACTGATGGCACCACTGCACTCCAGCCTGTGGGAGGAGGGTGGAGGTGGGGCACGGGACACAATTCAATGCATAACAGAGAAGAAAATGTACTTTAAAAGTACTTTGTTGAGGAAAATTCCGTGTGTTGAATGAACACCAGCCTAAGGGAAAGAGGAATGAGATGTGTTTGCTCACATGCATGGGTGTGTGCTGGTACACAGAGAAGCATACTCCTGCCATGCTGGGGGCCAGGCCTGGCCTGTACTTCAGTGGCTACTCACTTCTTTTTTTTTTTTTTTTTTTTCTTTTTTTCAGAGTCAGACTTACTTTGTGAATGTAGATTCATGAAGGGAAGACTAATGTAAATTCTTTAAAAATATGAATTTCAGAATTTCCAATCAAAAGTCAGTTTTTGGCCTGGTGTGGTGGTTCATGCCTATAATCCCAGCACTTTGGGAAGCCAAGAAGGGTGGATTACCTGAGGTCAGAAGTTCGAGACCAGCCTAGCCAATGTGGTGAAACTCGTCTCTACTAAATATACAAAAATTAGCCGAGCAAGGTGGTGGGCTCCTGTAGTCCCAGCTGCTTGGGAACCTGAGGCAAGAGAATCGCTTGAACCTAGGAGGCGGAGGTTGCAGTAAGCCAAGATCATGCCATTGCACTCTAGCCTGGGTGATGAGCGAAACTCCATCTGGGGGGGAAAAAAAAAGGTCAATTTTCAAGTAATATGTGAATTAAAATGAAATTCTAGCAAAACTTTGCTCGAATATAGTTTCTGTCCAGTGATTTGGTAAAAATAATTTATAACCAGTTTATTTCTCTTCTAAATCACAGAGTACTTGAAACAGCCTGTACTTTTAAGTAGCTGCATCACTGTTCTCTCACTTTTGCTATTCACTTGCTTAGCTAACCCTTTCCTCGTCGACTGTAAGGGCGGTGCTGAGGGCAGCTCTGTGGCCACAATCTCTCCTCGCCTACATGAGCCTCACAGGTGAACAACCATCCATCCCTGGTTGGTCTTGGACACAGGAGCGACGCTTCTTGGGGGTGCTGGAAGGAGGGGATCGCATTGAGAAAAGGTCCAGGGAGGACCCAGGTTATTCCTGGCAATTGCAGGTCAAAAATTTGGTAGGAGGAAAGAAAACCAGGCAAAGGAAGGGAATGGAAAGGGAGAGGCAAGAAGTGTTGCCCGAGGAAGAAAGAGATTCAGGGAAGCCCAACCGTGCCACACAGCCTGCCTATCTCAGCTATGACTGGCTTGAAAGAGCATCTGCCTTATCCCTTCTTTAGGTGCCTGTCACTGTTTGGAAGGCAGTCCCTGGGCCTGGTTTGGGGGCATCGTAGGGAACCTGGGTGCTCCCTCTTGTACTTTGTAATGCCAGTTCTTATTCTGAGTGTTTTCTTTCCCACAGCTGGAGAGACAGGGGGTCCTGCTTGTGGAATTTGAGGCTCCTCTTGTCGCAGGCCCAAAGCTGCCAGCCCAGCAGCAGAGAGTGGTCTTAGAAGAGGATGTCATTCCTCTCTCACCATCTGTAGGATACTCACTGAGACCAGGGGACAAGGTGCTGGCACTTTGGCAGCCAGGACAACAGCAGTATGGTCCTGGCACTGTTCTTTTGGGCTTGGAGATGAGAGATCTCCGGAGAGGTAAGAGAAGCTGCTCTGACTCATCAGTCCCCAGAAGGAGCCAGGCTATAATCAGGCCAGATGAGAGAGCCAAGGGTGTGTCTACAGCTTAGGGGTTTCTAAGGCATTAAGAAGATAATTTTTACCCCCTTGCCTGCTGCTTAATCTTGAGGCAGCAACAGATGCCTCAAGATGCACACTGTATCTTTCAGATTATAAAAAAAAAAAATTGTAATCAGGGTAAGTGGCCTAAAACTCTATGTCTATGTTGGTTAGCTAAACCATGGTTTAGCTACTCACGACCCAGCTCTCACCAGGTCCTCCAGGGACCGGACAGTCATCTTCTGCCGGGTCAGTCAGCACCACTGTAATTCAGAGAATGACAGAATGAGGCTTCTACTGAGAATGCATTTTGGTTTTGACAAGAAAAGTGAGCCCCTGCAGGCCACTGTAGTCCAGGAGGCAGGGAGGCTCAGGCAAGTCCTCGGGAAGTGGAGGTAAGTATGATGCAGGTGAAGGATGTTCCTGGCAGGCTCTCCACGGAGAGGTGCATGTGAGGAGCCAGGCAGCCAGAGCACAGGGGCCGGGCTGAAGCTCTGCCTTTGCCTGTGTGGATAGGAGAGGCTTTATCCCACGATTAGGAAGTGGAAGCTACTTGGGAGGCTGAGGCAGGAGGAGGGCTTGAGCCTGGGAGGTTGAGGCTGCAGTGAGCTATCACTGTGCCACTGCACTCCTGAACCAGACCCTGTCTCAAAAAAAAAAAGGTAATTGATAATTATAACAAAATTTTGCCATTTTTTGTTATATAGCATCAAAGGAAGAAGAAATCACTGTTCATTTCTGGAATGGCAGAGCCGCTAAAGTGCCCCTAGGTGGGGTCCAGTCGGTGTCCCTGGCCATCTGGAAGAAGGCTGTGGAGAGGCTGCACAAGTCTTTCACCAGGGAGCACCCCAGGCCCCTTCACTGGCCCCATGCTGCTCTCTGCTGGGGCCAATCACTGGGCGCATCACTAACGAGCTTCCTCCGGGCACTCCATTCCTGTGCCCTCTCTGCCACCCTCATGCCTGCTGCTAGCTGCTGTGCCAGGGCTGCCTCTGTGGCTGCCCCCCATGTGGCACCACTTGGTGGCCTCTAACCAGGACCTCAGAAGTCACAGCCAGAGAACTTCCAGAGTTGGAGCCCCCAGCACAGCTTTTGCCCCTGGAAGGTCCTAAAGGGGAAAAAGTAGCAACGCACGCTCCCCTGGCTGTTTCCTCCTCCTCCTCCTCCTCCCGTGAACAAGACGATGTGGAGAATGATCTGGAGATGGGCCCTCCCCAGAGACTGATGGTAAACAGTGCAGTCAACACAGATCCCATCCTTCTTGAGACTCCTTTGAGGCAGAGTGGCCTCTGCCAGCCTGAGTGGAGGTACTGGAGGAGAAACGGGCCTGAGCCACGCCCTGGGAAGCCAGGTATGCCAGGGGAGTGGGCTTGCCTTCTAAGGCAGGGGCTGGGGCCCTGGCTCCCTTCCCTCCCACATGTCCCTTAGGAAGCTGATGCACGTGTCTACTCTGTTGGGACTACAGTAATCCTTGGGAGTCTGGTCATGCTGAAGGGGAGTCTGGTCATGCTGAAGAGGAGGCTGTGGGAAAAGGGAAATAGCAAGTTTCCATTTCAGCTATGAGGCCCACAGGAGCAGAAGGATGAACTGATCTTTGTGCTAAGGTTGCATCCCTATTTAATACCTGCCTTTTTCTTTCTTCACTAGTCTCTACTGACAGGGCACTGCCATTGTCTGTTTTTAGCCCCCTCCTTTTTTCTTGGAGGCCTTGGTTTTTCTCTAGATGAACAGTACAAATGCCTCCTGGTGTTGATGAGAGTTGATGCACTGAAGCATAGAAACTGGTCTTAAGCATTGGTCATGAGGCCCCACTCTCCTGCTGGGCCCCTCAGTAAGTCAGCGGGGAGGACCTGGGCACTGTGATGTGCTTCTTATCCCTCATGGCCAACAGGAAAGCCGTGTCCTGTTGCTGCTGGCAGTCTGCAGCCAGCCCCACACTGTATCACCTCCAGCTGAGAACTGTGTGGCGGGCCCTGCTAGGTTCCAGGAGCCCATTCTATCTAAATTCCCAGTGGAGCCTAGAAAGAGCAGAAGCCTGTCAGAGCTGTGTGAAGGAGGTGGCCCTTGACAAGATTCTGGGGGTCCTGGGGTCACTGAACATATCTGGGGCAGGGAGGCTGTGAGGTGAAGGAACACCATTGCTAAGGGCTTAGATCTCTAGGCACTGCCCACACTGGGACCCGCTAGGGTTCCCTGGTTGAAACCATAGCCCTATTTCTAGCACAGTAACTGAGCCAGAAGGACTGCTTAACCCATGAGAGTTTTTTGTTGTTGTTGTTTGTTTTTTGTTTGTTTGTTTTTTTGAGGCAGTCTCACTCTGTTGCCCAGGCAGGAGTGCAGTGGCATGATTTTGGCTCACTGCAACCTCTGCCTCCCAGGTTTGAGTGATTCTCATGCCTCAGCCTCCCCAGTAGCTGGGATTATAGGTGCATGCCACCATGCCTGGCTAACTTTTGTATTTTTAGTGGAGATGGGGTTTTGCCATGTTGGCCAGGCAGGTCTCGAACCCCTGGCCCAAGTGATCTGCCTGCCTCGGCCTCCCAAAGTGCTGGGATTACAGGCATGAACCATCAAGCTGGCACCAATGAAGATTTCAATCTTGCTCCAGGGGTAACGACTTTATTAGTGTTCGGTTCCAGAAAGTTGAGAAATTGTTTGTAAAGAGCAGCTTTCCTGGTGACTCCTCTGAACCCCTGGGCTTTGGGAGGGGAGGGGTATGTCTGCTGCACTTGGATTTTATATGAGGATTTTTCCCCTATATCTCAGACCCAGCTGTGCTCGTCCTCCACTCTCCAGGAGGAAACTTTATATTGAAAATATAAAATGGGGAGGTGGGTCCCAGGCTTCTGTGAAATGGGTTACTCCAATCTTGCAATGGCAAGCCTTGGCAGCAGCCACTCAGAAATGGTGATTTCGCCGGGTGCAGTGGCTCACCCAGCACTTTGGGAGGCCAAAGCGGGGGCGGATCACTTGCAGTCAGGGGTTTGAGACCAGCCTGACCAACAAAGTGAAACCCCGTCTCTACTAAAAATACAAAAATTAGCCAGGCGCTGTGATGCACGTCTGTAATCCCAGCTAGTTGGGAGGCTGAGGTACCAGAATCAGTTGAACCCTGGAGGCAGAGGTTCCAGTGAGCCACTACATTCCAGCCTGGGTGACATAGTGAGACTCTGTCTCCAAAAAAAAAAAAAAAAGAAAGAAAGATATGCCAGTTTCTTTCTCCATTTGAAAGAAATGCAGCTATGGAGAATTTAGCATGCAAACACTAGAGTTTGGCACCATTTTCTTTATATTATCACTTGTAGAGAGGGCATAAAGAAAATGGTACCAAACTCTAGCATTTTCATGCTAAATTTTCCATAGCTCCCAATGCCTCTTGCTCCAGCAGAGCCTGGAGAAAGAAAAGCTGTACCTACCCAACAGAAAAGGGTCTGTGGGGAGCAACTGAGACAATACCAAGCCCAGCATAGGGGAGAGGGACAACCAGAGGGGCCATGGGGGCCAGAGATGCCCTAGGTACCACATCTGTGTTCCTATTGCTGTGGCTTGCTCCATAGCAATCTCTAGAAGGGTTCCAAACCTGATTAAGTCCAAACAAATTTCCCCTGGCCCTAAGTTTACACAGCTCTTACTGCTACTGCCCGAAGCCTACACCTACAGTCTCTCTCCATCACCACATTTAAACAGATCCACTCCAAAGTTATTTTCTCCCCTGAAATAAATTCTAATAATCGACTATAAAGAAGAGAACTATAGTATCTTCAGGTAGTTGGCCCAGCTTTCCCGTTAAATACTGGATCTTGTGTTATGCTCTAGGGAGAGTTCCTGGGGCTGACCCGTGAGCATCATCAGCATGTTCCCAAATATATAGAGAGCATGCCCGAGAGGGGGTGTGGAGACATGGCCATCCCCAGCCTTCACCACACACACGGGACTGCCTGTCACAGCTTACTAGTTAAGAGAAGCACAGAAAACCACATGTGGGTCAGGGCTGAAACAAGGCAAACACCAGCGCTTTGCTTTTCTCCCCTCCAGGTTTTGTATCTTTTAAAGGAAATATGCTGTTTTGCTTCTCCTAAACATGCTTGATGTTTAATCAGTTCCTGCTCTCAGGACTCGATATCCGTTCTGTCGAGTGCTGATGCTCGACACTCAATTTTGAGCTTTGCCTCTCACAAAAGCTCTTGCATAGGTTTCTCTGTCCTCCACACTTTCCCTTACTTTCAGTTACAGGCAGTGAGAGGTTACAGTTAGATTCTAACAGTCCTAGGGAGGCCAGATTGTCAGCTGCTGGCAGGGAGGTGCTTTCTGCCTCCTTTGCTTATAACTGAAACAGGATTCAATCTGTAGTTGTAAAAGAAACATAAAAAGCGTTCCTTCCCTTTTAGATTGGTCTGTTCCTCAGGAAGTCACATCTCCCATTATTTCTGTTTTGCCCTAATATATATATTTTTTTATTTTTAGAGACAAGGTCTCACTATGTCACCCAGGCTGGAGTGCAGTGGCATGATCATAGCTCACTACAGCCTCAAACTCCTGGGCTCAAGCAATCCTCCCGCCTCAGCCTCCCAAATAGTTGAGACTACAGGTGTGCACTAATGCACCCAGTTCAATTTCTTAAAACTTGTTTTTCCATCAGCTTGTAGTCTCTTCTTTATGGTCCATGTTATCAGTGATCAGTGAAGGTGTCGAAGCTCCTTTAACTGGTGGCAGTCAGTTACCTTTACTTGCCCTAATGGCAGTTTAGAAAACACATCCAATAACTTCTTCACTACTCCAAATCTTGGGTATCAGGTAATGTTTCCCAAAAGCATAAGGGCCAGAAATGATAAAAAATTTTTTCTCTAAAAATAGAAAACATTACATGGACACATTGCATGATGGTAAAATAGGCCAAGTGTAGTGGCTTACACCTGTAATCGCAACACTTTGGGAGGCTGAGGCTGGAGGATCGCTTGAGCCCAGGAGTTCAAGACCAGCTGGGCAACATAGCGAGACCCTGTTCCTATAAAAAACTAAAAAATTAGCTGAGCATGGTGGTGTGCGCTTGTGGTCCGAGCTACTGGGGGCTGTAGTGAAGAGGGGGTGGCAGGCGGGAGGATGGCTTGAGCCCGGGTGGTCGAGGCTGCTGTGAGCTATGATCATGCCACTGCATTCCAGCCTGGGTGATATAGCAAGACCCTGTCTCAAATACATAATAAATGAAAAGAAAACAATGCTGTGAGCTTACAGATACTTCAGTGATCCTTGTTTTAGTTCTACTTATCCCATCAAAATGGTGGCATATTCAACCTAAGTAATTGACTTTTGGGTTTAGGAACAAGATATTCCAACATCTGGAAAGAAGAAAAGGATCACAAACAGCAGAGAGCACAAACTGTAGTAGTGGGGACTACCACGGAGCTGGTCTTGAAGGCAACCAACACGAAGCCACCGCAGACCCCGCCAGGGGAAGCTGAACACAGAAAGCAGAGTCAGAGCCTTGCAATAGGTCCATGGAACAAGAATTCCCCTTAGACTGAGAGCCCTGAGGATCTAGGTAAAGCAGAATGGCTGGAAAGGGGCTTCCTAAGGACTTCTCACATGGGTCTTAGACTTTTTGGGTCACATCCGCTTTGAGAACAGTAAAACCTATGACCCCTTGTCCCAGAAAAATGTACATACCCTCAATTTTGCATGTAATTTCAGAATGCTTATGGAACTTATGAATTTAATCACAGGCTTCTTGGGGGTGCAAGGATCCCCATTTAAATGACCCTCTGTTCTATGGTATTGGGTAGGGGTCTGCTTTATTAGGCCCTCTGAATATGGAGTCTATTCCTCACTAACAATGGTAATATAGCTCTACTTAAAACTTCATTTCCATCATATAAAATACTGGCACCTTTCCCAAGTAAAGGTGGAAAGGTTTGTGTTCAAAACGAGAGAACCAGGCAATGAAACTGGGAGATGTCACAGTACTGCTGTGGCAGCTTCAAGACGTTTGGGACACAGCAATGATTTTTTTTTTTTTTTTTGAGACAGGATCTCACTCTGTCACTCAGGCTGGAACGCAGTGGCATAATCATGGCTCACTACAGCCTTGAACTCCTGGGCTGAAGTGAGCCTCCCATCTGAGTCTCCTGAGTAGCTAGGACCTGAGTAACTAGGCACATGCCACCACACCTGACTAAACTTTTTACTTTTTGTAGAGAGAGGGTCTCACTGTGTTGCCCAGGCTGGTCTTGATTACTGGGCTCAAGTGATTCTCCTGCCTTAACTTCCCAAAACGTTGGGATTACAGGTATGAGCCACCACACTCAGCACATCAATGACTTTTTAAAATCAGTGACTTTTGAATAAAATTACAGTCAGCATAACAATCCATGGATTTTTTCCCCTTTTATAGGTAAAGAATAAACGTGTATAACTTGAGGAGAGTTACACAGAGTGGCTGACAAGGCCTTCAACGGAAGGAGGCACAGGACAGGCCACAGGTAACAGTCAAATAAGCAGCAGTATCTCCACCCCACGAAGACCTCCCTGCAGATAAGCAGCAGGAAGGCACCTGTTGTGAGGGGTATAGGAGTGTGGGGTCCTGCCCTGGGGGTCCCTGCCAGGGCCCTGGTGAGACTGCTTTAAGATGCCTCTTCCACGGAAGAGAGGGTCAGCCTGCTTTGGGCAAATGTGTCCACAGCCACTCTGCCACCTTTCCATAAAGCCTCCTGTTGTACATGAGTGACATTTTTGTTTTACCTCTCAATAAAAATGAATTCTCTTCATTTCCAGTCTCTTTATTATCATAATTAACCTCTACTTGGAAAGCAAGCAGTAAAACCTGTTCAGAGAGCGAATCATATTACTTTCAGGCAAACAAGCATGGAGGACTTCTACACCTCCAGTTAAAAAAGGCACTAAAAAAGACAGACTCCAGTTCCTGGGAAGGCTGACCCAGTCAGCATTAAAAACAGGATTAATGTATAGCTATCAAGAGAATCATACAGTGGCTTTATTCTTACTACTTAAAAAAAGGTGATGTGAAGGCAGTGATGGTCAACATCACATAGGGAAGACCAGGTCCACACTTTGTCCAGAATCAACTGCTACCACATGAGTCTTCTTGGTTAAGTCATTTGAGCCCACAGTGACAGAATAGGTCCCTGGATATACTTCTATGTAGAGGTCCTTAGAAATGTTCTCAGCCTAGAAGGAAAAGAGGATATTAGCAGTTTAGAGATTTTATACCCCACTGCCACCATGGCCCCCCAGCAGGCTACCTGTGCATGCAGAGGTGTGATGGAATGAAGTGCTAATGTGGGAGACAGGTCCTGCTTTCAAGGCTCAGCCTGCTCACGTACAACACTGTCATTTTGGTAGGTCTCAGCCTTTCCTTATTTCTAGAACTGTGATAATACCTCACAAATAAGCATGTGAAAATGCTCTGTAAATGCTAAAGTGTTACAGGAACATGAAGGATTATAAAAAGAACACTCTACTTGGAGTTAGGCAGAGGGAAAGGCTAGAGGCCACTGTTTTGGGGATCAGAAGTAGATAGTGGCACTTAGCACAGATGAGCAGTAATGGCAAGGTAATCGGGAGTGATGAGAGCCATTCTTTTAAACTGTGCTTTGCTAAGTTCACTATTAGGAAGATGATAGGCATTTCTTTTGTCCTAAAGCTCAAAACAATTTGAGTGGATTCCATTTTGTCACTGAAGCAGCAATTCAGCTGGCTGACAAAACTTTCCCTTGGAGGACTGGTTCTCCCAGAGTACAAAACATTGGAAGCCAGAGTTAATGGAAAGATTTTTATTTAGAGCCGAACTGAGTACAATCAGTCTTCCAAGGGTAGACTTCACTCATGGCTGGGAGGCAGGTTACATCAGGTGTGCAGACAGAGGATGGGTCTCATTTCAAATGACAAAAGGACAAAGTCACAAACCAGAAAAGAGCCTGTAATTAAGGGCCAGATTGACAGCTGGGATGCCATTACATGTTTGCTTAATGCTGAGAAGGGGCCACAGGCAAAAGCTGTAGATTCCACTACCACACACAGGAAAAGCCAAACTACTGGCCAGCAAATTGCACTCAGAGGAATAAATGATCATGTTTACATTTTTATGAAATTTCCTCTATTCCTCCTACCTTGCAGATGGATTTGAAGCCAAGTTTTTCCAAAGCTGTTTAATGTTGTATTCTTGCATGCCTGTCCAGTTTCTGCAAAATTGGAAGTCTATAATCCTTTAACTGATGTAAATGTGTATAACAATGTCATTAACTATTTATTGGTTGTCAACCATGTAAATAGAAGTCACTTTTAGAAAATATGGTTGTATCAGAATTGCAGAAAGCCAAGGATGCTTCATTTGCACACAAGGAGACATAGAGGTAAGGGTGGCATGTGGCTGTAGAACTCCAACACTGTGGAACATCAGTATTACCAAAAGTCTGCAAGTGTTGAGAGGCGTCTAAGCCTTAACAACTTATATTTGTACTAGAAGCAGAATATTCTGAATTGTTAATAACTCTAGTATACTCCAAATCCTGACTAGTAGCAAACTGTATACAAACAAAAAGTAAGAAATGTATTGCGGCACCATGCTGGATGAAGTTCCTTTCCTCAGAATTCTAGTCCTTCCAAGTTCCAAAAAGGATCCCCTGGCTTCATGAACTAATGAGTACTTTACCTTAAAAATGAAAAACTCATTATATGTTTTTACAAAGAAACATTTTTGGAAAATGAGAACAAATGCCTTCAAATGTTGTGGAACCTGATCTCACCAAATGTGTATGTTTCGGAATTTCAGCAATGGTTTTCACTTTGTTAGCAGGAGGATCGTGCCCCTCCTGCTGCTTGAACAGATGGTGGAATTCCAGCAGGACCCAGTGCCAGCTCAGCTGAGCTGTAGGTAGGAACTGAGATGTGAATACTTCACATTCTTTCCAACCACAACTATGAGTTCAGGCACAAAGAGTATCCCTGAAGCTTTGAGTGAAGGAAGAATACCAAGAAAACCCAGTTTTACACTGAACCAAAATTTTGTGCACTCCCTTCTTAAGTGTAAGAACATCTCAACTTAAAAATACTATAGACCCAATTCAAATAGCCCTCTAAGAACCATGTCAACTGGTTCATGGAGTTGTAACGGTGGTGAAACCCAGTGCGTAAGCAGTTCCGTACTCACAGGCTGGGATGCCTCTGGAGCACACTCTGATATTTGATAGATGCCTCCAGGACCAAGGGATGTCTTTTTTCTGTCTTTTCTCTGAAGAGACAAGTAGAACACTGATTTGTGCCCAAACTTTCACTTTTGGATTGTAAAGAGAAGTTTTCTTCTACCTTATGAGGAGTTAGTAATTGTTCTGTCAGCTTTTTCTAAGTTGTCATCTAAGTCATTAAGGCATTTTTAAGTGAATTCTGTAAGGTATTTTTAGTCAGATGTTTATTATAATTTTCATCCTTACATGGGCTTTGGAATCAGACACACCTGAGTTTAAGTCCTATCTCTGCTATTTACTAAGAGAGATTAACTTCTCTTGAGCCTTGGTTTTCCAGTCTGTAACATGGGACTCTCGGATTGCAGGGAAAATTTAAAATGCAAAAGTGACACTTAGGCTCTCAATACATTCTCTTCTGTGCTTCTTCTAGGAGTAGGGGTGGTCCTAGAAGGCAACAGGCTGACTGATAAAGCCAATTTCCCTTAGAGGGAACTTACATTTTAAAAGGAGAGTTGGGAATGACTCTTCCCCACATGTACCTAAGTGCACCCTTTAGGGTCAGGTGCACTTAGGTGAGAGTTCAGGCTAGGCCAGAAAAGGGGGCTCAGGACTCAAGCTCTGGCACCACTACTCACCTCCCAGGCCAGGGGAGGCGTGTGGGAGGTGCTTCAAGTGTACACTCAGCCCTTGCTCATGTCCCTGTGTCCACTCTCCCATCCTTGTCCTAAACTTCCTCCCTCTAACACCCCAAAATGGCTGACAGACCAAAGAAGTCAAGAATCCAACTTAGACTCCGGAATCGACTCTGGACTTCAGTTTGCTATCTTTGAGTACAAGCAGGTAGTTTAAAACAAAAGCAAAAACCTAGTCTCCTCAGAAACCACCACCACCACCACCACCTCCTCCTTTGAATCAGTTCAATAAACAGAATCTTTGGCTTCCCCAGAATGATATGTGGTAAAAGGTAAGTTTGTAGTGAGAGGCCCGTAATTGTTACTACCTTTACAAAAAAGTATTTTGTTAAACGAGACCCCCGTCACCACACTTCCCTTGTACTTTCTTTTTAAAAATTATGAAAGACATGGGCCAGGCACGGTGGCTGACGCCTGTAATCCTAGCAGTTTGGGAGGCTGAGGCAGGCAGATCACCTGAGATCAGGAGTTCGAGACCAGCCTGGCCAACACAGTGAAACTCTGTCTCTATTAAAAATACAAAAATGGGCCGGACGTGGTGGCTCATGCCTGTAATCCCAGCACCCTTGGGAGGCCGAGGTGGGCAGATCACAAGGTCAGGAGATCAAGACCATCCTGGCTAACACGGTGGAAGCCTGTTTCCACTAAAAATACAAAAAATTAGCCAGGCGTGGTGGCTGGCACCTGTAGTCCCAGCTACTCGGGAGGCTGAGGCAGGAGAATGGCATGAACCCAGGAGGCGGAGCTTGCAGTGAACCGAGATTATGCCACTGCACTCCAGCCTTGGGCAACAGAGCGAGACTCCGTCTCAACAACAAAAAAAAGAAAAATACAAAAATTAGCTGGGTGTGGTGGCAGGTGCCCGTAGTCCCAGCTACTTGGGAGGCTGAGGCAGGAGAATTGTCTGAACCTGGGAGGCAGAGGTTGCAGTGAGCCACAATTGTACCACTGCACTCCACGCTGGGTGACAGTGAGACTCCCTCTCAAAAAAAATAAAAATAAAAATAAAAAATTACCAAAGACATGACAGTTATGACCTTACAGTAAAAAATGTAATTATTAAAAATCTTTTCCCCCAGCCTGGGCAACATGGCAAAACTCCATCTCTATTAAAAACATTAAAAATTAGCTGGGTGTGGTGGCATGCACCTGTAGTCCCAGCTACTTGGGAGGCTGAGGTGGGAGGATCACCTGAGCCCAGGAAGTCAAGGCTGCAGTAAGCCACGATTGCTCCACTGCACTCTAGCCTGGGTGACAGAGTAAGACCCTGTCTCAAAAAAAAAAAAAAAAAAAAAAAAAAAAATCCTATCCCTAGATGTAGAAGAGGATATTTGGAGCTCTTTTTAAAAAAAAATACAGAAAGGGTCTATGTTGCCCAGAATAGAGTGCAGGGGATAGTCACAGGGGCAATCATTGCATGCAACATGTTCCAGGCTTGGAAGCTCTTTTCTTTAAACCTGGCCGAGAATCCCATGGCCCAGGACTGCAGGTTCACCTAAAGATCCTACAGTGGCATCAATCTTATATTTTTGACAACCTCCTATTTCATGTTCATTGCTGTAAGTTCTCTAAGGTTATGAATTTATACATTTCTGTTAAGCCCTGTAATGCCAAGTCACACTGGCATCCAGTAACACAAAGTCTAGCAAGGGCTCTTGAATATAGGGTGTCATATCTTGGTAGACTGAAGGCATGGTGCCGGATAGTTGAGTACACTTACCTGACCATTCCCTATGTCCGAGCACATGTACAGCTTCGACTTGCCTCTGTGATAACGATAGACATGGGTTGCCCCTCCTTCCTCTGGCACAGATGAATAATACTTCTAGAGAAGTAATGTCAAAGATGTTAGCTAACCAAATTGTCTTGTCAAATTTTCAAAAAACCCTGATATTTGGGCAAAGTACAGTTGAGGAGGGAGGCAAGAGAGCAAAGGTGAATTACCTGCCCTCTTGACAGGCCTCTGAAGTCATGCAACAAACGTTAGCCCACCCAAAGTGGCTGCAGAGAAAGAAATGCATTTGGCATCCTCGTGCTGCCACCTGCTGCCTCTGTAGGGCAAGAACGCTGGCTAACTAAGGTGGGCAGGACCATGCTCTCTGCCAGGTTAAACAAATTTCACATCTTTGCCCCCATGTCCAATGCACATATCCTTTCATTTCCTCCCCTAAAAAATGTGGATGAACAGTTCCATGTTTATTGTCTAAGTGTCAGACAAGGACATGGGAAGAGACGGGTACATTTTCTTGAAATTTAGAAACACAGCAGGAAATGAAACATAAACCCAAGAGCTCTGCAGCCCTTTTCTCTGTGCTTCCCGTGCGCAGGGGAGTGGAGGGAGAAGTCTCTAATTTAAGAAGAATCTTCCAAAAGATCGGAAAACAGTTACATGTCTCTTGTCTGCTTCCTTCCTCCCCCTCAAAGTTAGCCTTAGACTTGCCCTTGATAATGACTAATGATGAGGACATCACAGCTCTGCTTGTTTTGAACAGAGGGTAGGGACACTGTCTAAAACACATGTGACCAGAAGAATGAGAAGCCGGGGAAAGCACTTGAGGACACAGACCTAAAGATGTGTTTTAGTAGCTGCTTCAGACTGTGGAGGCAAACCCAGTACACAATTCTTAATTCTATCTCTAGAAAGCCAAGGGGTTCTGAGGCTCCATTTCATAACAGAGACTTGAACTGAAGCATGAACAGAAAACCAAAATGAAGAACAGCAATTTGCTAAACCTTAAATGAAAGACAAATATTATTGCTTTTACTGAACCATGAACCAAGGGTTTAATCACTTTACAGTAGAGCTGAAGCTATTGATTTTTCTAAAACCACTGAACAATACAAATAAGATAAAAATATTCCCTGAACTATTCCTCACTGGTTAAAGTCCTATTCTTGGAGTCAGGGATTCTTACAAAAGATGTAGAAAGATTAGAGTGTTTTGAGATCTTAACATATGAAACTGAAAAGCAGGGCAGAAACAAGGTATTCTCTTCCATCTCCCTTGTGGATCAGCCTCCTTACAACCATGTAGGACTCACGAAGTGTTAAGGCTGCATGAGGCCAGAGTCTGCTGTAATTCCTAGAAGACAGCGCCTTCCATGCAGGTAATTTCCTTGAATGTTTTCTGGCCTGCCTTCAACCTTCCCTGAGTATCGAAAGATGACTTGGCTGGTTATGGTGGCTCATGCCTGTAATCCCAACACTTTGGGAGGCCAAGGTGTGCAGATCACTTGAGGACAGGGGTTCGAGAGCAGCCTGGCCAACATGGTGAAGCCCTGTCTCTACCAAAAATACAAAAATTAGCCAGGCATGGTGGCACACGCCTGTAGTCCCAGCTACTGGGGAAGCTGAGGCAGGAAACTTGCTTGAACCAGGAGGCCAGGAGGCAGGGGTTGCAGTAAGCCAAGATTGAGCCACTGCACTCCAGCCTGGGTGATGGAGTGAGACTGTCTCAATTAAAAAAAAAAAAAAAAAAAAGGCCAGGTGCGGTGGCTCCTGTCTGTAATCACAGCACTTTGGGAGGCAGAGGTGGGCGGATCATGAGGTCAGGAGATCGAGACCATCCTGGCTAACACAGTGAAACCCTGTCTCTACTGAAAATTACAAAAAAGAAAAAAAAAATTTGCTGGGCGTGGTGGCAGGCGCCTGTAGTCCCAGCTACTAGGAAGGGTAAGGCAGGAGAATGGCATGAACCCAGGAGGTGGAGCTTGAAGCGAGCCGAGACTGCGCCACTGAGACTGCGCCACTGCACTCCAGCCTGGGTGACAGAGCAAGACTCTGTCTCAAAAAAAATAAAATAAAATAAAAATAAAATAAAATAAAAATAAATAAACCCTAATATTTAACTTACTTGCTACGGAATTCAGCAAATAAGCTATTTTTCCCCCCACCAGACTGAAAGATCACTGAGGGCAGAAGACCTTTTCTGACTTTTCATAGCTATATTGTCAACTACAGAGTTAGGCATTCAATAAACATTTGTTGAGTGAATTCTAACTTGGATTTACCCCCTGGTTTAAGTCCTTGACTGTTTACAATCTGACCATGAAGGCTGGGCAGGAGAAACAGGTAGTCTCCAGATTCTCCCTAAATTCCAGAAGGATCCCCATTGTGGTCCATCAGCAGGTGATGGGACATAGCTTTGGTTCACACCAACTTACCCCACACTGACTTGAAGTATAGTCCATGAATTCAGCCATTGTTCTGAAGGAAGCACTAAGGGTTGGGGGCCTCTCTTCTCTCTATTTGAATAAATGGCACGTCACAGGTTAGATCTAGGATTCCCTACTGGAGAATAAAGCCATTTCGGAAATAGCCTCCTTTTTACTTTTCGAAAGGCTCTGCAAGTTTATGTCAGAAAGAACGATGTTACTGAGAAAGAATTCCAACCCTAAAAGATAGACATGCAATTTATCCAGGACCTAAGAGATAGGTTTGCAGGCTTTCCAGGCTTTCCTCTATTATCAGATGACAGCTGTAAGTTTTTTGTTTTGTTTTTTTTTGAGACGGAGGTTTCGCTGTTGTTGCCCAGGCTGGAGTGCAATGGCACGATCTCGGCTCACCGCAACCTCCGCCTCTCAGATTCAAGCGATTCTCCTGCCTTAGCCTCTCTAGTACCTGGGATTACAGGAATGCGCCACCATGCCCGGCTAATTTTGTATTTTTAGTAGAGACGGGGTTTCTCCATGTTGGTCAGGCGGTCTCGAACTCCCGACCTCAGGTGATCCGCCGCCTCGGCCTCCCAAAGTTCTGGGATTACAGGCGTGAGCCACCGCGCCCGGCCTTTTTTTTTTTTTTTTTTAAGTAATCAACCAGGGCTGAACACTACCGTTATTCTACAGCTACCCAACAAGAAGCTGTCAAATATAAAGAGTTTTGAAAGGACTTTTCCATTCATTGTCCTGATCCTTTCCAGCTTCCGCTAAGGGGAGGTTTCCTCAGGTGCTTCTGCGCTGCGCGCCCCAGGCTCCCAGCGGGCTACCGCGGTGCCAATGACTGGGGCGGTCCCCGGCACGGCGACCCTCACCTCTCCCGGGAAAACGCGCTGCGGGCCGGCTGCCGGCTGTCTCTCTAGGTGGGGCGCCTCCCGGGCAAGGACCCCCATGCAGCCTTTGGGACGCTCCAGGGCATGCCAGTCCACCGCCCTCCTCTTGGCCCGCTCCAGCACTTCTAGAGCCAGCCTTGCTGAACGCTGCAGGGAACGTCGGTCCACCCCATTCAGCGCTGCGGCCGCCAAACAGTTGTCCATGGCTCCCTAAGTGGGCACATAACGTACAAACGCCGGCGGTTCAGCTGGGCCGCCGCAACCCTGCTCCAAATTCGGGTGGGAGCCCCAGCCTCGACCTCCCTGGAGACCACCGCTCCTGGTCCGCCCCCAACGCAAACTCCAGCGGGAGCCTAGCCAGGACGAGGCCTAGCGCGCCCACCCCTTCCATTTCCATCTGCCCCTTCCGCTACTTAGGGAACCCCCTCACCCGGCTCACTCGTCAAGGCGCATGCGCGCAGCGCTATCCTAGGAAGCGGGACGAGGCCTGGCGCTCCCGGCGGCGCCGGCGCAGTAGGGCCATTGGCGGAAGGCGCGAGAGGCGGGGCGGCGCGGCGGCGGGGCTGCCAAACACGCCTTCTGCGCCGCGGCCGTGGCGTCTGCGCGCGGGTTGCCTTGTTAACTGTTGAGCGCTGGAGGCGGGGCGCCGGTAGCTGGGAGCCGGGAGCCGGGGGCCGGGGGCTGGGGACCGAGTTGAGCCAGCCTCCCAGGACGTCTGTCCGCGCTGTCGGAGGAATCCCTGGGTGTGGGGCTGGCCCTTAGAGGACTACTGCACTGCTTAACTTGATGGACCTGGGGTATAAAGGCAGGTGGTCTCCTGTTGGGCCAAAAAATTATGGGGTACCAGCTAGGTAGGCAACATCGCGAGAACCCGTGTCCACACAAACACACACACACACTCTCACTCACTCTAACCAGGAGTGGTTATGGGGTACCAACTAGGTAGGCAACATAGCGAGAACCTGTGTCCACACACACACACAGTAGGAGTGGTGGCGCGCATCTGTAGTCCCAGCTACTCGGGAGGGTCGAGGTGGGAGGATCGCTTGAACCCGGGAAGCGGAGGTTGCAGTGAGACGAGATCGCGCCACTGCACTCCAGCCTGGGCGACAGAGCGAGACTCCGTCTCAAAAACATCATGGGGAACAAGGCAAGTGCCTCCAGCGCCTCTTTCTGCTTGGTCTACATTTTGGGGTGTCGCTACTTTTGTTTGAGGAGGTGATTAGGCCAAACTGTGTGGCTGCCAAGGTGGCCTTTGGAGAAGGGAACAGCTCGGGATGGAGGCGAGACGGAGGCGGGGTTGTCTGCAGATGTTCCTGGCCCCCAGGGCAGAGGGCGCCTGAGGAGTTGTAGGGTCTCTTATAATCTCTTACTGCAGCTTTCTCGCCCCTCCAGGGTTAAGTACGGATTCACACATTTTTGGAGACCTGTTCTCTTGGGGTCTGACTCCATCTTCCAGGAAGGCTGCATCATGTTTAAGTAAGGAACTGTGAATGCTTACTTAAACCATGTTTAAGTGAGGACCTGTCACTCCACTCCGCTGGTTATTTGATAGGAGATGCAACACAGGCTCTCACTGCTAATTAGTGACTCAGCCGCACCACCCAGCGCACAGCAAAGCGCTGATGCTTAGGAAGGTCCCCTTTGAAGGACACGCTCAGTGGGGGTCACTTTAAGGGACACAAAGAAATCCTCCTTTAAGTCTCCTCTGTGGTTCATGAAAAAGCAAAGAAAGAAACCCTCCATCGTCACCTAGTCTCAACAGATGGCTTGATGAGCAATTATGAGGTACCAGGTGAGTAGTAGGAGACCAATACGACCTCCGTCTGTACTATTTAATTTTTGCAAATTTTCTGCTTTCCCCTCATAAAAAGGAATTTTTCATTTTAGTGGTATTCCAAAACATTTCCTTCAATAAAGGTTCATCAAGTGCCTCCTTTAGCACGTAGTGGTTATACGTGCATGGGGTCCTGTATATCCACTCCGGAGAGCTGGTTTGAATTCTGGCTCTGCCATCTTTTTTTGAATTCTGGCTCTGCCGTCTTTTTTTTTTTTTCCATTTCTTCTTCTTCCTCTTCCTCCTCTTCTTCCTTCTCCTTCTCCTCCCCCTCCCTCCCACTCCTCTCCCCTCCCTCCTCCTCCCTCCTCCCTCCTTCTCCCCCCTCCTCCTCCTCCCCCTCCTCTCCCCTCTCTCCTCCTCTTCCCTCCTCCTCCGTCCTCCTCCCTCCTCCTCCTCCTTCCTCCTCCCTCCTCCTCCTCCCCCTCCTCCTCCCTCTTCCCCCCTCCCTCCTCCCCCCCTCCCCCTCCTCCTCCCTCCTCTCCCCTCTCTTCTCCTCCTTCCTCCTCCTCCCCCTCCTCCCTCCTCCTGCCTCCTCCTCCTCCTTCCTCCTCCTTCCTCCTCCACCTCCTTCTTCTTCTTCCTTCTTCTCTTTTTTTTTTTTTTTTTTTTTTGAGACAGAGTCTCCCTTGTCGCCCAGGCTGGAGTGCAGTAGCGCGATCTCGGCTCACTGCAAGCTCCGCCTCCTGGCGTCACGCCATTCTCCTGACTCAGCCTCCCGAGTAGCTGGGACTACAGGCACCCGCCACCACGCCAGGCTAATTTTTTTTATATTTTTTTAGTAGAGATGGGGTTTCACCGTGTTAGCCAGGATAGTCTGATCTCCTGACCTCATGATCCACCCGCCTTGGCCTCCCAAAGTGCTGGGATTACAGGTTTGAGCCACCGCGCCCGGTCTAGTATTTACTATTTTGTCTGTCACAGTAAGGACTGAAAACAGCTCTTGAGTGTGTGAATTGGGTTGCCATAAGGATTTTGTGAGATAATTCCTGTAAAATGCTTAGCACAGTGCCCTGCAAAGACAAAGTGCTCCATAGACTTAGCTAGCATTAGTATGTGCCAGGCACTGCCCTAGGAGTTGTGGGGAACAGAATGTGGATCAGACTAACGGAGAATAAAAAAGAGGGAAGAATGCACATAAAATCTATAATGCCAAGAACAAAATATTCGGACATGCCATAAGATTGACACAGATAAAATGCTATCAAGCTTAGGAGACTGTGTTCAGCTGGGAGGATCAAGAAAGGTTTTGCAGAGAATGTAGTTTTCAAGCTAGGCCTTGAAGGATGACCTAGGAATTAGTGAGAGAAGAGGTAGATGAGAGACCTGTTAACTGCGTTTACAGTAAGTGTGGCTAGAGTAGGACAGAATTTGGTCCTCTTTATTTTTTATGGATTTCAAGGTTTTAGCACATTCCTCATAGGGTTATTGTGAGTATCAAGCAAGTTAATATATATAAAGTGCATTAATAGTACCTGGTACATAGTAGGTGCTCAATAAATATTAGCTAGTATTATTATCTTAAGCTTCAGCCTGGTCTCCCAAAATATGCTCTCACTTACCCAGTATCATAGCCATACCTCATCTCATTTGTCTCTCTTCCCCATTCTATTTTAGGCATTCCAGTTGAGGCACTACTTTCTTTTTGTCAGGTCACTCTTTGAAACCTTTCCCAGTGGTTCCCAGTTGCCACCTCTGTTGCCATAGCCTTAAAAAATTTTTTGTGTATGTACTTTTCCAATCTAATTTATATTATGTGTAGTTATGGTTTATTCTCTCCCAACAGCCTTTCAACTCCTTGAAGGCAGAAACTGTTCCTTATTTGTCCCTAAACATTCCAGGGCCCATTAAGTAGGGAGGGGGGTGTTCAATAGACATTTGTTGAAATTACTCTGATTTAATTTTTAAGTTAAATAGACTTCTGTTAGCCCAGATAAAGCGGTGGCTTTGTGGTGGCTCACACCTGTAATCCCAGAAGTTCAGGAGGTTGAGGTGGAAGGATTACTTGAGTCCAGGAGTTTGATACCAGCCTGGGCAACATAGTGAGAACCCTGTCTCTATTTTTTTAAAAATTAAAAAATTAGTCTGGCATGGTGGCTCACACCTGTAGTCCCAGCTATTCAGGAGGTTGAGATGGGAGGATTGCTTGAGCCCAGGGTATTGAGGCTGCAGTGAGCTATTATCATGCCACTGCCCTCCAGCCAGGGCAACAGAGTAAGACCCTATTTTAAGAAAAAAAAAAAAAAGGGTTGGCTTTTCTATTTAAAAACCACCTGTGTACATGCACTTTAATGAATGTAATGAATATTCATTTGTAACTACATTTTCTCAGAATTTAACATTTAGAAATGTATGGGAAAGAAGATGCTTGGAATGAGACTGAAGCCAGAAGACTCTAAATTAAATCTTTGCATTTGTTTTTATTTTTCTACTTGTAAATATATTTTTATATGTGTATATTTATAATTTTAAAGATTCATTCTGTAAACCACAGATTGAGAGACTTGAGAGACTCTTTTTTATCTTTTTTAAGATTGACTGGGAATAATGATAGAACATGACCTACTATCAGGCCCCTTGTGGATCAAATACAGCCCACACCAAATGAAAGCCACTGGTGAGAATTGAAAATGGAATTGTAAATGGAGAGAGGGCAACTAATTAGGAATGTGCCTGGTCAACAGAGAAATAGACTGTCAGTATTGACATAAAAATAAACTATTGGTATGAGTTTTTTAATGACCTCTATCTTCACAAGGGTCAATTCACTATGGAGAACAGATGAAAGTTAGTTGTCAGGGTTCTATGTTTTGGAGTAGATGCGTTGGAAGAGGTCTTTAATTGTGAAATGGGGAAAGAGACTGCTACTGTATTTGGGACTTTTTGGGGAAAAAAAAACAAGTCCAATGAAGAGCAATGTAAATCGCTTTTCTTTATGTGAAGGGGGCCAAAAAGGGCTAAAAACCCAGGATGCAAAAGTGGGTACTGTGCCAGAGTTAGACAGTGATTTATACTGTACATACCAGAAACTGTATAAGTCATTTTATTTGACAACTGGTATTGTTATTTCTCCAGCAGACTTAAGAGCTTTGGAATCATCACAGCTTTGTAAAATAGTATTACAGTCTGAGTCATTAGATCATTCATTTTGCCTGATTACATGAACTCATTGGGTTATTGGGGAATGAAGGAATTCATTATCAAAATTGTCATCTTGATGATGTAGATTAAAGAAAATGAATCAAACTTCTGAGAATTAACTTTCACAATCTGTTTAAAATTTACTGGGAGTTGAAAAATTTGTTGCAGAACAGGAATGATTAAAATGTCATTTTTAAAAGTCAGAGATTAAAGGAATAGTATTTGGAAGATATTTCTTAAATGAATAGTATTTGGAAAATAAACAGTTGAAATTCATGTAGCTTTTTTTTTTCAAAAGATTTCCTTATTGAGGTATAATGTACATATGATAAAATTTACCTGTTTTAAGTGTATACTTCAATATTTTTTGTAAATTTACAGAGTTGTCAACATCACCAAAATGCAGTTTTGGAACATTGTCATTACCTGAGAAAAATCTCTAGTGTACACCATATGCAGTCAGTTCTCAGCTCCTGCCTCTGGACCTAGGTGACCACTCTTCTGCTTACTGTCTCTATGAATTTGCCTTTTCTGGACAATTCATATAGATGGAATCTGATAATATGTGACCTTCTTTTTTTTTTTTTTGCCTGGCTTCTTTTAATCAGCATAATGTTTTTGAGGCTCACACGTGTCGTAGCATGTATCAGTATTTCATTCTTTTTTTATGACTGAATACTATTCCATTATATGAATATATTACATTTTGTTTATCCATTTACCGGTTGATGGTCATTTGAAGTATTTCTGGTTTGGGGCTATTATCACTGATAATGCGTAGTAAGACTTTGTGTGGACACATGTTTTCATTTCTCTTGGGAATACAGACATGAGCCACCGCACCCAGACCAGATGTATGATTCATAAGTATTTTCTCCCAGTCTGTGTCACGTATTTCATTTTCTTAATGGTGTAACTTGAAGCACAAACGTTTAAAGTTTTGATGAACTCTAACATTTTTTTCCTTTATAAATTGTGCTTTTGGTGTTACATCTAAGAAATCTTTGCCTAACCTAAGGTCATGAAAAATTTTTTTGAAGATTTTTTTCTATGTTTCCTCCTAATAGTTGTATATTTTAGTTTTTACATTTAACTGTATGCCATTTTGCATTAATTTTTGTGTGCGTTATGAGGTAAGGGTCTAGCTTCATTTCTTTTCATGCAGATGTTCAATTTTCTCAGTACGATTTGTATAAAAGACTATCCTTTTCTCATTAAATTCCCATGGCACCTTTGTCAAAAACCAATTCACCATAAATGTAAGAGTTAGCTTTTAGACTTTAAATTATGTTCTATTGATCTATATATTCGTCCTTATGCCATATCATACTGTATTGATTATTGTAGTTTTGTAGTAAGTTTGGAAATTGGGAAGTATATCAACTATGTTCTTCATTTTCAAAATTGTTTTTATATTCTAGTACTGTCATATTTCCATAAAATTTAAATTCAGTTTGTCAACTTCTGTGTAACAACTGTTGATGTTTTGCTAGAGATTATATTGAATTCATAGATCAATTGAGAAAGAATTGCAATCTTAACAATATTGGGTTTTTGAATTTATGAACATGGAATGTCTGTCCATGTATTTCAGTTTTCTTTCTTTTTTTTTTTACTAATGTTGTGTAGTGATTAGTGTACATATTGCACTTTTTTTTTTTTTTTTTTTTGAGATGGAGTCTTGCTCTGTCGCCCAGGCTGGAGTGCAGTGGGGCCATCTCAGCTCACTGCAAGCTCCCCCTCCCGGGTTCAAGCCATTCTCCTGCCTCAGCCTCCCGAGTAGCTGGGACTACAGGTGCCTGCCACCACGCCCAGCTAATTTTTTATATTTTTAGTAGAAACAGGGTTTCACTGTGTTAGCCAGGATGGTCTCGATCTCCTGACCTTGTGATCTCCCCGCCTCAGCCTCCCAAAGTGCTGGGATTACAAGCGTGAGCCACCACGCCCAGCCCATACTGCATTTCTTTTAACAAATTTATTAAGTATTTTTATGCTGTTGGGAATGAAATTGTTTTCTCAATTTCATTTTCAGATGAAATTATTGCTAGTGTATAGAAATATAGTTGACTTTTTCATATTTATATTGTATCCTGTAATCTTGTTAAACTCATTTACTTGTTCTAATAATTTTTTTGTGGATTCTTTAGGATTTTCTACATACTGGATCAGATCTTCTGTGAATAAAGAAAGGCTAACTTTTTTCTTTTCAGTCAGGATTTCTTTTTCTTGCCTAATTGCACTGGCTAGAACCTCTAGTACAATGTTGAATGGAAGTGGCAAGGGGAACATCTTTGCCTTGTTCCCAATTTTAGAGTCAGAACATTCAGCCTTTTACCATTAAGTATGATATTTGTTTTTTTGTAGATACTCTTTATTAGGTTAAGGAAGTTCTCATCTATCTTAAAAAAATTAATTTTAATTAGCTTCTTCAGGTTGAGAAGAAGTTTCCTTCTATTCCGAGTTTAGTGAAAGTTTTTATCATAAATGATTGTTGAAGTTTGTCAGATGCTTTTTGTACATCCATTGATGTGATCATGTGGTTTTCATTTTTTATTGTATTAATACATGAATTGATTTTTGGATATTAAGCCAATCTTTCATTGTTGAATTTGGTTTGCTAGTATTTTACTGAGGATTTTTCTGTGTATATTCATGAGGGATATTGATCTTTAGTTTTCTTGTTTGTAGTCTTTGTCTCTTTTGGTATTAGGATAATATTGGCCTCATAGAATGATTTAGGATTGTTCTGTTTCTTGGAAGAGTGTGTAGAATTGGTATTATTCTTAAGCATTTGATTGAAACCATCTGGGCCTGGGCTTTACTTTGTGGGAAGATTTTTAATTAATTACTAATTCAACTTTTTTCCTTGTTTTAGGTCTACTTATATTTTCTATTCTTTTTTTTTTTTTTTTTTTTTTGAGACAAGGTCTCACTCCTGTTGCCTAGGCTGGAGTGCCGTGGCATAATCACAGCTCACTGCAGCTTCAATTCCCTGGCCTTAGGTGATTCTCCCACCTTAGCCTCTCGAGTAGCTAGGACTACAGGCATGCATCACCACCAGGCCCACCTAATTTTTTTGATACTTTTTTAGTAGAGATGGGGTTTTGCCATGTTGCCCAGGCTGGTCTTGAACTCCTGGACTCAAGCGATCTTCTATTCCATATTCAGTCAGTTTCAATACTTGGTGTCTAAGAATTTGCCCATTCACTTAAGTTGTCTAATTTGTTGACAAAAGCTATTGATAATATTCCCTCACAATATTTTTTATTTCTTTAAGATCTGATTATGGTAATCTGTGCCTTCTCTATCTTGCCTTTTTTTTTTTTTTTTTTAAACATCTTGGTCAGTCTAGGTAAAGTTTTGCCAACTTTTAATATCCTTTTTTTTTTTTCTTTTGAGACAGAGTCTCACTCTTTCACCCAGGCTGGAGTGCGGTGGTGTGATCTCAGCTCACTGCAATCTCCGCCTCCCAGGTTCAAGTGATTGATTCTCCTGCCTAATCCACCCAAGTAACTGGGATTACAGGTGCATGCCACCACCTACAATATAAGACTACAATATAAGTAGCCTCTCTATATTTAGTAGAGACGGGGTTTCACCATGTTGGCCTATGCTGGAGTGAAACTCTGTCTCAAAAAATAAATAGATAAATAAAACCTTTAAAAATACAGATGGCCAGGCGTGGTGGCTTATGCCTGTAATCCCAGCACTTTGGGAAGCCGAGGTGGGCGGATTATGAGGTTAAGAGATCAAGACCATCCTGGCCAACATGGTGAAACCTCGTCTCTACTAAAAATACAAAAATTAGCTGGGTGTGGTGGTGCATGCCTGTAGTCCCAGCTACTCGGGGGGCTGAGGCAGGAGAATTGCTTGAACCTGGGAGGTGGAGGTTGCAGTGAGCCGAGATCACGTCACTGCAATCAAATGTAAATTCAACCATATCGATGATAGTGTTAAATGTGAATGGTCTCAACAGCCCATTCTATAAGCAGAGATTGTCAGACTGGATTAGAAAGCAAGATCCAACTGTCTGTCTACAAGAAACACAACTTAGAGTCAAACACATAAATAAGTTGAAAGTCAAAGATTGGAAAAATATATACCATATAAACTATACACATATTATTGCTGGAGTAAAGAAACAGAATCCTGCAAATACCTTGATTGTAGTCCAGTGAAAACCATTTCAGACATCTGACCTCCAGAACCTTAAAATTATAAACCTGTGTTGCTTTAAGTGTCTCCCCTTGCCAAAAAAAGATTACTGAGGTAAATGTATTAACATCAGACAAAATAGACTTGAAGACAAGAAATATCACTAGACAAAGTGGGGCATATCAGAATCATAAAAACGACAAATTATTACATCTGGAAGATATAGCACTTGCAAATGTATATGACCCTAACAACACAGCTTCAAAATACCAAAGCAAAAACTGACAAAATTCAAGCAAGAAATAGACAATTCAACAGTGGTAGTTGGAGACTCCAATACCTCACTTTTTTTTTTATTTTTTATTTTTATTGGAGACGGAGTCTCACTCTGTCACCTACGCTGGAGTGCAATGGCGTGATCTCAGCTCACTGCAACCTCTGCCTCCTGGGTTCAAGCAATTCTCCTGCCTCAGCCTCCTGAGTAGCTGGGATTACAGGCGCGTGCCACCACGCCCGGCTAATTTTTGTATTTTTAATAGAGACAGGGTTTCACTGTGTTGGTCAGGTTGGTCTTAAACTCCTGACCTCATGATTCGCCCGCCGCAACCTCCCAAAGTTCTGGGATTACAGGAATGAGCCACCACGCCCGGCCCAATACCTCAGTCTTAATAACTGATAGAACAAACAGAAAATCAGCAAAGACATAGAAGGCTAAACGATACTGTCAGCCACCTTGACACCTATAGGAAACTCCATCCAACAACAGCACAATACACATTCTTGTCAAATACTCCCAGAACATTCTCCAAAACAGACCATTACTAGATTATAAAACAAGTCTCAATGAATTTAAAAGGACTGAAATCATACCAGTTATGTTCTCTAACCACAATAGAATTAAATTAGAAATCAACAATAGAAAATTCGGGGAATCTGCAAATATTTGCAAATTAAACAACACATATGTAAATAATCCATGGGTTATAGACTAAATCACAAGGGAAACTAGGAAATGTTTTGAACTGAATGGAAACAAAGATATGATATATCAAAATGTATGAGAGGCAGCTGAAACTGTGATTAGAGGGAAGTGCCAAACTTTAGATGTCTATATTAGAAAAGAATATAGGTCAAATCAATAACCTAAGTTTCTACCTTAAGAAACTAGGGGCCGGGCATGATGGCTCACGCCTGTAATCCCAGCACTTTGGGAGGCTGAGGTGGGTGGATCAGTTGAGGTCAGGAGTTCTAGACCAAGGTTTCACTCTTGTTGCCTAGGCTGGAGTGCAATGGCATGATCTCGGCTCACTGCAACCTCTGCCTCCCAGATTCAAGTGATTCTCCTGCCTCAGCTGCTCAATTAGCTGGGATTACAGGTGCCCACCACCACGCCAGGCTAATTTTTTTTGTATTTTTAGTAGAGACGGGGTTTCATCATATTGGCCAGGCTGGTCTTGAACTCCTGACCTCAGGTGATCCACCCGCCTTGGCCTCCCAAAGTGCTGGGATTACAGGCATGGGCCGCCGCGCCCGGCCTTTAAAAAATTTTTTTTAGTGATTGTTCTAGGAATTAGAATATGCATCTTTATTTGTCACAATCTACTTTCTTCCTCTTCCTCTTCTTCTTCTTCTTCTTGTTTTCTTTTTTTTTTTTTTTTTTGAGATAGAGTCTTGCTCTGCCACCCAGGCTAGACTGCAGTGGCGCAAGTGTGGCTCACTGTTGCCTCCACCTCCTGGGCTCAAGTGATCCCCCAACTCTACCTCCTGAGTAGTGGGGACTATGGGCACACACCAACATGTCTGGCTAATTTTTGTGGTAGTTTTGTTTGTTTGTTTGTTTTTTTGAGGCGGAGTCTCACTCTGTCGCTCGGGCTGGAGTGGGGTGGCATGATCTTGGCTCACTGCAAGCTCCGCCTCCTGGGTTCACGTCATTCTCCTGCCTCAGCCTCCTGAGTAGCTGAGACTACAGGCACCAGCCACTAGGCCCGGCTAATTTTTTTTTGTATTTTTAGTAGAGACAGGGTTTCACCGTGTTAACCAGGATGGTCTCGAACTCCTGACCTCGTGATCCACCCGCCTCGGCCTCCCAAAGTGTTGGGATTACAGGCGTGAGCCACCACGCCCAGCCAATTCTTGTGTTTTTTGTAGAGATCGTGTCTCACCATGTTGCCCAGGCTGGCTTCTAACTCCTGGGCTCAAACGATCCACCCACCTTGGCCTCCTAAAGTGCTGAGATTACAGGTGTGAGCCACTATGCCTGGCCACAATCTACTGATTGATATAAACTTAATTTAGGTAAAATATAGCTACTTCTCTCCAATATAACTCCATATGCCCCTTCTCGTGCTGTTATATTACATTCATATATGTTACAGATTCAACAAGATGGTGTTATAATTATTGCTTTATATGCTCTTATGGCTTTTAAAGAAGTTATGAGAAAAAAATGAGAGTCCTTTATATTAATAAATGAGAAGTTACGAGGAAAAAATATAGAGTCCTTTATATTAACCCACATATTTACTATTTCTGATGTTCTACATTCCTCTCTGTAGATTTGAGTAACTCTGAAATCACTTCCCATCAGCCTGAACAACTTCCTTCAATATTTCTTGTAAGGCAAGCTGGCAACAACAAATTTTTTCAGTCTTTATCAACTGTCGAATTCACCTTCACATTTAAAGCCTTTAAAGGCTATTTTTGCTGGATGTAAAATTTTTAGTTGGCACATTTTTTTCCTTTAAATACTTTGATCCCTGCTTTCTTAGTCTGTATTGTTTCTGATAAAAAGTCATCTGTTAATTTGATTGTGGTTTCTTTGTAAATGATGATCCATTTTTCTCTGCTGCTTATGAGATTTTCTCTTTGAAAAATCTTTCAACAGTTTAATCTTGGTGTTTCTAGGTATGGACCTCTTTCTGTTTATGGTACTTGGAGTTCTTTTGATCTTCTTGGATGTGTAGATTTGTTTTTCCTCAAATTTATAAAGTTTTCAGCCATTTTTTTAAAAATAGTTTTTCTGTCCCCTTCTCTTTTTCTTCTTTTTCTGGGACTCTTCTTATACATATGTTAGTATGTTTGGTGGTATCTCTCAAATCTCTGAGGCTTGTTCATTTTTCTTCATTCTTTTTCTTTTCTTTTCTTCAAATTGTGTAATCTCTATTGATCTATCTATCTTCCAGTTTACTGATTCTTTTTTTGTAATCTCAAATGTGCTCTTGAGCTCCTCTAGTGAATTTTCAATTATTTTTTTCACTCCATAATTTCTGTTTGTTTTGTTTTATAATTTCTTTTTATTGGTATTCTATATTGTCACTGTTGCCATACTTTCCTTTAATTTTTAAAATTTGGTTTTCTTTAGTTCTTTGAATATATTTACAACAGCTGCCTTGAAGTCTGTCTGCTAAGTCTAACATTTGGGCCCCTACGTAAAAAATTTCCATTAACTGCACCTTTTTCTGTATATGGGCCCCACTTTTTGTTTGTTTGTATGTCTTGCAATTTTTTGTTGAAAACTGAACATTTTAGATCAGAGGTCAACAATTTATTTCTATAAATGACTGGATAGAAAATAATTTAAGCTTTGTAGTCCATGTGGTCTCTGTTGTAATGTGAAAGTAGCTATAGATAATATATAAGTGAATGAAAGTAGATGTCTTCCAATAAACCTTTATTTAAAAAACAAGCAGTAGGCCATAATTAGGCCATGGGCTGTAGTTTGCTGATTGCTATTTTAAGTAATGTATAATGGCAACTCCAGATTCTGATTTCCACCCCTACCTAAGGATTGTTGAGATTGCTGCTGTTTGTTGGTTTATTTGTTTAGTGAGTTGACTGGACTGATTCTGTAGTCTTTCTTCCCTGTAGTGTGTAGCTACTGACATCTCTTCTTAATTTTTTTGTTTCTAATTCTTGTTTTATTTTATTTTACTTTATTTTATTTTATTTTTTATGAGATGGGGTCTCACTATGTTGTGCAGGCTGGACTCGAATTCCTGCGCTCAAGCAGTTGTCCCTCCTCAGCCTCTTAGTAACTGGGGCTACAGATGTGTGCTACTGTGCCCAATTTGGTTTTATTTTTAAGTCTGATTCCTAGGAATTGCCCCTGGGTCATCATAGCTAGTGGTCAGCTAATAACTGGGAAGAGATTGTACTTAACCTTAATCTTAAGCCTAGTAAGGCTCTACTGTTTGCTAATTAATCTGTGTATGGTTTAGGGAACACACTTAAAGTTCAGTCAAGGCCATGTGGCTATGGCTTATGCCTATAATCCCAGTGCTTTAGGAGGCTGTGACAGGAAAACTGCATGAGACCAACAGCTTGAGGCCAGCCCAGGTAACACAGCAAGGCCCTGTCTTCACAATAAATTTTTTAAAAATTAGCTGGGCATGGTTGTGCATGCCTGTAGTGAGACTCTATCTCTAAAAAAACAAGAACAAAGAAATAGAATTCAGTCAAGTCTGCCCCAATTTTCTTTCTATGTATGCAAGGCTTCACGTTCAGCCATTAACATCTGTAGCCCACTGTGGTCTGTCCTGGTCATATGCATAACCATGCACTTGTACACAGCCTTCCAGACAGGGTGTCAGGTTCCACTATGGCTGTCTTTTTCCCTACATCTACCTGTTAAATTTCTGACTGGTCTGTTACTTGTCCCAACCAAAACTACAATTTCAACCAGCAATGATACTGACTTTCCCCATCATTTACCACCAAGATCACTTGTTTCTGACAATGTCCTACGTACCAAATTACATTGCAGAGCTGCTGATTTTCATGGATTTTACTGTCCTGATAGAACTACTATGTTGGAGCTGGGGGTAGGGAGTGTAGGGATTGGAAAAACTCAAAATACCATAGATTCATATTTTTCTTACCAAGGTTCAATAGTTTGTTTTTTTTTTTTTCCTTTATAAATGCTTTTTAATTTGTCATGTGCCTCTAGTTAGTTAGTTAGTTTGTTTTTCTGAGATGGAGTCGTCCTCTGTTGCCCAGGCTGGAGTGCAGTGGCGCAATCTCTGCTCACTGTAACCTCTGCCTCCCAGGTTCAAGTGATTCTTCTGCCTCAGCCTCCAGAGTAGCTGGGACTACAGGCATGCACCACCACACCTGGCTAGTTTTTTTTAATTTTTTAAATTTTTTTGTAGAGATGGGCTTTGCCATGTTGGCCAGGCTGGTCTTGAACTGCTGACCTTAGGTGATCCACCTGCCTCGGCCTCCCAAAGTGCTGGGATTACAGGCATGAGCCACCGAGCCCAGTCTCAGTTTTCAAAATCCTGAAATGACTGTTTTAACAGTTTTGTACAGATGCTCCTGATAAACTCATTTTAAGTTGAAAATATTGTAAGTTAAAAATGCATTTAATACACCTATCTGCAAACATTGTATCTTAGCACAGCCTACTTTAAACATGTTCAGAACACTCACATTAGCCTAAAGTTGGGCAAAATCATCTAACACAAAGCGTATTTTATAATAAAGTGTTGAATATCTCATGTAATTTATTGAATGCTGTACTGAAAGTGAAAAACAGAATGGTGTGTGGGTATTCAACATATGGTTTCCACTGAATGTATATTGCTTTTGCACCATCATATATTGAAAAAACTGAAGTCAAACCTTTGTAAGTCAGAGACTACCTGTACAGTTTTATTGTGGTTTTATGTTAGATGATTTGCCAGCCTCCTCACTCTGCCATTCTGGAAGTGTCCCTTGTGTAGAGTTTTAGTGTCCTAAAAAAGGTCACAGTATTTCCCGACAGATCCAGCAGTTTTCAAAAATTAATATGTTCTAATTCCTGTTCCCTTCCAATTTTATATTCCTCCTAACCTTTTTGTAATATAATTCTGGACTCTTTTAAGGCTTACTTTTATATTTTATTTTAGGATAAAGCTTATATTTATTCCTTCCATCAATATTTATTTATTTGTTCCATGGACATTTATTAAACCTCTGCTGTGCATTAATACTGGAATGTATTTCCACTCCAGGAAGCTCTGACAAGTAGAGTACGTAGCCAAATCTCTAGGGTTAATATTATACCAGTTCTAGAGAAAATTTTATATCTTCTAGTTTATACTAAGTTTACCTAATTATAAGTATACCCTATTTTAAGAAATATAAGTTATACTGTGATTACATTACTGAAAATATACTGTTAGCATTCAAGTATTTATGTCCCTCAGTTTTGTGACTTCTTTTTCCAGTCATATACCATGCCCTCCACATTTTTTTTTCTGATTTCTAAAATTGTGGTAAAATACACATAAAATAGGCCAGTCATGGTGGTTCATACCTGTAATTCCAGCACTCTGGGAGTCCGAGATGGGAGGATCTCTTGAGGCCAGAAGTTCAAGACCAGCCTGGTCAACATAGTGACACCCCATCTCTAAAAGAATGAATCTTTTTTTTTTAACAACAATAACAAAAATAAATTTAAAAAACATAAAATAAAATATACTTTTCTAAGCATTTTTAAGTATATACTTCAGTTGTATTAAATATATTAAAAATGTTGTGCAACTATCACCACCATCCATCTCTATACTTCTTTTCATCTTGTAAAACTGAAACTCTGTACTCATTAAACAGTAATTCCCTATTCTTCCCTACTCCCAGCCCCTGGAAGCCACCAATCTGTCTTCTGTCTCTATGATTTTGACTACTATAAGTACCTCATATAAGTGGACTCATACAGTATTTTTTGTCTCGTGACTGGCTTATTTCATTTAGTATAATGTTGTAAAGTTTCATCCATGTTGTAGTGTATTGCGGAATGTCCATCCTTTTTAAGGCTGAATAATATTCTGTTGTATGGACATACCATATTTGCTTATCCATTCATCCATTGATGGACATTTTCGTTGCTTCCACATTTTAGCTATTGCAAATAATGCTGCTATGAACTTGGGTTTATAAATATCTCTTTGAGACTCTGCTTTCAGTTTTTTGGGTGTATACCCAGGGTTGAATTGCTGGAACATATGATAATTCTATTTATAACTTTTTGCAGAATCACCATACTGTTTTCCACAGTGACTATACCACTTTATATTCCCACCAAGAGTGTAGAAGGGTTCCAATTTCTCCATATCCTCACCAACGTATGTTACTTTTATTTTGCCTTCATTTTCCTTAATGGTAGCCATCCTAATGGATGTGAGGTGGTATCTCATTGTAGCTTTGATTTGCATTTCCCTAATGATTAGTGATGTTGAGCATCTTTTCATGTTGTTATTGGCTATTTGTATATCTTATTTTGAGAAATGGCTATTCAAGTTCTCTGCCCATTTTTTAATTATGTTGTTTGTTTTTTGTTGTTGAGTTTTAGGAGTTCTTTATATATTTTGGATGTTAATCCCTTATCAGATATATGATTTGGAAATATCTCTCATTCAGTGGGCTGCATTTTTACTCTGTTGATAGTTTCCTTTGGTGCCCCCAAATTTTTAATTTTAACGCAGTCCAATATATCTATTTTTTCTTTTGCTGCCTGTGCCTTTGTGCCATATCCCAGAAATGATTGCCAAATTCAATGTTTTAAAGCTTTGGCCTTATGTTTTCTTCTAAGAATTTTATTGTTTTAGGTCTTGCATTTAAGTCTTTGTTTCATTTTGAGTTAATTTTTATATAGGCATTAGGTAAGGGTCCAAGTTCATTCTTGCAACAATGGCCACCTGCCTCTTTCTCTGCACATCTATGATCAGAAGCAGCAATCAGCAGACAGACCACAGATCACCAACATTTGAAGGACAAAGTCCTTGTTGCCCATCCTGGCTCCAGCAAGCTGTTTCAGGAAATGTGTACAGCTGCCTGCCATGGGGGTGGGGCATGGGTAGCGTCTACTACACTAAGAGCCGAAATTGACCAAAATTAACCACAATTTAGGTCCAAACCTTTTCCTGGAAGTCACAAACCTTCAATAGACTCCAGAGTTCGAAAATAATTACATCAGACAGATGCTGCTGGTGCAAATGTTGTCTAGCTGGGGAGAGACATTCCTGCGGCTTCCTACTCCACCAGAATGCTCTCTCCTTCTCCACCTTTTGTGCAGAGAACATAACTGGCCTCCACACAAAGTTTTTTTTTTTCTCCTCATCCCCAGTAGTAATGAAGGCTAAGATGTTCCATTTGGGAGGGAGGGGCAGCTTGGGTGTATACTGGAAGTCATGGATGGTGGTTGTGGATCATGGGGAAAGACCTCAGGGTTGAAGTGGCTCAAATTGTTATCTGAGGTGCCTTGAGTAAAGAATATAGCAAGTAGAGAGGTATGTCACCTTTTATATTACTTTATTCCTTTAATTAGGGAAGTTTTGCTCCCCTTTGTGACCAGGCAAGACTGGGCATAAGGTATGTGGGGCAGAGGATGCTTCTAGTATGAGAAAGCAGAAAGAGAAGATGGGTGGTTAGGATTGGTGCTGAATAGATCATGTGGCTGGTGGAGAGAAAAAAGGTACAGAAGGGCTGAGTAGACTTTATGCAAGGCAGATTTATTTGGTTGACAGTAGATCTTCTCAGTTAACACATAGATTATCATCCTTTTTGCAGTTAAGTAAAGTAAAATAAGGTGAGGTAGGAGGATTATTTTAGTAAAATAGTAGTGGGATTTTCAAATCTATTTTCTGTTATGTAGTGGGGACAGAGGGAAAATACTGGCAAATGTTTCAGGCAAATTGATTTTAACCTGGTTCTCTGACTAACTTAATCTTTGACTACAACCAAATTGTTTAACCTGCCTAAGCATTATTGCTAGCACTTATGAAATGAGATGTTAGAAAAAATGAAGATAATGCAAAATATTTTGAAAACTTATTCGCTATATAAATGTAAGAAAGCTTTATCATTCTATAATGCTAAAATATTAACAGCTGCTGCTAAATGAAAATTTCTTATAAGATAAATCTTCACAGGCCGGGAGCGGTGGCTTACGCCTGTAATCCCAGCACTTTGGGAGGCCAAGGTAGGCAGATCACCTGAGGTTGGGAGTTCAAAACCAGCCTGACCAACATGGAGAAACCCCATCTCTACTAAAAATACAAAATTAGCTGGGTGTGGTGGCACATACCTGTAATCCCAGCTACTTGGGAGGCTGAGGCAGGAGAATCGCTTGAACCCAGTAGGCGGAGGTTGTGGTGAGCCAAGATCGCGCCATTGCACTCCAGCCTGGGCAATAGGAGTGAAACTCTGTCTCCACCCCCGCCAAAAAAAAAAAAAAGATAAATCTTCACCAAAATCATGATGAAAATTAATGGAATGATAAGATTTAATTTACTGCAAAAATCCAACAGACATGTATTCAGTACATGTTTGTTGAGCAGTGAGGTTCATGTATGTTAAAAGTGACAGACAGACCACTTATTTAATTGTCATAAATCCTACAGGACTATTATTTAAAATTTCTTGGTGCCCTTTTCTGCTTATTGTGTCTATGATGCTAGTTTAACTCAGTACATTTGCTTTATAAAAAGCCAGAGAAAGATGATAGTCTGTTTATCTAGGTCCTCCAAAGCATTTCCTGCCGGGCAGTTGACATGTAGCCTTGGCACAATTTCAGGAAACTGTTTGCTTCTGTTTACCCTTTCCAGATACAGTATCTCCTAAGAATTGAGGTGAGGAATCTCCTTTAACTTTTTCACATTTTAGAAGTAAACTTTATTCTAACACTTTAGAATGCTTTTCATGTAAGAGCAATGAAAATCTTTGTGTCTTTAAATTTAAAGGAAAATGGATATGTTTTAGTGCTTCACTAGTAGAAAAGGCAAAGCCTTAAAGCAAGTTAACCTAATAAAATGTACTCAGAAGAATATTCCTAGGCCGGGCATGGTGACTCATGCCTGTAATCCCAGCACTTTGGGAGGCTGAGGTGGGAGGATTGCTTAACCCTAGGAGTTTGAGACCAGCCCAGACAACATGGTGAGACCTTGTCTCTACAAAAAAATTTTAAAAATTAGCCTGGTGTGGACCTGTAGTCTCAGCTACATGGGAGGCTGAGGCAGGAGGATCACTTGAACCTGGGAGGTCAAGGCTGCGATGAACCATGATTGTACCACTGCACTCCAGCCTGGGTGATAGAGCTGAGACTCTGTTCTCCCCACCAAAAAAAATTAGGAAAAAAAAAGAGTATTCCTTTCCTATAATATTATTCATATTAGTCTCTCTTTCTGAAAACTCAATGTAATTATAGCTGAACATATAAAACTTATTAATTATGGGATAGTTGTCAACATTTCCAAAATCCTTCTTTACCATGAAAAAGAATCCACCACTGAATTTTTTCAGAATAGTATGCTTTTCTTGATTCAATTATAATATTTTTCTTTTTATATAACATTTCAGAAATATTCAGTTAAGTGGCATAGATACTATATTTGAAAAATAAGTTACTCAACATTTTTATTCCTTATTGGGAGCCAATTTGTTTCTAAATGTTTTAAATACTCATTATATAGTTAGGAAGCAGGAATGTATTATAGCTTTATTGCACTCCCAGAGTACATGTTAATTAAGTATGCATAAATATATCTTTGAGAGAATGTGGTAGCAAATGTATTAATTTAGAGATTGAAAGCTTGAGGTGTGGAAAGATATAATAACTTGATGCACATACTACAGTTAATTGTGAGCAAATTTATGTCCTTTCTGCATATTGCTGTCACATAAACTAATTATCTCTTAATTACTTTGTCCTTCCAGAATGAATTTAAAAACATTCTATAACTTTGGCCAGCACTAGAACTATAGGCAGCCATGGGTGGGGAAGCAGGACAAGAAACTGTGATGAGACTGACATGCATGTCATGGGACAGGTGGCAAGAGAATAATTTAGTTTGTGATCAGGCCTAGGCTAGGGGTCAGGAACCAGATAAACATTTTAGATTGGTAGCATATCCGTGACCCAAGATTAGAACAAGGTCATGGATCAGAGCCAAATGGCCTCTGAATGGCAAGGATCAGGGCAAGCGACAGGTCAGAGACAAAGCGGAGGAGGAAGTTGTCACACAGGTACCAATGGAATTGGTAGATGGGGAAGAATGAGCAAATATCCGAAGTTGGGAGTCTCAAATTTAAGTTCTGCCGTTAAAAAATGGCCCCTTAGTCCTTCTGAACAACATAGATCTCTTACTTCCCACCTCCCTTTCCTCTGTTTACAAGATTTCAGACTTAGTTGGAAGACATGACTCTGGCTTTAACACACTGATACTGAAGACTTACGGGCTGAGATGAATGGCTCCCTGTTTAAGAGAATCAGAAGTCAACATAGCTTGCAGAGTGAGGTCTAGAGAGTTCTGCCTTAAAGGGTAGAGTTATAAGGCCAAAGGATTCAGCAAACCAAGGGTCATCATTGGTACCATGCATGAAGAGTTATCTTCATCTTGTGAAATTGGTGACTTTGCTCCATTCCATGACTTACCTCTGTTTTGAAACCATGTTGACTCCTAGACTGCCTGGCCCTGTAACCACCCATCACTGAATGACTGCCTTAACCCAATCCTGTAAACCTACCACAACTTAATTCTTAGAATTTCTAGCTGAATATTCTAGAGGAAATAAAGAATAGGAAATCTAAATCAGATGTGGTGACTCATGCCTACAATCTCAGCTACTTGGGAGGCGGAGGTGGGAAGATTGCTTGAGCCCAGGAGTTTGAGGCTGCAGTGAGCTATGCTTGCACCACTGAACTCCAGCTTGGATGACAGACCCTGTCTCAAAAAAAAAAAAAGGAAGTCCAAAGAGTTAGGGTGCAACAACAGAATTACTGGATGGCTGGGATTTTTTTTTCTGTTAGTAAACTAGTATTAGTATCCTTTTAGGGACTGATCTCATCCCCACCTTCACTGAATTGCCTGTCATGGAGAAAGTCCTTAATAAATGTTGGTTAAATCATGAATTAGAGGGTCTGCAAGTGATCAAAGTAACCAAATGAAAGGAGTGAGAGAGCAACTTCTGACACAGGCATAGAGCCTGAATGTATTTTTAAGATGTGAGAGAGATGGAACTGTATCTCTATACAGGAAAAATCCAAGAAGTCAACTAAGATACAAAGAAATTACTGACCTAGCCAAGGCTATAGAACCATTGAGGGCAGTACTAGAAAGAATGTGGTGTCTTCATTCCTAGATTTTATGCTGTGCACACTAAACAAATGGTTTGTAAAGATTCAAAACATCACTTAAGTCAGCCAAAAAAGTTTTTCTATTAATCTAAAGTTTGAGTAAGTGAAATTTTGAAGATGATGGAATCTAATTGATAAGTTCCTTACTCCTTAACCTGTAAATAATCTCCCTTTTTAAAGTGCTCATTATAGTAGTGATTATGTAGAGAAAAAGCCTCTGATGAAAATGTGGTATAAAATTGTATTCTTTGTTCAGCAAGTTAAAACAAGCTGGTCTGTAAGCAATTATTATCTTCATCAAAATTCCTAGCTCTAATGTTTTGGTTTCATAGGCCCAGCACGTATGTCTTCTCAAACAATTGGATGGATTTAAAACACTTATGAGATGTTTGTGCTTATATCTTAACATAGCATCAGTTCAACAGGAAAAAGAAAAAAAAAATGTAAGACTTGGCATTAGGGCTTAGTTTGAAAAAGAAAATCAAATCAAACTAAAGTAAACAAAAAACCCCTAATGACACTTAATCCCTGCATAGGAATGAACATTCTTCATTCAGCTTCATAATGCCCTTAGTAGCAGTGCTCTAGTTAGAGTGTCTTTGTTTTCTTCACTCTTTAATCACTTGACATTTCCGGAAAAAAAAAAAATGATCAAAATGCTTGTTGGCTAACCACTATTAATATGTTTATATGGGTCATATATTCCAAAGAGATCTCTTTTTGCCTTTTCTTTGGTTTTATCTGTAGTTATCCCAAATGAAAACAATAACAAAATGTGTTCTGTATTCTAAGAGCTGTTCAGGTGCCCACCTGGGTGAGCAGATGATTTAAAACGGAATTAGCTTTTTGAACTCTGAGCAAGTAACTCTGTGCAAATGACTATAAAGAATGCGCCTTTAGATAAGATTGGGAATGTTTATTTTAAAAAATAATCTTTAAAAATTGTTTGATTGATTGAGACAGACTCTCACTCTGTCGCCCAGGCTGGAGTGCAGTGGCCGGATCTCGGCTCACTACAAGCTCCGCCTCCCGGGTTTACGCCATTCTCCTGCCTCAGCCTCCCGAGTAGCTGGGACTACAGGCGCCCACCACCTCGCCCGGCTAGTTTTTTTGTATTTTTTGGTAGAGACGGGGTTTCACCATGTTAGCCAGGATGGTCTCGATCTCCTGACCTCGTGATCCGCCCGTCTCAGCCTCCCAAAGTGCTGGGATTACAGGCTTGAGCCACCGCGCCCGGCCTACGTAGTATTTTTCTAGTGGGTTTCTGGTTACATTCTATGATTAATGATTACATAGTCAAATATTTATACTGTATGTTCACCTGAAATTATTGTAATTCAACAGCTATTTATTAACAGCTATTTGCTAGAGGTTAAAGATGGAGCTTATACTGATAGATAAATAACCGATGCTTTCAAGAGGCTCACAATCTGGCAGTCAGCAGATTGGCTCATGGTGAGCAATACTTATGAACAACTGTTATGGGCTATGAACTGAGCCTTGGGTGCCAAGGGAGAGAGTAATCTATTCTGCCAAGGAGTAGGAGGAAGTTGGAGAAGGCTTTGTTAAAAAGGTGACATTTGAGTTGGGCCCATCAGAGATGTTACCTTTTATAATATTTTCTGGGAAATGACAAGTTGTTTATGAGATTGGAGCATAGGATGCCGGAAGCTAGCAATGTAATGTAAAGTTTGAGGTGTCTGTGGAACATCCAGGTGCAGATATCCACAAGGTAATTGGAAGTTAAGGTCTAGAAATTAAAAGAGAGAAGTCAGAGCTAGAGATAATAGTTTGGCAATATCAGCTAAATTTAATTGAAACCATGCAAATAGATAAGATGCCCAGGATGGGCTGTGTAGAAGAGAGCCAAGAAAAAAAATTCCAATTAAAGAGTATACAGAGAAGGAGATAGTAAATGAAAGACAGTGAAAAAGAGTGGTCATAGAGACAGGAGTTTATAGAGATATTAAGAGAATAGAGAAGTTAAGTAAGAAGCTTAAGATACTCTAGAGAAAAGGAACAACAAGAACAAGACTGGCTGGGCATGTTGGCTCATTTCTGTAATCCCAGCACTTTGGGAGGCCGAGGTGGGTGGATCACTTGAGGTCAGAAGTTTGAGACCAGCCTGGCCAATGTGGTGAAATCCTGTCTCTACTAAAAATACAAAAATTAGCCAAGTTTGGTGGCGGGCACCTGTTAATCCCAGCTACTCAGGAGGCTGAGGCACAAGAATCGCTTGAACCCGGGAGGCAGAGGTTGCAGTGGGCCGAGATCATGCCACTGCACTCCAGCCTGGGTAACAGAGTGAGACTATCTCAAAAACAAACAAACAAAAAGAACAAGACATTTTGGAAAGTAAAAATATCATAGTTGAAATTTAAAAAATTGATAGAAGAATTAGAAGAAAAAATTTACAAAATTTCCCATAAAGTAGAACAAAAAGACAGTAAGATGGACAATTAGGAGATCAATCAAAGAGGTCCAACATAGAAGTCATAGGAGTTGTAGAAAGAGAAATTTGAGAAATTGTATGGGATGAAATTATTAAAGGAACAGTACAGGAACATTTCCCGAAACTATAGAACATGAGCCTCCAGATTAAAAAGGCCTACCAAGTGCCTTAGAACAATGTTTGAAAAAGTACCCATACTAAGGCACATCACTATGAATTTTCAGGAAAAGATCCTACAAGCCTCCAAAGACAAAAAAAAGAAAAAAAAAATTATATTTCCCAGCTGGTAAAAAAAATTTACCTCCTCTGCAGCCTTTCACAGAAAACCACTGGAGGGGGTACTCACAAAAATGAAAGGGAAGAACAGGAAAGAGGAAGACATGAGATGAAGGAAACAGGAGATTCAACATAGGTAAGGGTCATTCTTCAAAAGAAATAGAGTGAGCATGCTTCTGAGACAGGAGATGGGGGAATGAAGATACATTTGGACATGGTAGGGGAAAGTTGAGGGAATTTACACTTCTCCTTTCTCAGTGGTGAAGGCAAGGTTACCTCCTGAGAGTGAGTAGTTGGAAGTTTTGGGAACAGAGAGACTTGGGACAGTTGCTGTGGGGAACAAGAAGAGGATCGAAATCACTAGGAATAAAAGGATTGTTGAGCAGTATTCAGTATTGGGAGGAGGTTTGTAGTGAAGCCTGTTAATTTTCTTTATTATTATTTATTTATTTTATTTATTATTATTGCTACCTCCAGGAGATAACACGCGTGATCATAGCCACTGTGACCTCAAACTCCTAGCCTCAAGCTATCCTCCTGCTTCAAGGCTTGTCCATTTTAGAAATGAAGATAGTTTTTCTGTCAGTCAGCTTTAGTGCTATTTATTGGAGATCACTTTCTCTTGAGATGCTCTGAAGATGCATTTTGCAACACAAACTGAATTATTGTCAGAAAACGATTTATTTCTTCACAATATTGAAAACTGTTCTGGAAAGCTGAGACTCTTAGCAGTTACATATAATAAATCACATTTGGTAGTAAAAACTACACACACACACATACACACACACAGAGTTCAAAGTGACAGTTTCCAATGCATCTGTAACCTAAGCTTTTTGAGCTCTTAAATATTTTGGCTCTTCAAGTCTTGATTAGTTGAAAGTTGACTGATGAGTACCTAGGAGGAAGGAATTAAGAACAGCACAGAATGCCAATTATCCTAAAAGAAAAGGAAAAAGGAAGCAAAGAAGGAAAGGAGATGTAACAGTTTGGCCTTCCAGGAGACTGAAGATGGCTCTGTCCTTTGTGGTATGTCAACCATGGTCCCCAGCATAATGGAAATGTTGGGGTAGGCTGCTGCTTAGTTAGTAATAGAGTAGATGCCTGAAAACTACTACCACCATTCTATTGGTACCTAAATGTTCAAAGTAATAACTCTGGTTGTACAAATGTTAATGTGACTAACCTTTTCATAACTTAACTATTTCAATCGAAACTCCCTAAGCATTTATCGTTCCATTATTTTATTAGAATGTTTATTTGAATTCACTAAGTATGTGAATTTGGTCATCTCTGAACTTGACATCTCCTCCTTGCCTCTAACCTCTAGTCTAGAATTTCCCATAATTTTTTTTCAGTCATATGTGCCTAGCATAAAGACTCTGATTCAGGATACCTGGAGATGTCTTGGACCAGAGCATTGTGTTTTGAAAAGCTTCCCAGGTGATTTTTTTCTCCAGAGGACAAATATTTTATTATTTAAAGAATTTATAAAGGAATTGGAAGATGACTACAGTTCTCTTTGGGTGATTTTTGACATGCAGCAAAGGTTAAGAGCTGTTTTTGTTTCTAGAGTTATTTTCCTCAAATGCACATCATATCACTGTTCTCAAAAATATTGTCTCCCCACATCCTTCAGAATCAAATTCAAATTCCTTCATATTGCCTTCATGGCCTTCCTAGATCTGATCCTGTATCAGTCAGGAGGAGCTAAGCTTATGCTGCAATAACAGCTTCTCACATTTCAGTGGCTTAAGACAATGAGGATATTTTGTACATATCCAGCACGGCCAGCACGGATCAGTAGGGAGATACTGGTTTATTCAGGGAACCAGTCCGCTATAGTCTTACATGGCTTTGGGTTTATGTGGCAGAGAAGAGAGGCATGGACATCTCTCACCCCTTCTTCAATGCTGTGGCCTGGAAGTGACATGTGTCACTTCTGCTCACAGCCTCTTGGCTAGACGAGGGTTGGACAGTCACACGGCCCAGCCTAACTGCACAGTGACTGGGATGGTAGACTTCTGTGGACTGGGAAGTATAACAGTGAGCACTAGTGAGTCTACCTTTTTTTTTTTTTTTTTGAGACGGAGTCTCGCTCTGTCGCCCAGGCTGGAGTGCAGTGGCAGTATAACAGTGAGCACTAGTGAGTCTAGCCTTTTTTTTTTTTTTTTTTTTTTGAGACGGAGTCTCGCTCTGTCACCCAGGCTGGAGTACAGTGGCACTATCTTGGCTCACTGCAAGCTCCGCCTCCCGGGTTCATGCCATTTTCCTGCCTCAGCCTCCTGAGTAGCTGGGACTACAGGCGCCCGCCACCACGCCTGGCTAATTTTTTGTATTTTTAGTAGGGATGGGGTTTCACCATGTTAGCCAGGATGGTCTCGATCTCCTGACCTCGTGATCTGCCCCCCTCGGCCTCCCAAAGTGCTGGGATTACAGGCATGAGCCACCGTGCCCAGCCAAGTCTACCTTTTAAAAAAATGTTTGAGGTGAAATTTATACAACATAAAACCTAACCATTTTAAAGTGTATAATTCAGTGACATTAATTATAGTCACAATATTGTGCAATCATCACTTCTAGTTCCAAAACATTTTCACCACTCTCAGGGAGATCCCATACCCACTAAGCAGTTACTTCCCATTTCTTTCTCCCCCCGAGCCCTGGCAACCACTTATCTGCTGTCTCTATGGATTGATGGAAAATCATACAATATGTGACTTTCTGTGACTGGCTTCTTTCACTTAGCATAACGTTTTCAAGGCTCACTCACACTGCATGTATCAGAATGTTATTCCTTTTTATGGTGGAATAATATCCCACTGTATAGATACACCACATTTAAAAAATCCATTCCTGGCTGGGCGTGGTGGCTCACACCTGTAATCCCAGCACTTTGGGAGGCTGAGGCCACCTGAGGTCAGGATTTCAAGACCAGCCTGGCCAACATGGTGAAACCCCATCTCTATAAAAATACAAAAATTAGCCGGTCATGATGGTGGGGGCCTGTAGTCCCAGCTATTTGGGAGGCTGAGACAGGAGAACTGCTTGAACCCTGGAGGTGGAGGTTGTAGTGAGCCAAGATCGCGCCATTGCACTCCAACCTGGGTAACTGAGTGAGACTCTGTCTCAAAAAAAAAAAAAAAAAAAATTTCATTCAATTGTTGATGGACACGATTATTTCTACCTTTTGGTCCCATATATAGTGCTGCTATGAACTTTTGTGTACAAGTATTTGAACACCTGTTTTCAGTTCTTTTGGGTATATATCCAGGATTGGAATTGCTGGTCATATGGTAATTCTATGTTTAACTTTTTGGGGAACCACCAAACTGTTTCCCACTTAATTTACCTTTTTAACTTCCTACTTCAGTCAAATGAGGACCAGTCACTGTTCTTACAGCTAGTTTCTCATTTTCATGGCTTAGGCAATTCCTTTGGTTTAAAATGTTCTCCCCTTCTTTTCTATTGATTGAAATAAAAATTCTGACATTCATTAGAGGTTCAGTTCCAACCCTCTTTCTCTAAATTCTAGTAAGAATCTCTACTACTTCTGCACATTCCCATATTTCCTCCTCTTTATCTCTTGTGTGCTATTATTTTTGAGTAGTTGCTAATTAATGCCTTTGTCACTAGATTTTAAATTTGCTTACACAACTTATTTCTCTTTTATTCCCCCCAGTGTCAAAAACAGTCTTTTGCAGATATTTAATAAGTGCTTATTGAATGAATAAACAAATGAATAAGGAGCTATGGATACAATCATGATTTTTTTGTGGGGGGAACTACGGATTTTTGTTTTGCCAGTAAGATGGAGAATGACAAGATGATATTACATTTCACAATTCTGGTTTCAGGGATGCATGTTGGGTAAAATTCAGTGAATTCAGTGACAAATATAAATCATTATTTCATCTGGAGATAATTCATTAAATCTAAGACTGATACCATTAGAACAAAGATTGGTAACTAGTGTTTCAAATGAGTAAGTTTTTAGACTTTAATTTCTTCCAATAAATAATTATCTCCAGGCTGGTTCAAGTGCAGTGATGTTTACAACTAATTGATGACAACCAGTTACAGATTTCTTTGTTCCTTCTCCGCTCCCACTGCTTCATTTGACTAGTGTTAAAAAACAAACAAACAAACAAACAAAAAACAGCGGGCGCGGTGGCTCACACCTGTAATCCCAACACTTTGGGAGGCCGAGGCGGGCGGATCACAAGGTTAGGAGATTGAGACCATCCTGGCTAACACGGTGAAACCCCATCTCTACTAAAAATATTTTCAAAAATTAGCCAGGCGTGGTGGTGGGCACCTGTAGTCCCAGCTACTCAGGGGGCTGAGGCAGGAGAATGGCGTGAACCCGGGAGGCGGAGCTTGCAGTGAGCCGAGATCCGTCCCAAAAAAAAAAAAAAAAAAAAAAAAGGATGATGACTTAGCAAGACAGAGGAGCGAGGGGACCATCCAGGTGGGATGAAGCTTTCTGAGCTTCTTCTTGTCTCCTGTCCATCTAAAGGCCACCTGGCATCTCATTTCATTTACTCTCAGATCCAGCCTGCCCAGCATCAGCAGTCAAGTTGCTTTATTACTTTCTTCTTTTTTTTTTTGAGACAGAATCTTGCTCTGTTGCCCAGGCTGGTGTGCAGTGGCACAATCTTGGCTCACTGCAACCTCCGCCTCCGGGGTTCAAGCAATTCTCCCTGCCTCAGCCTCCTGAGTAACTAGGATTACAGGCGCTCGCTACCTTTTTAGAAGAGACGGGGTTTCACCATATTGGCCAGGCTGGTCTTGAACTCCTGACCTCAGGTGATCTGCCCACCTTGGCCTCCCAAAGTGCTGGGATTACAGGCATGAACCACTGTACTTTATCTAAATAAGTATTAGATAGCTTGCTATCTGGAATAAAACCCCAAACAACATAACAGGATAAAATAAAATAAATGGATTGGAGTGAACTGTTTTGTGAGCTGATAATAGAAAAAGAACTTTGACTGGATGTATCCTATCTTTTGTACACTTAGCAGGGAGGGAACAAAAGGCACTGCATGGTATCCAAGGCAGGAAATATAATCTACTATTAAAAAAAGACATAAGTAATACAACTCAGTTTAGTTATTCCTTATATATTTTAAGAAAATGAATAATTTATTTTTAATTTTAAAAAAATTTTTAATTATTAAAACCTCAGTAATAACACTTGAAGTCCAAATGAGATTTACCAGCTTGACAAGATTAAAGTATATATATGTACTTTAATATAATATAGAGATGGGGTCTTGCTATGTTGCCCAGGCTGGCCTTGAACTCCTGGGCTCAAATGATGCTCCTGCCTCGGCCTGTCGAAGTGCTAGGATTACAGGCATGAGCCACCATACCTGGCCTATAGTATATCTTAATTCTTCTCTTAAGATCTTGATTAATAACCCTGTAACTTATGTTAATGATATTAACCAGGAGTACTACATTTAATTTTCTCCTTTAATTCTGTGTAGATCTAAATAAAATAATAAAACGTTGAATATCTCATGTAATTTATTGAATACTGTACTGAAAGTGAAAAACAGAATGGTGTCTGGGGACTCAAAGTATGCTTTCTACTGAATGAGTATTGGTTTTGCACCATGGTAAAGTCAAAAGATTGTAAGTTGAACCACCATATATTGGGGATCATTTATATATTCTTTTAAATTGTTTCTGAAGTTTTTACCTGGTGTATATCTTACCTACATATAAAAAAAAATTTTTAGGTCAAAATGTCAGCTAGTGGTGGTGGCTTATGCCTGTAATGCCAGCATTTTGGGAGGCTGAGGTGGCAGGATTGCTTGAACCCAGGAGTTTGAGACCAGCCTGGGCAACACAGTGAGACTCCTATCTCTACAGAATAGAGATTTTTAAAAATCTCTGTTTTAAAAAGTTAGCTGTGTGTTGTGGCATGTGCTTGTAGTCCCAGCCACTGGGGAGGCTGAGGTGGGAGGCTGCAGTGAACTATGATTGTGCCACTGCACTCCAGCCTGGGCAACAGAGACTCTTTCTCAAAAAAATAAGAATAGTAAAATTTAAAAAAATAAATCACAGTGTCAAAAATTTTTGCGTGCAGTTTTGGTTTCTGGGCTTCCTACTCACTGCAATTTAGAAAATTAAGTAGTTTGCTTTTTTTTTTTCCTTTGAGATAGAGTCTCACTCTGTAGCCCAGGCTGGAGCGCAGTTGCACGATCTTGGCTCACTGCAAGCTCTGCCTCCCGGGTTCACGCCATTCTCCTGCCTCAGCCTCCCAAGTAGCTGGGACTACAGGTGCCCACCACCACACCTGGGTAATTTTTGTATTTTTAGTAGAGATTGGGTTTCACCGTGTTAGCCAGGATGGTCTCGATCTCCTGACCTCGTGATCCGCCCGCCTCGGCCTCCCAAAGTGCTGGGATTACAGGCGTGAGTCACCATGCCTGGCCTAGAACACTTAAAAGTCATCTAGGCCAACCACCTTTCCCAGGTGTCTGCCTTAGAGAAAACTAGTTGTTTGGATCATGAAGCATAAATAAGGCCCCACAGCCCCAACCCCTTTTCTTTGAAACAGGGTCTCACTTTGCCGTCCAGGCTGAAGTGCAGTGGTGCAATCATAGCTCATTGGAGCCACGACCTCCTGGGCTCAAGCAATCCTCTCACCTCAATGTCTTGAGTAGCTGGGACTATAGGTGTACATAAACCACCATGCTCGGCTAATTTTTTTGTTTTTTAAGACTGGGGTCTCACTATGTTGCTCAGGCTGGTCTCGAACTCGTGAACTCAAGAGGTCCTCCTGCCTTGACCTCCCAAAATGCTGGCATTATAGGAATGAGCCACTGAACCCGACTCTCACTGCCTGTTTAATGAACACATATAATATTACAGGCAGAGTACCTAGGAGGAAAACATTGTTTCTTGAGTGCTAGACTTGCAAACCTGAAAATCTTCCTAGAAAATCTTAACACTTCTGTCCCTCAAAGGAAAAAACAAAACATGCCAAAGCAAAATTCATGAACCAGAAAACCCAGACAACTCACCATGCTTAAGTGCAGGATTTAAAATAGCAAAAGGAAGTAAAGCTCATCTTTGTGATGTCAAGTTCTATTTTGGTATATAACAAAGTAGTTGAATTATAAAGCTCTCAGAGTTAAAATATTAAACAGACGCTTAGCTATAAGATGTGTTGCCAGGCATCTGTATGGAATATAACCATGTAATCAGGGCATATTGTACTTCTCTGTACAAAGAGAACCAAAGCTACTGCTTCTAAAGATTAGGAAACTTTCATTAGACTGACAGAAGACAGTACAGAGGAAATGGCTTGGGAGTGGAGGAGACATATGAGAGAGGATGAAAGGAACAGTATTCATACTATCCAAATTAGAGCCAGGATGTTTATGCTCAAATCTTGTCTTGGCTCTGTGTTGATGGGACTGAATAATGGAACATGGGAAAGTATATCTCAGACCCCTAAATTAGGCAGTAAATTTACCAAATTCTTCCTACAAGCGCTTCCTATTTTCAGCAGTCTCTGCACATTTCTGAATATATGCTGTGATTAAGGTCCAAAGCTGGCTAATGCTAATGATCCCTTCCTCTTTTTTGTTGCTAGTATCCTCCCATGGCTATTTCATTCTGTTGTTTATAAGTCACATGTCTCTACAACAGGATTGTAACCTCATGAGGAGTGTTTTTATTTATCTTTCATTTTATTCAGACAGCATGTATTTACTGTGCGCTTATTTCATGCTGGGCAATGTGCTAGGCAGATAGGATGTAATTATTAGCAAGACAGGCCAGGTTGCTGTCCTCAAAGAGCTTGCCATCTCTTATACATAGTTGACCTTGTTTGTCAAGTGATGTGAACATTAGGTTAATGCAAATTACTATATTGCTACTATTTAAAATATAGCATTACCAACATTTCTGATGTCGGTGTCTCTAATAAATATTTGGCCAGTATTAAGATGAACTAATAGTCACATATGTGAAGTTTAGACTCAAGGCTATATTTAGACTATATTTAGACAATTTAAGGGATATTACTTTTCTTTCTGAGAGAGCAGATCTAATGAAGTTTTTTTCCTAAGAATTGAAACAGTTCCATGCATAATTTGCAATGGAACTGGCAAACAAAAAGAACAAGTATTTATATCTCATTATTGCCCTCCTACATTGCTTCAGCACATATAAGAGGCAGCAGCAGCAGCTGCCAATGATGAAAATAATTACTGTCCTGGGTCTGAATAGAGAAAATCTTGATGCTATCTGTAGAGTTGTCTTTCCTTACAGATGTTACAAGGAAAACGGGACTTTAGTAGTAGAAGTTCCAATAGTTTTGAAAGTGAGAGACTTAAGAACCTCCTTACAGAGCTCAGAGAGCTGCAGGTAGAATTTACCTGGAGGGTTGCTAAATTCTGTGGCTTGCCTTTACATTCATGAGTTCTCTTGTTCCACATGTGGAGCAGAATCATCCTAATTTGAGATTGGAGAGATTGGAAAAGACTGGAGAGGGCTAAGTTCATCCAAATATGGCCCAGGTCTCCTGAAGGGTTCAAGCACTTCAGTGAACTAGAGTAGAAACTCACTTAGATTGTGAGTTTGGAGTAAAACTTGTTCTGATTAAAGTAAAATGGTTCTGATTTTTGGAGTAAAACCTGTTCTGATTTTTGGCCTTTATGTTTTCCAGTGTGCCTCAGCAACAGCTGAAATCTTGGGCTTTCCTAATGTAGAACCAACTCAACGAGGAACTGATTTATTTTTCATGTGCAGACTGCATCACACCGCATATAAGGCCCTCTGCTAGAAAGGCCAAACTGTCCTTTGGCCTCAGTATTTTGGAGACAAGGAGTTAATACTAGTAATTCATGTGTAATATCCGTTTTTGGCAAAGGAACAATAGACTTTATCAGTTTGGTTCTTGCCATTATTTGTGTTCGCTCTTGACCTAGTTAAATTATTTCCAGAACGTATCTTATCTATTACTATTATTATTATTTTTATTATTATTTTTAGACGGAGTCTCACTCTGTTGCCTAGGCTGGAATGCAGTGGTGCAATCTTGGCTTACTGCAAACTCCGCCTCCTGGGTTCAAGGGAGTCTCCTGCCTCAAGACTCCCTAGTAGCTGGGATTACAGGCGCCTGCCACCTCTTCCGGCTAACTTTTGTATTTTTAGTAGAGATGAGGTTTCACCATGTCGCCCAGGCTGGTCTTGAACTCTTGACCTGAAGTGATCTGCCCACCTTGGCCTCCAAAGTGTTGGGATTACAGGCACGAGCCACTGCACCCTGCCTCAGGATGTATCTTAAACTCATTATCATTATATTTGATGCTTGTCCTGCAGCTGAGTAAATACCTCCTTAGGATATGTGACAATTGAATTGGCTTGGAATTTGGAACGTGTCCTGGCCTTAGAGCCTGCTTATGTTCATACACACTGGCTCCTTCGAAATGTAAATTTGTAAAGTCAGTGTAAAACGGAAACTTCAAAAGTCAATTTTCATTGCTGCTCAGTTTTGCATTTCGATATCAAATTTTATTTACAGTGATTTACATGAGTAAAAAATGGATTACACGGTTTTCTAACATCTCACTAAGTAAGTATGGGTTTGGATCTTAAGTAATTTACATTTTTCTTTTCCAAGTTGATTGTTATGCTGGGCTAATGATTTCCTTCAAATTCCACTAATAAATCACAGATTCTCAATGCTGGTATTCCATTGCTTTATTATTAAATGGCACCCTTTTCTAGTTTTTGGTTTTGCAAACCAGTGGAGTATTTAAAGTAAAATTTCAGAATCCCTTTTGGAGCTTTTGGTTGAGACCAGGCTCTTTGGAACCCTAGTGCTTTGGGAGTTCTGCTACTGCTGCAGTACCAAAAGTAGCTTCTTTGAATTTCGTTTGTGTTTTGTAGGGTTCCCCCGAGGCTGAGAACTGGGAGAAGGGAAAGAGCTCATCGGTTTGTTTGAAGGCCGGCGGGCTGTGCAAGCAGCTTTTCCCAGACTCTCCCAGCTCCGGCTTTTCACGCATACCAGAAGAGCCGCTTTTTTCCTCCAGTGATTGAAACCATCTGGACTCCAGGGGGATCACGTGTGTATGAGAAAATGACATAAAGTTTCAGACCCCGTTGTGCTTTGCTCCAGACCCAGACAACTCTTGGTTGGATGGTGCGGAGGTGAGGGCCGTCCAGTCTGGGGGCCAACTTCTCGTCCCTGCTGCCCCCGGCCCCCGCCTCCCTCACCCCTGTCCCCCACCCTCCCTCGCACACTCTCGGCGCGGCTTTCTGGCTCCCTCCGGCGCCTCTGAGCGCTCCCCTCCGCCGGGCTCCAGCAGCCCACCCTCTCTGTCTTGGGTGGAGGCGCACATCCTCCACGCCCCCTCCACTCAAATCTGCGCTCCCTCCCCTCTCTCTCCCTGCAGCCCGGCCGCAGCCCGGGGCGCGGATGCCTGCCCGCCGCCCGCCCTCTCTGCAGGAGGGGCCGCGCGGCTCCCAGCGAGACCCCATCCAGGCGCCGCCCCCGGCCAGGCTGGGGAGCGCAGAGGTAAGCGCCTCCGGGCCGGGTGGCCCCGGTTCCCGCGTGCCGCGCCCGGTCCCGCCCCTGCCCTCCCAGCCCTTTTCCCTCTACTCCCGACTCCCGGCCCAGGCGGCGGCGTCCAGCTCCGTGAGTACGCGCGTGGGGGCCGCCGCAGGCGCAGAGGAGCGGGGCCGGTAGGGTCCGCCCTCCCGGGCGGTCAGGAGCGGTTGGCTCTGCTTTCCGGCCCGGCTGGGGCCGCACGGTTGGGGGTGGGGAACCTCGCGGCCAGGGTCCGGCGGTGAAGAGCTGCCTGGTGCCGAGCGGAGACCCGACCTCGGGACACCCTGGGAGCGGGCTCTGCGCACCGCTTCGCCTCTCGGTGGCGGCACTCGAACTCCTACCTGGAGCTGTTGCAGCTTGTATGCAGGCTCCTTGAAGAACGCGCGCGGGCACACATACACATACGCACACGCACAACACACACAGACACACACGCGGAACTCAAACAAAGGAAAATTAACTTTGCATGCTATTACTGCAACAAGTTAAGCTATGTTTATTTGTGGATGGTTCACTTTTTGCCCTTGTGCAGACGCGCACTAAGTATTAAAGGGTCCACAGTCTAGTCAACGTTTATGGCACCTTATCCAATAATTTAGTAACTGTGAGTATAGAGTTCAAGAGACAGTGTTTTCAAGTGTTTCTAAAGAGGGCTTATTGCATTTTCCTGGGATCTTTATATGAAAGTAGTTGATGATTAATGTGAATAAAATCACTTCTTCAGTGAGAAAATTTGCCTTAGTACTGCCTTAGTCCAGCTCTTGCTTTTATTACCACCCAGGTGTTTCTGCTGTTTGGACAGCAGGGTCTTGGGAATGGCGAAGAGTTCATTATCCCATCTGCAAGACTGTTTTCAGCTACCTCTTAGCTGCACACACTGCAACTGGCCATTTTGGGATGGGGCGGCAGGGTTAAAAACCCAAAGAGCTGCATTGTTTTAATATTTTTCAGAAGGTGAATCCCTTAATTGATTTATTTTTTTATTTTTTATTTTTATTTTTTACCAGAATTAGGGGTTTCTAAAAGATCAGACATAGTCTAGGTTCCAGAAAGCTAATCCAAGATAGAGACTGAATTTTTCGGTCTATCTCCATTGCTGAATTAAGGACCGCACAAGGCCAGAACTCAAGAAGAGCCTGTTGAATGCATGAAGTGAAGGGTTCTTAAATTCTGCTGGTCTGGCAGAGAGCTCCTAGGTGACTAACATAGATTTAACCCTCCTTTATTATTTATCTGGCATATTTTTATTTAAAAATTTCTTTTTTTTTTTTTTTTTTTTTGGAGACGGAGTCTCTCTCTGTTGCTGGAGTGCAATGGCGCAATCTCGGCTCACTGCAACCCCCGCCTCCCGGGTTCAAGTGATTCTCCTGCCTCAGCCTCCTGAGTAGCTGGGATTATAGGTGCCTGCCACTATGTCTGGCTAATTTTTGTATTTTTAGTAGAGACAGCGTCCCCATGTTGGCCAGGCTGGTCTCAAAGTCCTGAGTTGAGGTGATCCACCCGCCTGGGCCTCCCAAAGTGCTGGGATTACAGGCCTGAGCCACTGGGCCCAGGCTATCTGGCAAATATTACTTTTGGAAAAAGTCCCCAAGATATGGGGGAAGAAAAATTGTTTAAGTGTATATATGGGAAGTGTTATTATCCCTTAACTGGGCCAGAAGGACACCATTTTGGTGGACAACTCCAAGGCAACTCTTACCTTAAAAGTATTTTTTTACTGAACGCTTAGATTGGATTGACTTGGTAATTAGCGAAACCCTTGGTCTTGAGTTGGTGGACTCCTTGGGGAAAGAGGAGTGACATTTGAGTGAAGGATAATTTCAGATCAATTGGCTTAGAACAGGAGTGTCCAATCTTTTGGCCTCCCCGGGTCACCCTGGAAGAAGAAGAATCGTTTGGGGCCGCATGTAAAATACACTAATTCTCAGAATAGCTGATGAGGTTTAAAAAAAAATCCCAAAAAACCATAATATTTTTTAAAAGTTTACGAATTTGTGTTGGGCCGTACTCAAAGCCGTCCTGGGCGGCCCATGGGCCGCAGGTTGGACAAACTTGGCTTAGAATCTAAGAATTGTAAAGCTCAAGGAGAAAATGATTCTGAGGCAGGGAGGTTTCATAGAAGAGGGGAGGGCCTTGAAGCAAAGTGTGCTTCTGAAACTGGTGGAGAGTTGCTGGGGAAAGCTTTCAAGAGAATGGAGAGCAGACCATTTGAACTGGACCTAGAGAGAAAAGTAATAGCGTCTGCTCTATGCCACCTGCCAGCTCTTTCATCCTTCAGTGTTGTGACATAGGTATTGTTGCTCTTGTCTTAAAGATGAGGGAATTCTTATTTTTAAAAAGAGAAGATCAAAAAGATACGTAACTGGCTCAGGATGACACAAGTGGTAAAGTGGCAGAGCTAGAATTCCAGTGCCTGGCTCTCAGACTAACGTGGGTGCTTTCACAGCTGCCTTCTCCAGAGAGCAGTGGGAGGTCCCATGGAAGCCGAACTGTGGTCAGCTTCAATTCTGGCTCAAGGGCTGGAATTTTATCCTATAGACATTGTCTAGGTTTTAAAGATTTTTGAGAAAAGAAGCTATGGGTAAAGCAGTGATTTTAGAAGATTAAGGTGACATCTATTTACAGGAATGTGACATGCTCATCACAAGTCATGTGCAAGTCATAATTCCTAATGAGGAGGTTAAAAAAGGGAATGTAGCCAAGATATCTGGGTGTTTCAATTCCTGTCTCACTGTACCCTGCAGTGAGTAGCTTGGTTCACTGGATAAAGAACGAGTTGCAGTGACCATGGGGCCGCTCTGGATCAGAAAAGAGCTGAATCTTACCAGGCACACGCTGAAATGGAATGTGTATGTGGACCAATGCCACTGCTGGTTTGTCCTTTATGTTCCCCCACGTTTCGCAATGCTTTGGTTTTTTTCTTTCATGACTACCCTGAGAGGTAGATCAATGTTGTAATTTGTTTAAAAGCTTTTCCTCGCCCTAAACATCTTATGTAAGTTGGTGTGCCTTTTCCTCTCATATTCTCTTATTTCTTAAAAATGCTGAATTTTGACCAGGTGCTGTGGCTCACACCTGTAATCCCAGCATTTTGGGAGGCGGAGGCAGGCAGATTGCTTGAGCTCAGGAGTTGGAGACCAGCCTGGGCAACCTGGTGAAACCCCGTCTCTACAAAAAATACAAAAGTTAATCATGCATGGTGGCATGTGCCTGTGGTTCCAACTATTCAGGAGGCTAAGGTGGGAGGATCAGGAGGTTGAGGATACAGTAAGTCGTGATCATGCCACTGCACTGCAGCCTGGGTGACAGAGCGAGACCCTGTCTCAAAAAAAAAAAAAAAAAAAGCTGAATTTTAAAACTTGGTACTAGTAGGGTAAAAGTGAATTTAGATTACCTTTCTTAATTGTGAGAAAGATTAACATAAAATGCACATTTATTTCACTTGTTGTTATGGAGGAAAAACAGGAGGCCTTTGTAGAGTTCCTGCGTGGGGATTTAAAACGGATAGGAAAGCCAGGATTTAGAGATGTGCAAAGGCCTTCCTACCCCTCCACATTTCTTACCAGTTAATTGTATTGTTCATGTATACAGCTTAGGGAGCTTACAAGGACACTGGACACCCACATTTATAGCCAGGCCCTTTGATTCTCAGCAGATAATGGGCTCAGGAAGGGCAGCAGTGGGTGGAGACATTTTACTAGAATTAGTCTGCCACTTTAAATACAATCTGGATTTCTTGCTATTTCTTGTGCAACTTGTACGCCATTTCCTCTGAACTGGTTAGTGCTCTGGAGACTTGGTTGTTTGGCCAAGGAATATCCCCTAGCAGGAGGGCTCACTAAGGAGGGGCAGCTGACAGGCAGAAAAATGACGTCTGTCAACTAAAGAAGTTTTCTTTTAATTAATGTTAGAGTCACCTGTGTTTTTTTCTCAGCTAAAAAATGCGAAATCAAAATATGATCTCAGTTCTCCACACCCATTTTTACCTTTAAGAGCCTCTCACACCTTGGAGAGCTTGCCCTACCAAATGGGGCTTTGAAAGGTGAAATTATCACCAGGACCTCTACATGGGTCAGGATATGACTCAGCTTGTGTTTTAGACCTCTGAGGAATGTGACCCCTCTTCGTGTAGGGGATTTGGAGTAGAAAAAGCTGGGTTAAAGTTCCAGCTTTGCCATTTATTCAGAAGTTCCTGGAATTTGATGTTTGAGGGATCTCTGAGCTCAGTTTTCCTAGTTCCTTTAGATCAGGGTAATCCCTTAGGGCCAGATAGAGATGGTCACACCCTGATTAGTACCTTGGTTTCTTCTCCCAGTTTGTATTTTGTGTCACCTGAAAGTCATTTTATTTTCTTTGTAGCTTCTGGTTATAGGTTATGTGGTCATTCCTCCAGAGAATGGCAAAGCTCATTGCTAGTTGGGGATCATTTGGTATGTCTTCCTGGGAGAATGCTCTTGAGCCTAGTTTTGAGAGTTAGGGCCTCAAGAAGAGACTTTGGCAATGCCCTTATTTAAATGTCGGAAATGTTTGGTTGCATTTTTGATGCATTGCTTGCACAGTTAATGTTTTTATATTTGGTATTTGTCATTTTAATAATTTATTAAACAGGTGATTTAGGTTTTCTAAGATAGCTAACAGCTTAGAAGAATAGGACTGCAGGTCGGGCGCGGTGGCTTACGCCTGTAATCCCAGCACTTTGGGAGGCTGAGGCAGGCGGATCATGAGGTCAGGAGATCAAGACCATCCTGGCTAACATGGTGAAACCCCGTCTCTACTAAAAGTACAAAAAATTAGCCGGACATGGTGGTGGGCACCTGTAGTCCCAGCTACTCGGGAGGCTGAGGCAGGAGAATGGCATGAACCCTGGAGGCGGAGCTTGCAGTGAACTGAGATGTACCACTGCACTCCAGCCTGGGCGACAGAGCAAGACTCTGTCTCAAAAAAAAAAAAAAAAAAAAAAAAGAGAGAAAAAAGAAAAATAGGACTACAATATCCTCTTTAAAAATAGTCTAAATTATTTTTTATTGGGGATGGCATTTGGACAATTCCCAGGAACTGGAATATCCCTTTGATACTCAGTTGTAATCTCCTAGTATGGTAGAACTTTGACTATTTTGACCTCCTCCACCTCCAAATATCCTTAAATCTTTCTGAAGAGATTTAATCTCTCTTAAAGAGATTTCACAATTTCCCTGGGAAACACTTTCCAAGGAAGGTTTCCAGATTGATGATCACAGATTATCTCCTTGTAGTTAGCTTAAGTTTTCTTTTAATGTTTCCTACTTTTACTGTTTTCCTATCCCTCTTCAATGCACAGATGTTCATAGAGTGAACAATTGTCTTTCCTGGACTGTAAAGGCAGTTATCAGATGTACAGACTGTCCCATCTGTACCCATCCTTTCCTTCCCTTCCTCTGGCTAAACAAGCTGAGCTTTCTCTGTTTTCCTTAACAAGTCTCTCTTTTTAGACCTATGATTATACTTGTTGCTTTGTGTTTTGTTTTATGCAGGAAGTTCATATGAGATATGTTGGCAATTAGAGCTTTCAAATTGGAAGGAGCCTTTTGGAGTAAAATATATACATATTTTTCTATCAGCATAAGTAATTGTGGAATATATGTAAACTCTGGAGATGATCTTTTAAAAAAATTACCATCAAAAGAATTTTACTCAAGTCCTTTAAGGGCTTAAGAAGAATCCAGCCTTGGCAAGATTGCACTAAAAGTAACAGATTAGCTCAATTAAAGGCCTTTGTAGAAGTCTGGGAATCATTTGTTTAAACTGGAATTTAGGATCTCCATGAAAATATGATAGAAATAATCTGCTTAACCCTTTGTTAGTAACATTAGAAATAAGCCCTTTTTTATGGGCCTCTTAATGATAAAAGGTCATAGTAATTAGAATATGCTGGGAATTTGTTCCTGTTTGTTAATGTTTTGGAAACTCCTTTGAGTAGGCAAGGGTCACTTTCAGTGGCTTTTTTCTTTCTTTGATGTGAAGTTGGGATCTTGGATGTAAACTTAGCCAAGGACAAGTTTGAATCTAGAAATTTTTGAATTTTTTCCATCCTGTTCCATTCTTCCTTTTGGAGGTGGCTAACTAGAGTGGGGTAAAAAGTACCTTTTATCAGAGTCAGTGTCCTGAGACTGTCAAGACACTGGTCTCTGGGAAGTGCTCTGTATCACTATCATTTATATACTTTTCCTTTCTCGTGTCCTACAGTTTTTGAATATCTCCTGCGTAAAAAGCACTGGGGTGCGTACAGGCATCTCTTTATTCTCTTATTACCTTTCTTCAGTGAATATGCTTAATGTTAGGGGTTTGATGAATCAACGAGTGGATGAAGTTAAGAAATTAGATGGAGGCCGGGCCTGGTGGCTCACACCTGTAATCCCAGCACTTTGGGAGGCCAAAGTGGGAGGATTGCTTGAGGCCAGGAGTTTGAACCTGCCTGGGCAACACAGTGAGACTCCGTCTCTATGAAAAAAATACAAAAGTTAGCCGAGTGTGGTGGTGCGTGTCTGTGGTCCCAGCTAAACGGGGGGCTGAGATGGGATGATTGCTTGAGCCTGGGAGGTTAAGGCTGCAGGGAGCCGAGATTGTGTCACTGCACTCCAGCCTGGGCAACAGAGCGAGCCCCTGTCTGAAAATAACAACAACAAAAGAAATTAGATGGGAAATTAGTTTTGGATATGAGTGTTGGGTACCTCCTGATCCAAATATTGCTGTTGGGAAGCAACTGTTTTTACAACACTCTGGTCTCTGGGAGCTGAGATGACCTTTGTTAAGGCTTAATATGTGGGGATATACTTTCTAGTGAGTAAACAGGGCCTAGTCAGTTATTTTTTCTATTAGTCATGTTGGATTACATTTACTATTGCTGGGAACTCTAGTTAGCATAATATCCCCTTGAATTAGGAAGTGCCACTCAATAGCTCTCTTTCTCCACGACTGCCTGGAGAAGCTTTTCTTGAAAGTCTGGTCTTGCCTCTTGAGCCAGGGATGGGTGCATTCTAAGTACTCAGACCCAAAAGGCTTCTTCTACTGGGTCCAAGTCCCAGGGGAATGGAAGTTCTCTTGAAAATTGTGTAATTGTATGGGAGGGGAATCAAAGCTTTGTACTTTTCAGTAGTCACTAGAATCTGTACATAGAGACCTGGAGATAAAGAAAACCCAACTTTCAAATGAGTATTTGGTGCTGTGGGTTAACATGGAAAAATGACAAGGTCAAAGTATATTAATTGAATCCTTCATGTTTAGTTAATCAGCAATATCAGTTGTGAGGATTCTGTTTTGCGATTTTTTCCCCCATTTGTGTATTGACAGGTCACTCTTTTGAATTAGAATAGCACTCAGGATCACAGTGTTTGCATAGAAAGTGGCCTAAGAGGCCGGGTGCGGTGGCTCATGCCTGTAATCCCAGGACTTGGGGAGGCCGAGGCAGGCAGATCACGAGGTCAGGAGATTGAGACCATCCTGGCTAACGCGGTGAAACCCCGTCTCTACTAAAAATACAAAAATATTAGCTGGGCGTGGCAGTGTGCGCCTGTAGTCCCAGCCGCTGGGGAGGCTGAAGCAGGAGAATGGCATGAACCCGGGAGGCGGAGCTTGCAGTGAGCTGAGATCACACCGCTGCACTCCAGCCTGGGTGACAGAGCAAGACTACATCTAAAAAAAAAAAAAAAAAAAAAAAAGAGGCATAAGAGTCATGGGACGTGGGTAGAGGCCACTTTATATCTTGTTTCAGAGGACCATTTAAAAAAATTTTAAATTAATTAATTTTTTTTTTTTTTTTGAGACGGAGTCTGGCTCTGTCACTCAGGCTGGAGTGCAGTGGCACAATCTCGGCTCACTGCAAGCTCCGCCTCCTGGGTTCACACCATTCTCCTGCCTCAGCCTCCTGAGTATCTGCGACTACAGGCGCACGCCGCCACGCCCGGCTAATTTTTTGTAGTTTTAGTAGAGACGGGGGTTTCACCATGTTAGCCAGGGTGGTCTCGAACTCCTGACCTCATGATCCGCCTGCCTCGGCCTCCCAAAGTGCTGGGATTACAGATGTGAGCCACCGCGCCCGACCAATTTATTTATTTTTAGAGACGGGGTCCCCCTATGTTGCCCAGGCAGGTCTCAAACTCCCAGGCTCAAGCGATCCTCTCACCTTTGCCTCCCAAAATGGTAGGATTAAGGATGGACCATTTTTAAAACCTCCATGAGTAGTTCAGTGATCAGAATTAGCTAGAAATAGCTCTGCCAGAAGGTATTGGCAAAGTAACATCTAGCAGCTTTTGTCTGTTTCAGGGTGCAAGAAAGCCAATTTGGGAGCAGTATGATGTGCCCAGCTCTGTCTACATTTGAGTCGCCTACATAGTTCCCATGTATTTGTCACTGTTTGTGGTCCCTGGAGGGCTGGGGTAGATCTCAGGATATGAGGTTCAGACTTGGTTGAAGCCACGTCAAGAGCTGTGGTCCTGGTGGGTCAGCATTATTTTCCATGGCTTATCACCCAGGCTAGGCGTGTGGGAGCATGGGTGGGTAGGACAGGGAAGAAAAACGGAAGACCAGATAGTTCTGTGGAAACTGAATAAAGAAGTGAAAAAGTTGGCCAGGCACTGTGGCACTCGCCTGTAATCCCAGCACTCTGGGAGCCCATGGCATGTGGATCTCTTGAGCTCAGGAGTTTGAGACCAGCCTGGGCAACATGGTAAACCCCCATCTCTACAAAAGTTAGAAAAATTAGCCAGGCGCAGTGGCACACACTTGTGGTCCCAGCTACTCAGGAGGCTGAAATGGGAGGATCACCTGAGCCCAAGAGGTTGAGACTGCAGTTAACCGAGACTGTGGCACTGACCTCTAGCCTGGATGACAGACTGAGACCCTGTCTCAAAAAAAAAAAAGAGTGAAAAAGTTAATCTTTTTCCCTTCACTGACTTGGACCTTTGTTCTGTTGGAAACCCTTATCACCTGAGGTCATTTTATTTATGTATTTATTTTTAAATGTTTCATTATTATTGTATTTTTAAAATATCTATTTTTTATTTCAGTAGCTTTTGTGGTACAAGTGGTTTTTGATTATATGGATGAATTGTGTCTGAAATTTTAGTGTACCAGTCACCTGAGTAGTGTACATGATACCCAATATGTAGTTTTTTTAATCCTTCATCTCCCCTCCCTCCCTCCCTTCCTCCCACTTCTGAGTCTCCACAGTCCATTATACCACTCTATATGCCTTTGCATACCCATAGCTTAGCTCCCACCTATAAGCGAGAACATACAGTATTTGGTTTTGCATTCCTGAGTTACTTCACTTAGAATAATGGCCTCCAGCTCCATCCAAGTTGCTGCAAAAGACATTATTTCATTCTTTTTTTATGACTGAGTAGTCCATGGTGTATATATACCACATTTTTTTTTTTTTGCGGGCGGGACGGAGTCTCGCTCTGTCGCCCAGGCTGGAGTGCAGTGGCGCGATCTCGGCTCACTGCAAGCTCCGCCTGGCGGGTTCACGCCATTCTCCTGCCTCAGCCTCCCAAGTAGCTGGGACTACAGGCGCCCGCCGCTACGCCCGGCTAATTTTTTTGTATTTTTGGTAGAGATGGGGTTTCACCGTGTTAGCCAGGATGGTCTCGATCTCCTGACCTCATGATCCGCCCGTCTCGGCCTCCCAAAGTGCTGGGATTACAGGCGTGAGCCACCGCGCCAGGCCTATACCACATTTTTAAATCCACTCATTGGTTGATGGGCACTTAGGTTGGTTCCATATCTTTACTGTTGTGAATTGTGCTGTGATAAACGTATGTGTGCATGCGTCTTTTTGATATAGTGACTCATCCTTTCAGTAGATACCCAGTTGTGCAATTGCTGGATTGAATGGTAGATATACTTTTAGTTATTTGAGACATCTCCATACTGTTTTCCGTAGAGGTTGTACTAATTTATATTCCCACCAGCAGTGTATAAGCGTTTGCTTTTCACCACATCCATGCCAAGATTTATTGTTTTTTTACTTTTTAGTAATGGCTACTCTGGCTGGAGTAAGGTAGAGTATTTCATTGTGGTTTTAATTTGCATCCGCCTGATGATTAGTTATGTTGAGCATTTTTTCATATATTTCGTGCCCATTTGTATATATTCTTTTGAGAAATGTATATTCATATCATTTGCTCACTTTTTGATGGTATTATTTGTTTTTTTCTTGCTGAATTATTTGAGTTCCTTGCAGATTCCAGGTATTTGTTGTTTGTCAGATATATAATTTGCAAATATTTTTTCCCATTCTGTGGGTTGTCTGTTCACTCTAATGATTATTTCTTTTGCTGTGCAGAAGCCTTTTAGTTTAATTAGGTCCCATTTATTTATTTATTTTTGTTGTTACATTTGCTTTCGGGGTCTTAGTCATACATTCTTTGCCTCAGCCAATGTCCAGAAGAGTTTTTCCTAGGTTTTCTTTTAGAATGTTTATGGTTTCATGTCTTAGGTCTAAATTTTTGATCCATCTTGAGTTAATTTTTGTATACGGTGAGTGATAGGGATCCAGTTTCATTCTTCTGCATGTGGCTAACCAGTTTTCCCAGCACCATGTATTGATTAGGGTATCTTTTCCCAGTTTATGTTTTTGTTTGCTTTGTTGAAGATTAGGTGGTTGTAAGTGTTTGGCTTTATTTCTGGGTTCTCTATTCTGTTTCACTGGTCTGTGTATCTACATTTATACCGGTGCCATTGCTGTTTTGTTACTCTAGCCTTGCAGTATAAGTCAGGTAACGTGATGTCTCCAGATTTCTTCTTTTTGCTCAGGATTGCTTGCTATTTCGGCTCCTTTTTGGTTCCATATGAATTTTAGGATTGTTTTTTCTAACATTTTTGAAAATGATGTTGGTATTTGGATAGGAATTGCATTGACTCTGTAGATTGCTTTGGGTAGTATGGTCATTTTCATAATATTGATTCTTTGATTCCATGAGCATGGGGTGTATTTCCATCTGTTTGTGTCATCTGTGGTTTCTTTCAGCAGCGTTTTGTGGTTCTTTTTGTAGTGCTCTTTCACCTTCTTAGTTAAGTATATTCTTAGGTATTTTATTTGTTTTTGAAGGTATTAAAAAGGATTGAGTTATTGACTTGATTCTTAGCTTGGTGGTTGTTGGTATATAGCAGTGCTACCGATTTGTGTACATTGATTTTGTAACCTGAGACTTTACTGAATTCATTTATCAAATCTAGGAGTCTTTTGGAGGATCTAGGCATCTTTTAGGGGTTTCTAAGTGTACAATCATATCAGCAAACAGAGATAGTTTGCCTTCCTGTTTTCCAATTTGGATGCCCTTTATTTCTTTCTATTGCTTGATTATTCTGGCTAGGACTTCCTAAGGTCATTTTATAAATGTTCATAGTAACTAGTTGAAGGCACTGAGACTCCTGTACCTTGGTGGAAAGAACCCTGCTGGATGATTTTCTAGGTGTTTATTTGGGTTATGCCCATTTTCCTTCCCACTTTTCTTCCTAAGTTTTGATACTCCTGTTTTTCTGGGAACATTTTGGCTTCCTTGTTTAGGCTTTTTTAAGGGCCATGGGGAATTCTGGGGACAGGGGCTGGTGTGACATGTTGCTAGGTATGGGAAGTTTTTACAGTTTGAGAAATCTCCGGGAAAGAAGAGACAGAAAACTTTGTTCACGAAGCATGTGGACAGGAAGTCAGGTGGGAAAATGGCATGGCAGATGGTGTAACTTCTTTGGTCAACGTGCCTGTCTCTGCCAAGATGGGACTGATAGGGTAGTGGGGGTAGTGGGGCGGTGCTGAGGATATAACTTATAATTCACATAATTCCTTGAAGAGAAGATGATTCTTTTTTAAAAAGGAAGTATAGTGCCTTACATTTATTTCTTTGAAATATACATGATATAATCCATGAATGAGTATTTGCAAAACACGTTAGTGTTTATCTAACCCTATGCCAAACCTGGTAGTAGGTAAACAATACAACCGAGGAAAAAAAATAACCTAAACTTAGAACATATAATTGTTACCTAAAGAACGCTATAAAGCAGTACATCATAAGCTCTAAGTTTTGAGTTATTGATACACACAGGGGGTTTGGAGCCCCAGACAAGATTTTGGACGTGCAGGCTTATGGCAAATCTTGGGCCAAATGGAGGCCTTTTGGAGTGCCAAAGGGCTCAGTCTTCCGCCTGTTTCTTGTCTCTGTCTTCAGTTTTCTTAGGTGATCCCCTGGCTTTGAAGTACTAGCATTCATGGAATGTTTACTCTCTGCCAGAGGCTGTTCTAAGGGTTTTATGTGCACTAATCGAGCCTTCCAGACAACGTTATAATATAGGTACTTTTATTATCCTTGCTTAAAGGTGTAGAAACTCAGGTGAGAGATGGACTTTCTTGAGCTCACACAGCTTATAAGCTGGAGAGCCAGGAAGTGACCTAGGCTAGGGGACCAGCCAAGCCCTGGACTGCTTCAGTACAGCCATCCTCAGCTGGTCCTGGCTCCTCTGCTCCTGTCTTTGCAGTCTCTTCTCCACATAGCACTGAGAATATATATATATTTTTAACCCTCATATGGAATCTTATCACACTCAGAAGTAGAATGCACATTTACTACCAAGTTCTTGTGTGGTCTAAGCCCCAGCTCTCCCATCTGTTCCTGCCTTCCATCTCTTCTGTCTCAGGGCCTTTGCTTGCTCCTAGGATATTCTTCTCCTTGAATATTGCTGGTTTGTCACCCAGTTCATTTGAGTGTGGGCTCTAGTGTGCCACCTCAGGGAGGCCTTCTCTGCCCATCCTATGTAAAACTGCTCCGAGTCACTCTTTAATCCCCTCCTTTGTTTCTCTTCCTAAAATTATATTACATATTTCTGTGTTTTTCCTGTCTGCTTTCCCAAATAAATAAACTCCATGAAGTTAGGGACTTGATCCATTTGGTTACTGGTATCTTTACTTTTTAGAATAGGACATGGAAGGTTTTCTTTAAATACTTATTAAATAAATGAATAAATGGTATCTTTTGCATTCATTTGCTGTTCATGACTTCACTTGGGTAAAAACAGTGGAGAGGAAAGGGATGTACAGGTGATAGCTACAGGCTGGGTCCTAACTGGCTTTATGTTTATTACCAAGGCTTTACCATTGTAGCATGGCCAAGAAAATGCTCAGAAGTCTTGGTTGAATGAATGCGCTATGTAATTTGTTGTGGATTCCACACAAAGGGGAGAGAATAGTGTGGGCTGAAGTGCTCAGAGAAATTTCTTGGAGGACTTGCAGACTTTGAAGGAGAGATTGGATTTGGTTGAGCATATAGGAATCGAATAATTTTTTTTTTTTTTTTTGAGACAGTCTCGCTCTGTCGCCCAGGCTGGAGTGCAGTGGCATGATCTCGACTCACTACAGGCTTCGCCTCCCGGGTTCACGCCATTCACCTGCCTCAGCCTCCCTAGTAGCTGGGACTACAGGCACCTGCCACCACGCCTGGCTAATTTTTCATATTTTTAGTAGAGATGGGGTTTCACTGTGTTAGCCAGGATGATCTTGATCTCCTGACCTCGTGATCTGCCCGCCTTGGCCTCCCAAAGTGCTGGGATTACAGGCATGAGCCACCGTGCCCGGCTGAAGAATAATTTTTTTTTTTTTTAAAGGTGGAAGGGCTATAGGGTGAACTAGTCCAACCTTTCTGTTTATAGACAGGAAACTGAGCCCAGAGAAGTGTAGGACCTGCCCAAAGGCACACAACTAGTTGATGTCAGAATCACGTCTGCCATCCAGGTGTTTTGACTCCTAGTTTAGTTCCCTTTCTTCTACACAGTACTGCCTTCAGAATCCAGGAGGACTCTGGGAGTCGGGGAGTAACTAGGGGCAGCATGAGCAAAGGCCCAGAGGCAGAAAAGATGTTGGCTTGTAGGAGCTAGAAATAGGTGGTCCTATTGGAATTAGCAGGTTTATAAAGGAACCCATTGGAGACAGACCAGGCTGTGTAAGATGAGTCAGATCCTGTGTGATCTTGAATGTCATCTTGAAGACTTTGAGTTTGGAATGAGAAGGAGGCATGTGAAAATGCTTTGACTATTGTTCTGTCTTTCTCTACAGGGATGGTGACAGAATGGATAGTGTAGAAAATGGATTGGAATTTAGGAGGAAACTAGAAGCTAAGAGGAGTTAGGAGGCCCTTGCAACAATCCAGGTATTATTGCTAAGGGCCTAGTATTGTTTTAGTTATTTCTGTTTCTGTTTTTAGAGATTTGTGGTGGTTTTTGGAGAAATGACATAAAATTCTCAGGTAGGATGTGTATACTCAGCTTTCTAACAGAGTTTGGGGATAAGAAAGAGGAGACCTGGTATTTTGCCTTAATTCTGTATGTGACTATAAATGACATTTTAGTATTCAGATACCTGGGCCAGGTTAGGACAGGAGAGACAGAAGATAACATTAGACTGGTGTGAAAATAGTGATGGGGCTAAGTGCAGTGGCTCATACCTGTAATCTCAGTGCTTTGGCAGACTGAGGCAGGAGAATTGCTTGAGCCCAGGAATTCTAGACCAGCCTGGGTGACATGGTGAGACCCCATCTCTGCAAAAAGTAAAAAATTAGCTGGGCGTGGTGGTGCACATCTGTAGTCCTAGCTACTCGGGAGGCTGAGGTGGGAGGATCACTTGAGCCTAGGAGTTCGAGGCTTCAGGGAGCCATTATTACACCACTGCACTCTAGCCTGGGTGACAATCAAGATCTGTCTGAAGAAAGAAAAAAAAAAAAAGAAAGAAAGAAAATAGTGATGGAGTGAGGAGAGACTGAAGGAACAGATGGAAATGAATGGGAGCAGCTCCCCAGAGAGGGCCTGGGCCTGCCTTTCTGTCAGGGGAGCTGCCCAGTATAGTGGTTGGGGAGTCAGGCATCCAGGGACCCCCCCAACCCTCTCCTCCCTCTCCTCTCCTCCCCTCTCTTCCCTCCCCTCCCCTCTCCTCTCCCTCCCACCAATCTCATCCCGTCCTGTTTCATCTCCTTTCTTCCTTTTTCTTCTTTTGAGACAGAGTCTCCCTCTGTTGCCCAGGCTGGAATGCAGTGATTTGAACATAGCTTACTGTAGCCTTGACCTTCTGGGCTCAAGTGATCTTTCCACCTCAGCCTCTTGAGCAGCTAGGACCACTATGTGGGCCACTATGCCTGGCTAATTTTTTCAAAAATTTTTTTTTGTAGAGAAGCCGAGGCAGGCGGATCACTTGAGGCCAGGAGTTTGAGACCAGCCTGGCCAACATGGCAAAAACCCATCTCTACTAAAAATACAAAAATTAGCTGGGCGTGGTGGCGCATGCCTGTAATCCCAGCTACCCAGGAGGCTAAGGCATGAGAATTGCTTGAACCTGGGAGACAGAGGTTGCAGTGAGCTGAGATCATACCTTTGCACTTCAGCCTGGGTGTCAGAGTGAGACTCTGTCTGGAAAAAGAAAAATAATTTGTAGAAATGGAGTCTTGCCATGTTACCCAGGCTGGTCTTGAACTCCTGGGCTCAAGTGATCCTCCCACCTTGGCCTCGCGAAGTGTTGAGATTACAGGCGTGAGCCATCATGCCCAGTGGCTGCTACTTTCTTTGTGTCTGTGAGCTCCTTTAATAGAAAACTACAGAATAGAAAATTATTTTCACCTTTCAACTTTAAATTGGTTCTTTTAGGCCAGGCACCATGGCTCACGCCTATAATCCCAACACTTTGGGAGGCCAAGGCAGGTGGATCACTTGAGGTCAGGAGTTTGAGTCAGCCTGGCCAACATGGTGAAACCCTGTCTCTAGTGAAAATACAAAAATTAGCTGGTCGTGGTGGTGCACGCCTGTAATCTCAGCTACTTGGTAGGCTGAGGCAGGAGAATCGCTTGAACCCGGGAGGCGGAGGTTACAGTGAGCTGAGATTGCGCCATTGCACTCCAGCCTGGGTGACAGAGTGAGATTCTGTCATAAACAAATAGGTAGGTAGGTAGATAGATAGATAGATAGATAGATAGATAGATAGATTCTTTTAAAAATATAATATATGGCCAGGCATGGTGGCTCACACCTGTAATCCCAGCACTTTGGGAGGCCAAGGTGGGAGGATCGCTTGAGGCCAGGACTTCAATACCAGCTTGGACAACAAAGTGAGACCTCGTCTCTACCAAAAAAAAAATTTAACTGGGTGTAGTGGCATCCATCTATAATCCCAGCACTTTGGGAGGCTAAGTGGGGAGGATTGCTTGAGCCCAGGAGTTCAGGGCTGCAGTGAGCTATGATGGTGCCATTGCACTGGAGCCTGAGCAACAGAGTAAGACCCTGTCTCTAAAAATAAAAATTAAAAATATAATGTATGCTTTGCAGTACATTCTTAAAGAATGAAAACCTCACTTTCCCAACACTCAGAGATTTCTACTATTAAAATCTTAGTCCTCTCCTTTCTAGGTCTTTCTCTACACATACAGATATACATATTTATATTGTTTTTCTACCAAAGTAAGATTGTATTATACATACTGTTTTTTATTCTATCTTATTTTTCAATTACATTCACTTTTCTAATTCAGTAACTTTTTATTTTAACTAATACTCAGACCATATTCAGATTTTCCCATAGTCTTAGTCCATTCAGAATGCTATAACAAGATACCTTAGGCTACATAATTTGTAAACAACAAAAATGTATTGCTCACAGTTCTGGAAGCTGGAAAGCCCAAGATTTTGTGTTTGGTGAGGGCCTGTTCTTCATAGGTAGGACCTTCTAGCTGTGTCCTCACTTGGCAGTGGGGGCTAACAGGCTCCCTCAAGCTTCTTTCTTTCTTTCCTTTTTTTTTTTTTTTTTTTTGAGACAGAGTTTTGTGCTCTTGTCTCCCAGGCTGGAGTGCAATGGCATGATCTTAGCTCACTGCAACCTCCGCCTTCCAGGTTCAAGAGATTCTCCTGCCTCAGCCTCCCGAGTAGCTGGGACGACAGGTGCCCACCACCACGCCTGGCTAATTTTTATATTTTTAGTAAGGACGGGGTTTCACCGTGTTGGCCAGGCCGGTCTCGAACTTCTGACCTCAGGTGATCCACCCGCCTCGGCCTCCGCAAGTGTTGGGATTACAGGTGTGAGCCACCACGCCTGGCCAAAGCTTCTTTCATAAAGACAGCAATCTTGCTGATGAGGACAGAGCCCTGGTGATCTAATCACCTCCCAGAGGCCCCACTTCTCAATACCATCACCTTGGGGTTAGATTTTCACATGAATTTTAATCATGAAGTTTAATTGGCAATCACACTCATAAAAGCTTATCAGGTCCACCTCCCAAATGTGTCATGACTCGTCCTTCTTCTTACTGTCTTACTGCCTCCAATACAGCCAAAGTCTTGACCCTCTTTTGCCAGAATGCAGCTTTTATTTCTCAGTGCTGCCTTAGGGTGTTCAGTCTCCCAGGCTGCTGAATGAATGAGCTTTCTAGAATAGTTTAATTATGATACTTCCTTGCTAAAAGCTCTTTGCGTTTTTACTGAGGAGTAACACAGTAAAGTACACACATTTTAAACATATAGCTTAATGGATTTCAACATTTGCATACATTCCCATAACCACCACTCTGATCAAGATGTGGAACATTTCTAGCATCTCAGAAGGTCGCCTGATGCCTCTTCCCAGACATTATCCACATTCCTATCCCAATCACTCTTGTTATCATTTGTTTTTTCTTTTCTCTTATTATTTTTGTAAAGATGAGGTCCTGCTATGTTTCTCAGGCTGGTCTCAATCTCTTGGTCTCAAGCCATCTTCCTGTGCCTTGGCCTCCCAAAGTTTTGGGATTATAGGCCAGTGAACCTGGGCTGTTTTACCTTTTTTTGATCCTCATATTAATGAACCACGAAAGCTCTTTATTGATTCTTCTTTCACAGGATAATTCCACCCTTTGACATGACATTCAGAAGCCTTTGTGATCTGGCTTTTACTTCAGTCCTCCACTCGCACCCTGCGCTTCCTGCCATGCCGAAATTGCGTGTAGCTTATCAACATAGTAGGTGCTTCCATTTTTTGCACTTGATATTCTCTTGCCCTCCTCACTTTATTCCTTGGCAAATTCATCCTTCAAAACTCAGCTCCAGGCAGAATCAAGGCCTTCTCTGCACTCTAGAGGCAACGATTGTTATAGGGAGCTGCTTTTATACCCATAACATTTTTCTCCTGTACTGGTGGCTTTGGGCTTTCGGGAGCCCAGGGATGATGGGGCATTTCCCCCCTAATTAGTTAGTTGAATTTCATACAAGTAATTCATGGTCTTTCTAGAAAAATAGGAAAATAGGAAAAAAATCACCCACAATCCTACCACACAGAGATAATAATTGTTTATATATATACCAAAATATATAGGAATACTTTAAAACAAAAAATACATTCACAAAATACTAAATATTTGATCTACTTTAATCTCCTATTATTGTTGTTTAGTTTGTCCCCCCGCCACCACGTATTTAAACTATTGCAGAAATGCTGTGATGAATATCCTTATGCCCATATTTTAGTGCAGTTCCTTGATTATTTTGGGGATTCCTAGAAGTAAAAGGGATGAACATTTTTAAGGGCTTTTGATGTGCTTAGCCAAATTGCCCTCCGGAAAGTCTTTAACCTGTGTACACTTCCACTAGGGTGAGGGAGAGTGCCTGTTTCCAGCCATTCTTGCCAAACTAAAAAGAAGGAAGATAATCAGTATTTGCAAATCTGATAAGATAAAAATGGTATTGCATTTCTGTTTTAATTTCCATTTCTTGGATTGCTATGGAGCTTGAATATTTTCTCGTATATTTAATGGCCATTTAATTCCTATTTCTTTTATGATTCACATGTTCGTGTATTTATTTCATTTTATTTTTAAATTGACAAAAATTATATATATGATGTACAATGTGCTGTTTTTATTTATATATATATCTAGAATGACTAAGTCAAGCTCATTAACATACATTATCTCACATACGTTTTTTGGGGATGAGAATGCTTAAAATCTATTAGCAATTTTCAAGTATGTGATGTATTGTTATTAACTATAGTTGCCATGATGTACAGTAGATCTCTTGAACTTATTTATTCCTCCTATCTCTCTGAAATTTTGTGTTCTTTTGACCAACATCTCCCCAGTCCCTTCATCCCCTAGCCTCTGGTAACCATTTTACCCTCTGTTTCTGTGAGTTCAACTTTTCTAGATTTGGCATATAAGTGAGATCATGTGGTGTTTCTCTTTCTGTGCCTGGCTTATTTCATTTAACATGGTGTCTCAGGTTCATCCATGTTGTAGGAAGTGACAAGATTTCCTTCTTTTTTATGGCTGAATAGTATTCCATTGTGTGTATGTAAACCACATTTTCTTTTTTTATTCATCTGCTGATAGACACTCAGGTTGACTCCATATCTTGGCTATTACGAATAATGCTGCAATGAACATGGAAGTGGAGATAGCTCTTTGACATACTGATTTCTTATCCTTTGGATATATGCTCAGTAGTGAGATTGCTGGATCATATGATAGTTCTATTTTTAATTTGTTGAGAAACCTCCATGCTGTTTTCCAGAATGACTATACCAATTTATATGCCCATCAGCCTCCACATCCTTTCCAACACTTGTTATCTTTTGTCGTTTTGGTGGTAGCCATTCTAATAGGTGTGAGGTGTTATCTCATTGTAGTTTTGATTTGCATTTCCCTGATGATTAGTGGTGTTGAACATTTTTTTCATATACCTGTTCGCCATTTGTATGTCTTCTTCTGAAAAATGTCTATTCAGGTCCTTTGTCCATTTTTAATTAAGTTGTTTTCATACTATTGAGTTGATTCCTTATATATTTTGGGTATTAACCCCTTAACAGATCAAGCAGTTTTACATTTTATATAATGCATTTTACCAACTTTTAAAATATTAAGAACAACTCATATATACTATGTATATTTTTCACAGTTTGTCTTTTAACTTTGTTTTCCACATACCAAAATTTTTAGTAATTTAATGTAGTGAAGTTTATCAGTCTTTTTCTCTTTTTTTTTTTTTTGAGACTGGGTATCACTGTGTCACCCAAGCCAGAGTGAGGTGGCATGATCACAGCTCACTGCAGCCTTGACCTCCTGGGCTCAAGTGATCCTCCCACCTCAGCCTCCTGAGGAACTGGGTCCTTGGGCGCGTGCCACCACACCTGGCTAATTTTTGTATTTTTTCTGGAAACGGGGTTTTGCCATGTTGCCCAGGCTGGTCTTGAACTCCTGGGCTCAAGTGATCCGCTTGCCTTGGCCTCCCAACGTGTTGGAATTACAGGCATGAGCCACCATACCCAGCCTTATCTGTCCTTCTTTTTTTTTTTTTGAGATGGCGTCTCCCTCTTTGTCACCCAGGCTGGAGTACAGTGGGGCGATCTCAGCTCACTGCAACCTCTGCCTCTTGGATTCAAGCAATTCTTCTGCCTCAGCCTCCTGAGTAGCTGGGATTACAGGTGCGTGCCACCACACCCAGATAATTTTTGTATCTTTAGTAGCGATGGGGTTTCACCGTGTGGCCACACTGGTCTCAAACTGCTGACCTCAAGTGATTCATCCACCTCGGCTTCCCAAACTGCTGGGATTACAGGTATGAGCCACCATGCCCGGCCTTAGCAGTCTCTCTTTTTTTTTGGAGACAGTCTCGCTCTGTTGCCCAGGCTGGAATGCAATGGCGTGCTGTCAGCTCACTGCAGCCTCCACCTCCTGGGTTCAAGTGATTCTCATGCCTCAGCCTCCTGAGTAGCTGGGATTACAGGCGTCCGCCACCACACCCACCTAATTTTTGTATTTTCAGTAGAGACAAGGGTTTTACCATGTTGGTCAGGCTGGTGTTGAACTCCTGATCTCAGATGAGCCACCCGCATTGGCTTCCCAGAGTGTTGGGATTACAGATGTGAGCCACCGCACCCAGTCTTAACAGTCTTTTAGAGAATATTTTTCCTGTGGTGTCATTCTTGGAAAGGTCTGCTTTCACCAATATTAGATAAATATCTAGTATATATTCTTCTAGCTCTTTTATGATGCTACTTTTTTTTTTTTTTTTTACATTTAAACTTTTTGAATTCTGGCACTCTGAATAAAAACAAAAAGATAAAACATTTAAACCTTTACTCAATCTGGAATTTACTCTATTGTGAAGTAATAATCATTAGTAATAATAGTAATGTATTAATAATCTGTTTGGGTTACTATAAAGGAATACCTGAGGCTGGGTAATTTATAAAGAAAACAGATTTATTTGGCTCGTGGTTCTGCAGGCTATACAAGAATCATGGTGCCAGCATCCACTTCTGGTGAGGGCTTCAAGAAGCTTCCAGTCATGGTGGAAGGCAGTGGGGAGTCAGCATGTCATATGGCAAGAGAAGGAACAAGAGAGAGTGGTGGGGTGCGGGGAGTGCCAGGGCTCTTTTAAACAACCAGATCTCACATGAACTCATAGAGTGAGAACACATTCCTTACCGCAAGGACAGCACCCAGGCATTCATGAGGGATGCAATCCCATGATCCAAATACCTCCCAGTAGGTCCAACTCCAACATTGAAGGTCACTTTTTCAACTTGAGATTTGGAGGGAACACACATCCAAACCATATGAAATAGCGAATGTTTTTGAGTGTATACTAGATGCCAGGTACTAATCTAAATGCTTTGCATGTACTGACTTGTTTAATTCTTTCAACAACCTTATGATGTAGGTACTGTTATTTTCCCTGTTAGTATCATTATAAATTGACTTGCTGAAGGTTGCCCAGCTAAGCAGCAAAGATAAGATACAGGTTAAGATAGTTGAGTCCCACAGTCCCTGCCCTTATCTACTTTGCTAACTTAATTTTTTCTAAAGAATTGTTCTAATGTCATTTGTTAAGGAATCCATTCTTTCCCCACTGTTTTGAAAATGCCAGCTTTAATCATATGCTAACCAGAGCTCTCTGACTGTTCTGGTGCTAGTGCTACACTGTTTTAATTTGTGTAGATTAGGGACTGTAGTAGTATCTCTTTTTTTCTCTTGAGGTGGAGTCTTGCTCTGTCGCCCAGGCTGGAGTGCGCGCAACTTGGACAGGAAAAAAAAATGACATAATTTTCATCCATCCCTGATTGAAATTTAATATTTCTTTCTATTTGAATATAGGCAATAAAACACAGTAGTAATGGCAATATCTGTGATTTAGTCACCCATAGAAATCGTGGATATTTCCCTGGATAAACCCTGGGTTAAGAATCTGCTTTACTTTTTTTTTTTCTTGAGGCCATTTTATTTTTGTGTCAAATACCTAAGCAATACCTGATACTCAGTAGACGCACAATAAATATTAATTTAGAAAACAACTTATTTCAAAATATGCACAAAAGTCAGGAGAACTGATTCAGTATCTTGGCTATTATGATGATAGCCATTGTTCCCATCTGTATAATGAACTCCATATATTCTTTGTCTGCTTTAAATATTATTAACATTTTGCCAATCTTATCTATATCCTCCATTCCTGGACATTATATTATTTACCCAATAATATTTCAGGAAGCATATCTAATAAGAACTTTAAAAATCTATAACCACTCTCTCACATTTAACCAAACCAACAATAATTCCTTAATATCATCTGTTATTAGGCCATATTTAAATTACTCAGTTGTCTCAATGTTGTCTGGTATTATTTTTTTAAATGGGAAATTGTTGATTTGGGTTATTTGGTCTTATTTGTAAAACTTAAACATTTAAGTCTCATTTAAAGTTGTTCTTGGACATAATTTAAAGTGAGGTATGTGATGGGTAAATTTCTTCAATATGATCAAAGCTCTAAGAGATATTTCTTTTTCACTTGCTCAAAGAGTCTACTCACCTTGTTACATTGGAGGTAAAAATACTTTTTCTGAGAGTTTTATATGCATCTCTGGACTTAATTGTGTCCTCTGCAAAACTGGAAGAAATTTGGATTTGCGTCTTCTCTGCCTGCTGAGTTTTTTCTTTTTCTTATGCTTAAAAATATGAGAATGTCATAGTGGTAGTCTCTGGTTGTCGATTTTGTAAATCTTTTATATTCAGAGCAAATCCTTCTATTGTTTTTAGATAGCATTTTTTCTATTAAACTTTAAATTATAGATTTGAGGCCATTTGTTCAAAGACTTTCATCATTTGCAGGGTGGTTCTCTGAGCTGCATTCCTTCTTGTGCTTGTCATCCTGTGCATTCTTTGAATCTGTTTCTTTTATTGAAAAATGTATTTTTGTATTTTATGTCTTTTTCTGATTAGCTTTTTCTGTAGCATCACTTCTGTTTTTATTGCATCTGTCAATTCATTGATTTAGTATGGACCTTATGTTTCTATTTCTTTTGCAGCCAGCACTTGCGTAGTCTGTTTCATCGCCTTGAGAATCAATATCAGCCATTCTGTAAATTTGATGACAAATATTTATTGAGAGCTTACTGTGAGGAAGGCATTCCATTACAGGGATTAGCTTTACTTTTCTTTTCTACCGTAAGCTTTTTCTTTGACTGCTTATACTCTTTTCCTATATATTCATTCTTCTCTGTTTACTGATCTTCCTTTCATAGTTTCAAACTATTTTATTTGTATTGTATTTACTGAGATTTGTGACAAGTTCTTTTAAATATACTATTGAGATCCCACTTTAGGTTCGTTATAAAAAGTAAAGGAATTGAGGTATTTTGAATTTTGTGATGGCGACTGTAATTAATAATCACCTAATTATAATCCCCCCATTTTAGGAAGTGACTTTGTATAAGGGAAACGAAATTCCAAATTCCCATTTCATTCTTGTTAAGATTAGCTTGAAGGGAGAGCTTCCCATGATGGGAGAATCGTCTCCACTAGGACGTGGTTTGTACCATGTGGGCGTATCTCTGGAGAGCTGGCTCATTGGTACTAGAGCCTCAGGTAGAGCAGCAGCTGAATGATTGACTCCGGAGAAGTTTCACTGAGTGCTTAGGAAGCGTGAAGCCCTAAGCCAAAGACTATGAAAGACCCAAAAATTCAGAATCCACATGTATATAGTGAACCTTTAATTCTGTGAAAGACATAGACATTTGGGATGAGTGGCAGGAGACAGTGTGTCCATTGGAACTGTGAGCAAGTAGGTGTCCTGCACAGTAAAGCATTGAGGGCTCATCCTGTGGGATAGGAACATGTCTAAGTCACGAGCCTTATCCTCAGAGAGGCCTAAAACACCTACAGCAAAGAGCTAAGGATTAATATCAAAATACAAATGGATCATGGAGCATCTTAGAAATATTTCAGGCTGCCTCTGGTATAAACAGAATGATGAGGGTTTAGAGGTAGAAGAACTGACTATAAGCAGAAGTGTTTAAGGAGGCTGCATGGAGAACAAGGGGCATCATCTTGGCCCTTGGCAGGTTGGCAGGATTTGACTTGGCACAGAAGAGGGAAGCTGTTTTATGAAACCAGGTTCATTTGTTCCCATCTGTAGGTTCTGCCCCCTCCACAAGCAGCCACATCTTGGCTCACTCCTCCCCTCCTCCCCATCGTGATGACTATGAGCCTTCTCTTGGAGTGTCTGCCCAGTGGGCCCTTCAGCCTGGGCGCTGCTTTGGTTCAGATGATACTGTCTTCCACTTGTCTTCTTCCAAGGATAGATAGTGCCCTGACCTCTGGGGCCAGCAACCTGTGGGGGGATCTTCCTTCCGATGTCACCAACCTTACCAACTTCTTGAGTATTGATTCCTTCATACCATGCTCAGCCTTCTGGCTCCTTGCTACTTACTCTCTCAGTGTAGACACTGTCCCCTCCCCCTTTCCCCGGACATAGGCTTCCAGGTTGCAATTCCATGAGTGTTCATAACAAGCCTCAGCAGTACACTTTAGGCCTTGCTGTCCTTATGCCCTCTGGCACGTCCTTGTCTGTTGCTCTGTGGACCATGGTCTCTGGTCTAGAAACCATCCCCTGCAGTGGGGAATGATACACATGGGGACCTTAGAAGGGCTTGTAGGAGCTGAGGCTGTGGGAATAAAGTGTGGGCCCTGATTCTGAAGGGACTTGATTCAGTCCTGAAGGGAAACCGTGTATTTTTGGTTTTTAGACACTCTGTAATTTATTTAATCAGACCTTTATTGAGCACGTTTAGGTTATCTTCAGTCTCTTTCTGTTAAAATATAACAGTAATTATCCATGAATAAACATAATTTAATGTTAATTTTGATAATGCCACTGTTTTGGTGGGAGAGGCAGATAAGCTAGTAGTCTTCAGACAGGGGATATTTTCTAGATCCTTGACTTTCTGTGTCCCCTTTCCAAAGGCTGATCTGTCTGAGAATACAGTTGCACTCAAGGTGTTTCCTTTCTCAATCACTCTTCTCCCACTTTACAAAAGGAAGACATAGTCATTATTAATCCGGAGTCTTGCTATTTGTGTGCCTGATGTGTGAAAGCCTCCAGATTAACAAGCAAAGGAACAATTAGGAGTACTATTAGGAAAGTGAATGACTGTGAGTAGCAAATCCTTTTCTAAGTCAGATGGTTTCCAATTCTTGCTTTCAACAAAATTGAAGACATTGTCAGTTGCTAGATAATTAAAAATAATTTTTGATTATAGGTCATGACATGATTTTGATTTGTAATTCTAAATATACTGATATTGCTGTATCAAAATTTATTTCACTTCTCCCATTCAAGTACTAACCAGGCCTGATCCTGCTTAACTTTTGAGATCAGACGAGATGGCACATTCAGGGTAGTATGGCTGTAGACTCTCACTTCTGTTTAGTTATTTATATGAACAAAGTTTCTTGGTGCTTACCACTATAAAAATGAAAAATTAATGCATTTTGAATAAAATTTTACTTTTTATGTTTAATAATAGTACCAATTTCTAAACCAATTATGTTTTGATTGTTTGCATATTAACAATAAAGATAATGAAAACCCAATCCAGAAGAAGAATTTTCTTTTCTTTTTTTTTTTTTTTAACATTTACAGATTATAGCCAGGTGGCTCACACCTGTAATCTCAACACTTTGGAAAGGCAAGGCAGGAGAATCACTTGAGGCCAGTAATTCGGGACCAGCCTGGGCAACAAAGCAAGACTCTGTTCCTACAAAAATAAAAAATAGAAAGAATTAGCTGGGCAATGTGGTGGGCATCTGTAGTTCTAGCTACTTGGGAGGCTGAGGCAGGAGGATTGCTTGAGCTCAGGAGTTTGAGGCTGCAGTGAGCTATGATTATGCCACTGCACTCCAGCCTGGGTGACACAGCAAGACCCTGCTGGCTCATGCCTGTAATCCTAGCACTTTGGGAGGCCGAGGTGGGTGGATCACGAGGTCAGGAGATCAAGACCGTCCTGGCTAACATGGTGAAACCCCATCTCTACTAAAAATATGAAAAATTAGCCAGGTGTGATGGCAGGTGCCTGTAGTCCCAGCTACTCAGGAGGCTGAGGCAGGAGAATGGCGTGAACCCAGGAGGCGGAGCTTGCAGTGAGCCGTGATTACGCCACTGCACTCCAGCCTGGGCAACAGAGCGAGACCCTGCCTCAAAAAATATATGTGTGTGTGTGTGTGTGTGTGTGTGTGTGTGTATATATAATAAATAAGATAAAAATTGAGGTTATAATCGTAGCAGAATTTAAAAATTTATGCATTTATATGTATATATGTATAATAATAGATATATTGCAGAGAAATATAGGTTGATCAATAAAAGATTTTGAAGCATAAATATGAGGATAAAATTCTGAAGAGGAAATAAAAGGAAGAGTTAACAAAAAGGCATAGTATAAAATGTATGTTTTTTAAATAGATGATCCACTATGACATTTAGAGTCCATTGGATCATTTAGATTCATTTAAGAGAGTAATGTTGTATTTAATTTAAAAATGTAAATATTTATTTACATAAATAACAAGCCTCAGCTTGTTATTAAGATGAGTGACTCTGGCCGGGCATGGTGACTCACGCCTATAATCCCTGCACTTTGGGAGGCTGAGGCGGGCAAATCACATGAGGTCAGGAGTTCAAGACTAACATAGTGAAACCCCATCTCTACAAAAAATACAAAAATTAGCCAGGCGTGGTGGCATGTGCCTGTAATCCCAGCTACTCAGGAGGCTAAGGCAGGAAAATCACTTGAACCCAGGAGGCGGAGGTTGCAGTGAGCCGAGATCACGCCACTGCGCTCCAGCCCAGGCGATAGAGTGAGACTCCATCTCAAAAAAAAGAGAGAGAGAAAAGAAGAGCTACTCTAATTTTGGAGCCAAAATTTGGGATCCTTAGGCCAGTACAGGATTTTTTGTCCTGATTTTTGAATTTGCTTACATGAGAAGCCTTTATAGAGTCCTAAACATTAAATCAAACTCAATGTATGTATTTACTAAATCACCCTTACTGTAAAGAATTTAACTATATAAACTTTTTGTGGTCTCAGGAAAGGTAGCACGCGTGACGCTTTTCTGGTACAGGGAATTACAGGGAATTCTTTGGCTTTCATGATGTCTCCGTCATGAAATAAGTGAAAGACTTGAAATAAGTGCTGTGAGATAAGACTGTGAACAGTCCTGAAAAAAATTGATGACAATTTTTTTCCCATTTGGAACATTTGTTTAGCACAGTGAGAGAGACCTGATGTGGTGTTTGCGCAGGGCAGATTGATTGCACTCCAAGAGGAAACCATAAAGGGTTGAGTCGATACCACACAGAAACACGAGGTGGTGGGATGAGCAGTTTTTCCACATTTTAATATTTTCCATGATGACACTGAAAGCCTTGCCCTTAGAGAACCCTGAGCCATCTAATAATTCATCACTCCAGACTCTTGAGAGGGAGAAATGCAGGTTTATACCATTAAATAGATGTCCTGGGCCTTTCCTAAGAGAGGCTGGAAAGGAATTGAGGGCAGTCATCGGAATGTCACCAGCACAGCAAGGTAAGGGACATTGCACAGCTTTGATTCCTTGGGGAACAATCTCTTATTGATATCAGTATTTCCAGCTCCTGTTTTTAAAAAAGTCTCAGAAAAGCCTATCTTTTTTTGGGAGGACAGGAGAGAATCCTGTCAAGGAAGTAATGAGTCAGCACAGGGGACCTACTATGTGCCGTTCACAACTTGATACTTTGATAAACGGATTGTCTCAGACAGGAGGAAATCATGACTCAGAGAGATTATGTAAATCACTGAAGATCCAGGATTTGAACCTTTGTTCATTTGATTCCAGATTTCTTTCTACTACTTTGTGACGCCTTCTTGTGCTGAAATCATGGAGAATGGGGGATACTCCGGATTGAATTGGGGAACTCATGGTATCCAGCTAACTGGCCTGAAAACCCAAGTACCCTTGATCTGGAGGTGTTTGGGGAGAGGAAGAATGATGGTTAGAACAGAGGAATTGAGGAGAAAGACACCAGGAGTTGCTCGGACTGTCTCCGTTTCGTGGAAAGGGAATTTTGTGTCATGGCATCTAGTCTGTGGTGGTGGTTTGGAAGAAGTGGGTCCTGAATTCATCTGCTACCAGTTACCCAATGAAGGAAAATGGGAGAAATGTGGTATATGGGATTTTACAAAACACATTTTTTCTTTTATTTTTGAGACATGGCCTTCCTCTGTCACCTAGGCTGGAGTGCAGTGGTACAGTCATAACTCACTGCAGCCTCGACACTCCAAGCTCAAACAATCCTCCTGCCTCAGCCTCCTGAGTAGCTTGGAATACAGGTGTGTGCCACCATGCCTGGATAATTAAAAAAAATTTTTTTTGTAGAGATGAGGTCCCATTATGCTGCTCAGGCTGGCCTTGAACTCTCGAGCTCAAGCGATCCTCCAACCTTGGTCTCCCAAAGTGCTGGGATTACAGGCGTGAGGCACCTGGCCTCACAAAACACATTTTGTTTGTTTGTTTGCTTCTTAATTTGGACCAACATAGGAGAAATTTTAAATTTTTTTAGGGAAAGGGACTAAAAACAAAAACCCCAAACCTATTACCATCTTCACAACATGTAAGAAGCGACATTTGCAAACCAAAATAGTAAGTTAAAAACAAAGAAAATGGGCTAACAAGACAGCAAAGAAAGGACCTACTTATCTATTATATAGTAAGGTTAGATTTAAGATGTTTTGAATCATGAAAAATGACAGCATAAGTTTCTTGATATTTGTCAGTTTGGAAATTTTTATTTAGTAGTGCAACATTAAGAGAAGTTTGACTGTAGAGCTTGTTTCATGCTTTTTTGTAAAAATCATAGTTACTGTTGGGAGTCCATTTTGACAGATTTTGATGAAAACAGTATCAACAAGCATTGTAATTTCACTCAATATGGAATATTCTGGTAGATGGCAAGAAGGAGAGTGAGAACAGTTCTTAGGCTTTCAGTTCCGTGGCCAGGCCAGGAAGAAAGCCGGAGTAGCAGCTACTGTATGTGACTGGTGAGGGCTGCAGGAAGGGGCTGCAAGGACTTGTCTGCCCATGCTTTCTATATGGGGTGGGGCTAGAGGCTGCATAGCACCCTTCTTGCCCAATATGAAATAAGTAGGAGTCTATTTGAGAGGGATGCTGTGGATGGTAAAAACTTTCATCATGGCCTGGACTGATATTTAGGAGAGTCCCTCTTGTAAAGGAATTATCCTGTTTGGTTCTCCAAAAAGAGATCTACAGGAGAAGGCACAGACAAAGGCCCCATTATTTTCTCCAGGGCAGCTGTTCATTGCGCTGGTGCTGGGAGGGGTGTGGGAAGCTTGCCGGACTCAGGCCTAGGTGCTCAGATGTGGGAGTGTTCCTGCTGTTCAGCCCCATTATTTTCTTCTGAGCCTTTCTTGTGGGGACTTTTTGCAAACTGCATTTTCCTCCAAGCAGCAGAATCTTAGCTTCACCTTTTTTGTGGTCTTGGTGCCCTGGAATTTTGGTGAATGCTGAGTGCCTGGGAACAGAAAAGCCTGAAAGCACCTTGGGAACTCCCCAAGTCCCCTCTCTTTTGTCCAAGAGAGTGCCTACCTCTGCCTTTCCAGGGGCCATGCTGGGGGAAGTGTGTGTGTTGGCCTCTCTGGAGAAGGGCATGTTAGCTTCCCTGGCCTATTTACATTAGTCTCATCCTCGCTGCCCTTGATTACAAATGAGGCATTGGGCGGGGGATTTCCCTGCTTCCAGGGAGGTCACTCCTTCCTTTTATCTGTGCTCTCAATTTTTCCACCTGGGGAAGAG